>NC_135270.1:32933207-33235790 GCF_051311805.1 Agelaius phoeniceus | reverse complement strand
TGTTCTTTAGGAAAGAAGAGTGACTAGGGTGGAGACTCTGACATACATCAGAGTAAGAAAAACTTTTCTCTCTGCATGTCTTTTCTTGAGGTGCAATGTGATTGTAAAGCTCCATTTTAGGAATACAGAACTGGTAATGCATTAGTTCATAATACATTCATGTTAAGTTATAAAATATGACTGTTTGTGAAACTCTGAAATGGATTTTGGAGTTGTTTGGATATATTACCAGCCCAAAATTATTTTCATTCATTAATAAAACAAGTTAATCTATTTTCCATCCTTTAAACAAAACTAAGCACTTCCTGAAACCCTTAGTAACTGTGTTACTGCACACAAACTCCCTTAGTGAGCTTGCCCAAATCTGCCTTAAGGGGGCTTATTTGAACATTGCTATGCCCATTGTAAAAGCCACAGTCACCACAGCCTCCTCCCTTATGGCAAAGCTGTAGATCCACCTATAGATATAGGGACAGCTTTGGCCTCACACTTAAAGAAGGTAACATCCTTTTTGTATGCAGGGGTCCTGTCAAGTTACTCATTTACAAGTTACTTTACAGTATTCTTCTCCATCTTCTATTCTGTATGTGTATATGTGTGTACAGAAAGACACATATACATTAAGATGAAAACTGGAAAGAGCACATAAATATCCAGTCCACAAAGGGTTTTCTAAATTTGTAACATTTCACTCTTATCAGTACAACTAATCTTACTGATCTTTGCTAGAAAGCAGAAGTTCCAGGATAATAATATGACACACAGAGTTGTTCCCTGCCTGCTGAATGAAATGTGGATTTAAAATTTAGGAAATATTTACTGTATATTTTAATATACTCAAATGTATTTAAAGTCTTTTATAGAGCAAGATAATTGTTAATTAAATGATCATGTTTCAGTTCATTTACATATGTAATATTTGCATGATAAGGTGTTGTGTTATGCTTTTTGTTGACATTCTTATACTCTGCCAGAAAATATGCCACACAGAGTTATTGAAAGAAATGATATGATTTTGCTTGTAATGTTTATTTACTGTATTATCACCATACAATTTAATTATTCTGAGCAGTTGAGACCTGACTGTCATTACACTCATGCAGAGATACAGCAAACATTTCGAACTGTAATGGTAATACTCTAACCACTTTGCATGAAATTATAGGCAATATTTAAATTTCTCTCCAAACTTAGAATAATTTCAGCCTGGGAACATACGTTCTACTTCGGATTTGGGGGGGCTTGTTTATTTTCATTCCTAATAGCCAGGGTTATTTCTAAGTCATTTGAGTTCCTTTAAAAATCAGGCTTTTGCATGCTCTTGAATGTCTAATAAACAGTTTTGATTTGGAAATTAAAGTTGGCAATTGATTAGACCACTCTGGAGCACAGTATAGCTCCACACTGATGAGAACTACTCACATAGGTTTTACTGAAGTAAAGCAGTGCAAATTGCAGCTTATATACAAGCACCTTTCTTAGAGAGCTAAATGACAGATACTTGCTCTTTCATTGACTTGAACTTATTTGGAAGCAATAACATAGACGTGATAAAAATCTGGGCAGTAAAATCACTTGCTTAGATTTTAAATGGCTGGTTTGAGACCTAATCTTGATCTCGTTAAATTTGCTGGTAAAATTCATGTAAACATCAATTGGAGGTTTAATCCTTTTGCGGATTAAAATGTTCTTGCCCATAAGTGGAGATGTTAGCTATTGGTCCACCTGAAAAAAAACCCCCAAAACTGTATAACAAGCATATCCACCTGAGTCTAAATTAGATGGCTCCTTCAATATTCATACTTGTGGTTCAGCAGAGGGGGAGGTTATCCTTCACAAGGCACACTGCTTTAGACTTACTGAATAATTCACTAAAAAATGAATACTGGAAGAAGTGTACTTAATGCTTTACTCAATTCTGAAAGCCTGATCAAAATGTGTGACTGGATCAAGCAGAAGCTTGGCACTAAATCTGATACACCTTTCCTAAGAGGAAAATACTCAAAAGATCTGGAGTATTTTGATTGGTAAATTGGCAATTGGGATTGCCTGGGGGAGTGGTCAGGGGTAGAAACTGTTTTATTGAATGGATGAGAATTCTGAACACAGCAGGAAACACAATCTACAATGCTTTCCAAAAATGCTGGCACTGATATTAAACAAGTATACCTCATTCCACTTGAGTAATAAGAGTAATGTGACTTACATTTATTTCTCATAGTGAGGAAAATGCATCCCACTGTGATAAAGCACTAGAATAACAATGAGACAACCTGGAGGATGAGCTCTATGCTGTTCACTGTACACCTGGGCTGTAGTACCTGCCAGCCAGGTCCCGTGGCCCCTCCATCCTATGTCCTGCAATCCTATGCCAACCTGAATCCCAACAAAAAGACTGTTGGAAATGTTGCTATGCTGCATGACTCCCAAGATGAAGTTCTAGCTGATGAGAGCTAATGGAAATGGTATTAACTATAAAGCACTCTTTGAATGCTAAAAACATGAATTCATGAAAACATGAATAGGTTGTTTTGTACTCCTGCTCGTTTTTCTTTCCTGATCCAAGAGGAACTGCAACAAAGGGTCAGTCTCTGTCTTCCAATATCCTTATTTTATAATCCAAGAGAATCTGGAAAATAGAAAACACTTCTGGTCAGGGGGAAAATATCTCATCTGCATAACTGCAAGGTCCATTTCCTAGAACTTGCTGACTCAGTTCCCTAAACATGGCAACTCCTACTTACTTTCCCTGGACAAGCTCAGCACAGTCTCATGCATGCGTCCCATCAGCAGCTCGCTTACCTTGATCCAAGGACATCTGGACCAAAAATGTGGGTTTACTACTGAATCTTTTTCAGGGTCAAAAGAAAAATTATGCTGCTTAAAGCCTTCCCCTGGGTGCCACAGGCCACCAGCCAATCTTACGGCACAGTAAGAAATACCCCACGCTTTCTTGTCCTTCTCTCCATGGACTCTACATCAAGCTACATTTGGATGTGATGGGAAGTACAGGCTCCTTTTGAATACTAAGGAAATGTTGTTATGCAGCAGCCCTTGGTGATTTATTGTTCTATAAAGAAAAATATGGGGAAAGAGGCCATCAAACAGCTCAACCAGGACAACATACTTCAAGTTGCATCTCCCTGTGTTTAGCAGATGACAAAGACATTGAACATCAATAATGAAACCATATGGACTAAATTTTTTACCCACTCTATTCCCAGTTCCACTTTTTCTTGTGGCAAAGTCTGGTTTTGGCATTGATCTGTTGATCTGTTCCAGTCACCCCTCCCATCCCTTTGATTAAATTAGATGCATGTGTAGATTTGCGTTTGTGTGTTTTCTAATATCAGATAGCATCTAATACTGCATCTCTTTCAAATGAGAGTAAGAAGAATGGGCACAAGCTACATTTTACCAGTAGGTTTCCCTACTATCATCTCAAAGAATGTAACACTCTTCTCCTCAGACTTCTCTCTTTCTTTGCCTTATCTCCATATATCTTGAAGAGTTCTTTGTGTTTTAATTTCTGTTAGCTCACTCTCCTCTCTTGAAAATACAAGGATTTTATTAATAAAATACATAGAAACACAAGCAGATTTTTTAAAATATATAAAAAAATAAAATGAAGATTTAAAAAAGCTGAAAAAATCAAATTACATTAAGAAAATAGCAACAGGCAAATGTGATCCCACACCATTTCCTAACTTGTGGTGTATGAGGAGGCAGTGATGGATTTCATGCTGTAAGTGTTTTATAACTATACTGAAAAAATAGCATTTTATTGTAGGTTTGTTTCAGACCTCAAAAGTCTAATGATGGTCATGCCAAAATAGCACAACATGGAAGTGGTAAAATAAACCCCAAGCAGATGCCTCATACGAATATTCTGTGCTGTATGATTGCAGGGTTTTACTAGGGAAGGCTTTCTCATGCAGATAGTCCAATGGATCATTAGTAAACCTGCCAGTCTTAGTGAACATTTTTGTTCTCTGTGGAGATATAATTCCTCTTCCTGATCCTTAAAACTTGTTTACTCATGTAAACTCTGCATTACAAAACCTGAGAGATTTATATATCATGCTAAATATACTAGATCACTAATATATTGTAGAGGAATTGAAAGCAGAAAATAAATTTTTCAGTGATACCATTATGAAAATTTTACTATTTTGTAGCTTTTTCAGGTGCACTGCTGCAATTTTCACCAATTCTAGTTTCCATGTATGAGTTACCAGACACATGCATTTGGGAAAAAGGATGTGTAGTATACATAGAAGAATGACTCACAGAAGAAAAGGGCAGAAAAAGAAGGGAGAGAAAAATCTAAAACTGGGAAATGGATGGCAAAAGAGAACACAAAATCAGAAAAGTGTGAAGCCAAATCGGGGGCAGTTTTAAAATCTAAAAATAAAGCTTTGAAATAGATACAAATAGGAGTAGAATTAGCCTGTTCTTCTATAGGGGATCTCTTCTTAAAATATTATTTGCAGTCAGATTGAAAGGGATTTTATTTTAAATGTTGATTACGTTTTGTGAGGTGCAGCCTGAGAACCATGATTTATGTACAGAGACTCCTACATAATATTAAAGATAAAGAGAATGATTTGAAGCTAGAGAAAAATATTCCAGCTCAGCTCTTCATCACATTGGCTGATTAATATTGACTTTCTAGCCTTTTATGTATTGCCTGATACCTGCTACTGCTCTTTCCAGCTGGTTATTACCTGCTCAGCAGTAAGAGGAGAGAGCACTATTTCTTTTACCTGGGTGGTTGTTATGTGTTAGTAACAATCTTGCTTGGAAAGACCAAGTGATTCATCCAAAATGATGGAATGGGGTATCCTGATGCAACCGAAGGCACAGAAAGAGCTTCTGAGTCTCTGTGGGTTTTGAGCTGAAGTAGGATTTATTCATGATGGTGCAGCAAAAGAAATGCTCTCAGAACTGTTTCTAAGAATAGCAGGATGACTTCTATAGCAATCCTGTGAGTAATTTGAGAGCAGCATCTATTCTGTGTTTCTGAATCCCATGAGAACATTTGAAACATAAATATATATATAATTGTACAACAGCTTTTTTTTTTTCCATTTAAAATAGCTTGACTTGCATAATAAATTTTCTGTGGTCTACAGTGTTTGAAGAATCCTTGTGTTATTTGGAAAGCAAAAGCATGCACCAAACCTTGGGCTTCATATTTCTTTTCTTTATCTGTGAGCTAATGACAAAAGTCTATGGAAATGTAAGTGGTAAATTTGAAAATGAAAGATCTGGGAGCTTTAGCAAGGCAACTGAACCACAAGAGAATCATTCTCAGAAGATTCATTAAGATGCTGGCAAAGTTTCTTCTATGTGTTTCATTTAATAGAAGAAATCACTATACAGTAGCTAGCATATATGATCAGTGAAATACACTCATGGCCAACATAGTTGGCCACAATGGTCTCACAGTTTGAGGTAATCCCAAAGCAAATATCAGCCCCTCCCCAGTCTTGAAAGCCATTGATTATAACTCTGTTTCTAATGAAAAATCAAATAAAAGCATTGACACTGTTAAAGAAAGGGAAATGCGATGTGGAAAGATTAAAGGACAGACATCCTGATCTAGATGAACACATCTGAATGCAGCTGAAACGTTCAGAAGATTAGGAGTGGCAAGGGGCAGCTCCTTTTGCATTCTCAAAGTCTTAAAGTTGTTGGTCCCAAGGTCAGACTGCTTCAGGACTGCCTTGTATCCAAATCATGAGATCTAGAGAGTGTTTCTTAGCAAATTATTGCAAAACTATATATTCCCAGTAAGACTGTCTTTCCTTTGGAGACATCCCTTGCACTGCTGGGTTGACAGAAATCAAAGTGACTGTTTCCTGTAATCTAGAAGAATATGGTTTCTTTACATGCCATATAGCTGCCATAAGCTTATGTTTCTCAATAATATAATTTTACATTCTCACACCGGGCAGAAATTTGATCCCAAACCTTCTATAAGCCATACAGCAGCATTTCTAAAAGCAAAATTGAAAATGTATAGGTAAACACACGCTTATGTATGAAGTTTGCAATATTTGTTAGATCAGTAGTAAAGTGAAGCACAGAAAATTCCCCACAATAAGTGCATGTGAGTCTTAGAACTTGAAAGTCTATACAGGAACAATAGGCCATAAACAAAGATTGACTGAAGGTCCAAGTTAACTGCTACAGTCAATGTGATCTACATAAATGCTAAAGTAATAAAAGCTAGCAAAAGCTTATTGCTACATATGGTAATCGAGTTCTCCACCTCAAAATTCAGCAATATTATGAAAGTTCATAAGTAGTAAGAAATTTAGCACCAGATCAAGAAAAATGGCCTCCTTGATTCTTTCTATATCTTTGTCCCATTTTGTCTATTCCTGCCCTTTAAAAAATTTTAACAAAAATAATTTATCCTACTAGATCATTAATAATGTGAAGCAAAATTTTACTGATGGTTTCAGGAGATTGAGAACAAAAAAAAATAAACAAATGCGCTGAATGATTGTTTTGCTTGACTCCTTCTCATCCCTGCAGATAAACTTACTTTCTTTATCTGTTTTGAGCAGTGTTTATAGGAGTGCTTCTAAGATGGTATTTTTATTTTAACAGAGGGAATTACTATGCTGATTCAGAAGGGCATATCAGCAAAGAGATGGTATCTCAAGACTTCATTGATAGTAATCTAAAAGACAAGAGTCCAAATAATATGCTCAAAGAGTATATTTCACTGCATGGCCTTTTGCAGCTCACCAGGAATCTGTGTCCTTAGCACAGCACATTTCTAGTCAAATGACTGAAAAAAAAGTTACTTGCTTTTACATTAACACTTGCTTTTGCACACTAGGTGAATTTCTGCATAAAATATGTCAGTCAGCTGCTTTCTCCATTAACTTTCAAGAAAGTTTCCCTCTTTGATGCTCTCTTGAGGCTTATATTCTAATTTCCCAAAATGCTTTACCAATCCACTTTTAGCATGCCCACTCTTACTGTTCTAAATTGATGCATAGCCAGTCAAGCTAAATAACAGTTCCCAGCAATCTCAGATACGCAGCATTTTCAGGTACACATTTTCTAGTAACAGCAGGAGAATAATGTGTAGTTAACATATTTGAGTGAAATCAAGAGACCTAGAATGAATTCATGCTCTTACCACAGGGATTTAGTACAACCTTGGGCTAATCATAGCAGAAAAAAATATACAACAGATATCCTTGGGCCTCTGATGACCTAGGTGTCTCACTCACAGTCCAGTCTCCCTAGCCAATTCCAGGAAATGGACAGATAATAGATGCCTCCCATTTCTGTCTGCAAACAGGATTGGATTTCCACTCCTCATTGGATTATTCTGTATATGCTCATTCAATGGCCAGTGCAATGAAGCCTAGATTTTGAGAACCGTAGACAGCAGCATCAGAGCCTACCAAGCAGGTATAATGCCATGGAAGAAAAATAGCTGGAAATGTTTTTTAATTTTGAACTGCTTAATTTTTCAAAAACAACTGAGATATAAATTTTCAGAAACAGCTGGAACGTCCTCTTCTGAGGATAGGCTGAGGGAGCTGGGCCTGTTCTGCCTCAAGAAGAGACAACTGAGAAGCGACCTTGTCTGAAGGGAGGTGGTCAAGAGCATGGAACCAGACTCTTCAGTGCTGGCAAGCAATAGGACAAGAGGCAATGGGAAGGAGAAGGGGAAAACTGATGCACAGGAAGTTCCATTTGACTATGAGGAAGAACCTCTTTACTGTGTGAGTGATCGAGCACTGGAACAGGAGGCTTTCTCACTGGAGATAGTCAAGAACAGTCTGGACACAATCCTGCACCATGTGCCCTAGGATGACATGGATGTTGGACCAGATGGCCCACTGTGGTCCCTTCCAACCTGACTCATTGTGATTCATGCCCATGAAGATACGTGTTCATACGTATGAACGTATATCTGTGTGCACTCTTGTGTATGTGTGCATGGCTATACATGAATGAGTGTGTGTGGGTGTGTGTATGAAAGACATTTTAAAAATGAGGGTACTTCACAAGCATTTAGAAGATTGATTTAGCAATGGAAGAATTCAACCAAAAACCCAGAGCACATTTCCAGCCATGTGTTCCTCATTGTACTTGTCTGCATTTCCATCTAGAATGAATAACTGGAAACACTCTGTCAGAACACCAGATCACAAGAGGAGCAGGATGCTTCTTAACTACCACACATTTCGTAAAGGAGAAAAGGCTGTTTGCTGTAAGTATAAGTCAGATCAGGCTGAAGAGAAGCAATTCTGTCTCTTCCTCCCACACACAGACAATTTACACCTGCACAATTCAGCTGTGCTGAAGCATTTTAATCAATCTCAGAAAATCAAGAAAAGGGTTTAAAATTCCCTTCTCAGGGAAGATCAGAGATGTAGGAATGTCATATCATATACATTGCAGCTGGTGTGTGTGCACTGGAAATAATTAAAAATAGTTTCTAAAATCCTACTAATTTTTTTCATATATTTGTGAATTGGATTTAGGCATTAAATTAACTGAACACTGTTCTTTGTACAGCAAATACATGTACTTTGTTATTTACAATGGGAGATTTTTTTTTATCCTTACAGAATGTGGAGGCTAAGAGGAAATATGTAAAGCATTACTATTATCCATGATTCATTGACAACAGGGCAGTTTTTGTCCATACTTCTTCAGAAATGGTGTTTCTTACAATAGTGCCAACTAAGAAAAAGAGTCCATTTTTCTAACCACTATGGAAACAGAATAATCTTAAAACAAGCCCTACCTCAAACAGTTTACAACCTAAGGAATGAGAGAAAGCAGATTGGGGTTGTTACTCTTTATGTCTTGCTTTGTATAATGAAACTGTAAAGAATTATATAAATTGTTGCTAGTTCTGATGTAGTCTATGATTTGCAGATTAAACTGAAACTAAGTATGGCTTCTGCCTTACTGTTCCAAGACACATTTGAATTTCTGGATCTGAATGAACCTGACAACCTTCTTTCTCACAAAGGCTTTTAGTTTTACTTCCACAGTTTTTTAATCAACCTTGGATGAAGGGGGAGACATGCTGAAGGTTTTCTGGTGCCTTCTAATCAGAATTCTAAATCAGATGAGGCATCAGAATCAGATCACCCTTCTTTATACTTAATCTGAATATTTGCCCTTAATTGTTCTAAAGTTGTTAAAATGCTCTCATATAAACTAGTGAACTGCCTGCAAATGTTAGCAGACTGAGCTAGCAGGGGGAAATTTGATGGACAAAAATAGATTTAAGGCCTTGAATGATAATTCTAATATCTTTGGGGGGAAAAAACCCCCGACCAGTATTCCTGTCTCTACTTCTGTTTACAAAATGCCTCTTCAAATCTCATTTAAAACATACGCAGGAGCAGTGGTCTCCATGCCACCTTACAAACTGCAGATGTGTTTCTCATCCATTATTGAAAAGAAATCATCAAGCTGCAAAAAGGCAGCAAGTAGAGTTCCTAAATCACTGTTCTTGGATTAGTTCTATTTGCATCTGGATGGACATAAATGTCACTGAAAACAGCTGTGCTCACGAGATGGACTAAAAAAGCAAAATAATGGCAAGAAAGGGAGATATCACACCAGAAAAACTGGGTAACTTTGAGGACTGGAGTAGCAGAAATGAAATTCAAACACTAAACCCAATTTTAAACTAAGAACAAAAGTTTTACTGTAAAATCCAAGCTTTTTAGCTAGAGGACACCCAGGAGGAGGACAGGTAAACATCAACTGGATACAAATCTCTTTGAGCTACCAATCTGCTATAACCAAAGAAAAAGAGAGATACATTAATAGGCCATATCAGGGATAGGGAAGGATTAATACCACTAGCATAGAACCCTAGCAATCACCCATATGAACTGTTCGCACAATTCTATGTTCAAGAAGAATTAATTCAAGCTAAAGTAGTTGCAGAGATGGGGTATTCAATTGGTCTGGGAAATGGAAAGCCAGGCATATAAGAAGAAAATGGTAGACTGTGGTCTGGTTTATCTAGGGTATGGGGACAATGGACTAAATATATTAAGGGGGGAAATAACTATTTAAGATAGCAGACACTGTTGTCATAAGAACACACGGGTATAATCAGAATAGATTGAATGAGCAGATTTAGGTTGGATACTAAAATATTTTCTCTTAATTAGGGAATGAAGAGAGAGACCAGCTTCCCACTAAGTATGGAGGAGAAACACATAGGATGTTCTAACACAACAGTTTGTTCTAACAAAAACAGCTCAGTACAACAGAGAAATTATCTAACATAGGTGCTCATGTGAGCAGAGCCACAAAAGTTAACTTACCGGTTTTTTGTCCTTATTACTTTATAGAATTCTTTTAGCTATCTATGCAAAGCTTCATTTTTGAATTGATGTTTCAGCAGAGTAATTGAACCCATTAATCCTTTATCTATATACCCAACCTCACTGAACTAATCAAATAAAATACATGGGTTAAAATACTGGAAGTCAACTATTTTTGCCCAAATGATTTATGTGTGCCATGCTGCAGTGTGTAAGATGAGGACTCAGCCATCCAAAAAGGTTGTGATATTATTTTAAATAGTGTTTTCCAGGGCTTCCCAAAAGCCAACAGTTTAATTCCTTCCTGCTTGGTATGTTTACCACCCATTGTATAAAATGTTACTATAAAAAGAAATTTGTTAGTTTTATTATTTAAACCCTAGAGAAGTCAAATATTTCTAGAGAGCTGGTGAACAGGCATTTTACTGACATGCCCATGTAACACTGAAATACACTGAAAAGAACTAATAAATTTTTTGGCACATTTGTCCCTAAACCTGTTTCTGTGATCTGTTCACTAACATCTGACAGACTACAGACAGCTTCAACATCTTTTCCATTTTTAGCTGACTGTGATGTCTCAAAAGAATTAATTTCACCATTGATAACTAAATTATTCTTGAGAAAGTAGAGAGAAAAATTCAAAAGTATTTTTGGGGTCCAGTCTTTTTTCAGAAGGATTGTGTCCTTTTTTTCTATAACTCTCTGAGAGTTTTTCTGTATGTCTCTGAGATCCAAGACTACCTTTTTATGGTTCACAAGTTGTTGTTGTAATCAACTTGGCTGCAGGCCCAATGCAAGCTGTGTGACTCAGTGACAGTTGCAATCAGTGCAACCAGGAAAAAGACAAAGAGCCAATACATTTGGAATCCATAGCCATGGATGAAAATGTTTGGAGAGCTTTTCAAGAAGTCTATTGGTTGAAGAGTTTCAGATTAAACTGATGTTTAAAATATTAGAAGTCATTCTAAGGAACATGGATACAGCATCTAATGCAGCCATTTTTTTTTAAGAGCATTATGTTTCAATTAGATACAGTTGTTTTTTTTTTTTAATGCCCCACAATAAAACGTTTCAGTGTTGCTGTGCACTACAAGACTATTGTTTAGGAAAGGCTTAGACAAGTTTTAATACAGGCAGCAAGTTACACTATCTTAAAGAGGTCAAGAATGTCATTAACTGTATGCATGAGCTTAACTCCTAGAAATATCAGTGAGATTTAAATATGGCCTAGACAGAAAACTAGTTGATTTTATTATGATCATGTACTATCCCAGAGCCCAATACATCTTTTTGAAAAAGAAAACGTTTCCTATTTGCAATTTGCAGATTGCTTTGAAAATAAAAAATGTTACTTCAGTAGAAGGTATCTAAAATTTTTCTTCTTGTAAATAATAAAGTCCCTAGGTATAAATTTATTGTGCAAATTCTTTCACAAGCATTTTGGTAACATTTGTGTGATCTACTTGTGAGAGCAATCAGGAATCCATGTGAATACTGTAGGGAGGAGTTGAATCTAGGGTGAGATACAGACGATGTTAAATAGTTACACCTGTTCTGCACTTTCTGCAAGGAGAGGAAAAATGCACAAGCATATGAGAACGAGTTAAAGATATCCTGAATAGCTCCAACTTATGTAATAGTACTCCCACTTTCTCTGCTAGCAATTCATTGCTTCTTCATGAACAGAAATGTACTTTAAAGTCACCCACAATCACACATATGAATACAGTCCCACTCGCACATTTGTACAGCAATTCCTATAATATTACCTTGTATCAAGTAGCCTAAAAATGAACTTTTAAGGAAGAACATACAATATACATTTTAAATAGCCCTGAGAACTCAGCACATACATCAGTGAGAACTATGACATGTCCCCTTGTCACAAAGAGCCTTTGCTTACATAAAAATTGCCAGATTGGCTCAGATTAGTTGTCCATCGAGACTTGAATCCTGTTTTTGAAGGTGACAAGTACCAGATGCTTCAGAGGCAGGTGCAAGAAACCCCCATACTGAACACTTATGTAATAGAGAGGGTTCTTCCTAAAATCAGGCAGTTGGTGGGTGGCTTGTGCTTCACAGCAGGAGAGTTTATAATGCCGTGAAATGTTTATCTTCATTATGTAACGTCAATGTGATTACCCATCTATAGTCAGCTTGGGCAAAAAGTGCCACAGGGCTTTTAATAAACACTGCTAATCAAGACCTTGTTTTATTTCTCAACTGAGAGACATCAGAGCAATTGAGGATCTGAGAGACCCTGGAGTATTGTATCAATTTGCCAGACTGATCATCTTTTACAATATAGAAAGTACTCTTTAAGTAGAGTTTGTTTGGCCATCTAAAAGGCAAGTGTCTGGCTTAAGCTAATCACGGAACCAGAAATATATTCCAGTGCTGATAACTAGAAGCAGTGAATTTTTGGGGTTACACACGATGAGCTTGAACTGGGGAAGTAAGCAATAGGACTTTTTCCTCCAAGTCCTTCTGGGAAAAAAAAATGTGCAAATTAAATTAAAAATAGCCCAGATCTGAAGCAGAGAGAGTATAATTCTAAAATAATATTCATAATCTCCACTACTCTAGATGAAATACAGGTTTTTTTCTAAAATAAAAGGATGAATTTGCTCCAGAGTATAGAAGTAAGAATGGAAACTTGCAGTAACAAAGTAGGAATGGAAATGTGCAGTATACGTACCAAAAAACTCCTCTATACTGGATGTTTGGTTTTTAAGTAAATTTGTATTGGTGTTTTAGATTTTTGTTATACTTCTCCAAGTTAAAGCTTTTCTCCAAGAGACAGCATGCATATGTAATGATTAAATTGAATTTGTTTGATAGTACAATCATGTCCTTAGTTAATTTAGCACAACTCTATATGGCTTCCAGAAATAAGGGCTCATAGAGTAGTAATCACATTGGTTTGCAGCACAAGACCATTTGTAGGAAAATAAACAATTACAGCACAGAAAACCTCTGGGTTTAACATTCTTTTAAACTAAATTATTTTGATGAAATGGCAAAAATAAGCATGATGGAAGAAGATATTGGAGTAACTGGGCACCTAAAGTGGTACAAGGCAAGTTCCCCCTTTGCTATCCTGTCACTGTGCAGTCTATTTTCTAAAGCAAAGACTGTGCAACATTCACCTGCACTTGAATCAACACTCCATTCAGATCTTGCTTATCCATTCCTGATTTCTTTCTGCTTCTATCAGACCAGAAGAGCTTGAGAGAGTTATATGTTTGCATATCTGAGGGACCTTAAAAATAGAGTGGATATTTCCATTCTCATTTTTAGAAGTGAGAGAAATCAGGGTGGAATAAGAATTATCCTCCCATGGAAGTCAAGTGATGTAGGAACTTACTTCCTCATGACTGAACATATTAAATGGTAGTGCAAATGCTCCTTGTTAATTTTACTGAAAAAAAACAGGTCTGCTTGAACTCCCTGCAGTAGTAAGTTGAAACTTACCCATCTGTGCCCTGAAATTAATTAAAAGTCTGCATAAAACTGACCACAGCATCTCAGCTAAAATCTCTTCAACTACATTGCAAGTTCTTGGTCCATCACATCATACCCTGGAAATATTTTAAATGAACTTTTAAATGCCAAGACTGCACAAAACAGGGCTGCAGGGC
Organism: Agelaius phoeniceus; assembly: GCF_051311805.1. Lineage (NCBI taxonomy): Eukaryota > Metazoa > Chordata > Aves > Passeriformes > Icteridae > Agelaius > Agelaius phoeniceus. The sequence goes on along the minus strand of NC_135270.1, from coordinate 33,221,809 downwards.
TGGGAGGAGAACCAGGACTGCTGATTCTGTGTTCAGTGCATTAGGCCACAGTTGCCCTGAGACAGGGCATTTCTGCCTATGGCATAGAAATGAGTCTCCTGTTTCTACTTCATATGGGCTGAAATTACTGCAATTAATCTGTCCGTAGCAGCTGGCCAGCAGGTACCACTGTAATTTCTGAATATATTTGGGGCTTTCCCTTTGGAGGATCCTGAGAACTGATTTTCTAGGTGACTATTGATCATAACAAGTCAAAAAGTAAAAGAAAAAGAAGAAACACATGAGAGCTTATATTAAATTAAGAACAACATTCTAAGTAAGATTTTAGCATGTTCTTCACAGAATAATTACTTCTTAGCATAACCATTTGTGAACAAAAGAGATTGCAGCCTTTTTCAGTGTACTTAAATAGTCAGTTTTCTTCCTTGGATTTACCCAAATTTTGTACCAAGGCACACTTTAGGCTGTCACAAGTCACCACTGCCTCCATAAAAAGCAGTTTTGCACTGTCACCATCTTCTTCCTCCCCTGTCCATGTTATCTATTCTCGGGCGAGTGTGTGTCTAGTCACATGGTTAGCTGGAAATACTGAAAGACTAATCAGGGTGGTTTTCCCACACTAGTTTTAATCTAAGTGATCATCCCAGTGAAGTACATTGCCCAACACACAGATATTTGGGCCACCTAAGGTGCCACGTAGGGAAGGGAACAGAGTAGGAGGAAGGTGAGGTTGATTGTTTCAGTAGCAATGCTGTCCTAACTGGCCTTACCTTAAAGCATGTAATATATCACCAAAATCAAACATATACTAATCCCAAAGCACCCTGCAAGCATGCTCCAGAAGGACAGAATAAAATTCCTGAACAACTGATACCACAGATCACCACTGCAACTGCTGTGCACATCAACCACATCTGCCACATCAACATCACAAGATGAGTTCCCCTTCCTCCCACCTGGGTCTCCATCTTTCTAACACGAAGCAGTAATTTCTATCCAGATTGTTCTGGGTTATTGCAAATCGTCAACTGGAATAATTTATGAAACTTTGATATTCTGATGAGTTAGATCCATCTCAAATACATTAGAATTGATAAGGATTTGATCCTAACATTGTATTGTATCTTGCTGGAAAACATTTTTTGAGCCAGTAGCATCAGTAGAACAAATAAGTTTTTCATGCCATGTGCGGTAACAGGATTCCTGTTTAGAACTTAACAAAATCTGACTTTGCTGATATACTAATATAGATTTAATCAGCTAGGTTTAGCTAAATCCTTATTAAGACGTGTAATGACCACCCAGTGTTTTATCTCACACTAGGATTGTGAATGAAAGCTACTGCAGAAGAAATTCCCAAATGACCTCTAATAATTTTCTTCAAAATGGCAGAACATCCACCTGACCTTCATTTTTTGTAAATGTATCATTAGCATCTGTATACAAACATAAGAATCATGGTGTTTTGTGGAGGCAGATTTCAAAACTTTCATATTTAGGACTTAGAGCTATGAATTGGTCACTTAAGTTCTGCAATGACTGACTAATCTGGATTGCATTACTTAACTTCCACTGATCCTATTACAGATTTTAAGATGTGAATGCCATGCAGATCAGAATTATGCAACCTAACCTCCATAATACATCTATATATAATTCTTCTGCCACAGACTCAGAGTCCTGCTACACTCCATGGCCACTCCTGACCACCTCTTTCATCAGAAGTGTCACAGACACACGTGAAACTGTTTCAAGGAATGGTGAATAAGAAGACTGGGCCAATGTTTATGTTTGCTACATGTTTTGCCCGTGATGGTATTTGGTGAGTGATCTCTCTGCTGGACCTTATCGCAATGCACAAACCTTCAGTTATGTTTTCTCTCCCCAGTCCAGTTAAAGAGGGGAGTGACAGGGATGCTCTGGTGGGTGCCTGGTGTCCAGCAAGGGTCAGTCCACTACACTTACACAGATTTCTTGTATGTTATATGGCTTCCTAATAACATGCATTACCTTCATTTTAGTTTAGCAGTAACAGTTGCCTCCCCAGTTCTCATTTCAAAAGGGCCACAGCTATCAAAATGTTACAGCAGAGCAATGGCATTGACATATAAATTAGTTTTTGTAAAGGGCGACTGAAGAGGTGTTTGATACAGCAAAACATCAAATGCAACGTAAAAATAATGATTTTAACCTCACTTGCCGTTTTCCATACTGAGCATATCTTGTCTCTAGCTAAGGAGTCACCTCTGTACCCAGACCAAAAAATGAGTACATTTCAGCAGCTCTAGTGAATAGAGTAACAGACGCTTTCCTTTTTAGAGGTAACTTTTCCAAGTCATAGAGAAGGCGGCCAAATTTCTACTCAGAACACTTAAATGGTCCAGATTCTAACAACAGAAAGCAAAGAGGCACAGAATTTACAAAGACAAGGCCTCAAAACATGTGGTGGTTGGAACAAAAAGTAGTAAATTGTCTGAGGTGTCTGAATGGTGACATATATGCCTAACTTGCCTCTGCCTTGTTTGCACAGGCAGGACTCACACATACTACAGAAATAAACCATTTGCATTGAAAACACCTGTTCACTTAATTCTGCTCAAAAGAATCAGATGTGGAAAGCCCTGAAACCAGCTGCTGCTCAGCAAAATAATACCAGTACTCCAGGACTGTGTTCTTCAAGCTTTCTAACCTGGACAGGAACACAAACAAACAGGATTTCAGAATCAAGACACAAATCAGAGCAGATTTTCTGTCCTTTTTAGGATATTCAGGTGAAGGGAAGGAAACTGATTGCAAAACCTCTGCATGAGACTGTCTGCAGAAGTTGAAGGACCTACCAACATGTGAAGAAGCAGTGAGTCCTCCCCTTACTGCCTCCACACAGAAAAATAGAAGCCCAGGATGAGTCTCACATTTTTCAGTTAACAACTGAATACACATTTTAATCTTAACAAAGAAACTCATGAAAACTTTAAGGAGACTGAAATTATTTGAAATTATTTGTGGTATATTAAAAACCAGTTCATTTTATTGAATTGCCACTATGAAAATAATTTTAGTATTAAATATATTTAAAGAACTAGCATAAAAAGCACACACCTAGATTAATGATATTGACAGCATTGTATCTCATTCTTCAGATGCAGTCAATAGAGCTAGACCACCATCTGACAAAATGAACTATTCTTAAGCTTTCGTGTAAAGAGTCATGTTAATTGACTTATCTTAATCAAAACAAGAACTTACAGAATGTTAAATATTTCAACTTTAAAGCCAAGAGAAAATGGGAAATAAATTAGCAGGAAGTCCCATTATCTTGCCAGTCACAAAACAGGAAGTTGTCTGAAAGGATTCTTATTGCTAAGTGGAATATTATATTGTGCCCACAGCTAAGTTTTAAACACTTTTCATGTGAATTGTAAAATTATATAAAAGTGGGTTTGTAAAGTATTTTTAGTATCTGGATGAGGTTGTGGCATGAATAACTGTTCCATTTTTGAATGTACTCTCCTGAAAAAAGAATAAAATTTACAAAACAATTGGAAATTTCCCCCCCAAAGCCTCCTAGATAAAGAAGCAAATTTTAATATTGCAGATTTGAGATGTGTTCTGCTTGAAACATGTTAGTGTCTTTATCAGAGAAAGTATGATAACAGTTCACTGTAATTGCACCATTAAGTTTATGGTAGAACCCTTTTATAGAAACAAGGAATTTCAATCTCTAGGAATATTGCAACATAAAGTATCTAGAAATGAAACATGTCTTTCCTTGACTTCTAGGTAAGATAGAAATAGATTTTGTTTACAATGCTCTAAGTAACCAAAATAAAAATCTGACTAAAACTATATATGTTTAGTGAAAATGAATGATTTCCTTAACAAATATGCTTCACAAATGCAATACTACCCTGCTTCTAGGCATTCAAACAAATGATGCAAGTTTATAGTCTGGCCTTTAGTGATGTGAGGCACTCCAGATTCCCTTGAAATGGTGAGAAGTCCTCCCGATTTCCCGTGTTCCTGTCTCTCCCTCTTGGGAAAAAGTCAAACCGTAGTGTGGGAATCAGACACATTATTACTGCCAGCGGAGCTTGCCCCATCCTTTTCAAACAGAAAGAGAGAGGTCATTGCCACTCCTATAGTACCACCAGAGTAGGGGAAAAAATCTCAGCTACAGGAAAAAAATGAAATGGGATCACAATTGACAGAGAAGGTTCTTAGAGAGCAGCTGTGAAAAAGTGGGGAAGAACACAGGAAGCCTGGGATAATGGAACGTGCATTGGGAAAGTCTTACAGCAGCAGCACCACCACTATGTTTTGGGTTCTCCATGAAGTTTGGACAATGAAATATATCAGTTGGCAAGCATGCATACAAAGACTAAGAAGGAAGAAATAAAAATCCAACCGACAGACAAAACCACAGTATAATCTTTTATTATAACTTAATTTACTTGATGGTCTGACTCATGATTTTTGAGTCCTCCGGGTTTGCAGCTCTGCTCCACTTTTTCATCAGATCAAGCACCACATTTACAATGTAAGTTCCTGAAAAGGGATTTGGTTGCTGCTGCTTCTTGACTTCACTGCTTTACTTAAATCAACTACAAATGCTTCCATTCCAGCATGCATTTAGAAAAAGGGACAACTCGAACTTACACAAACCCTCCCGTGCCGTCACTGCCTCAGAACCGCAGTTACGGAAATAATTACAAAAAGGGCCCCGCTTTTCCACGTCCCCGGAGAGCACACTGGCACAGCCTCACACGGCACGGCTGGAGCGGCGCAGCCCGGGCGGCCGGTACGCTCCCCTCGGCTCGCCGGGGCAGCCGCTCCGCGCCGCGCCCCAGCGGGACCCGGGGGCTGAGGGCGGGCGCTCCGGGAGCAGCTATCGGGCAGGGGGTTCCCTCTTCACCAAGTCCCCCGCGCTCTCCAGAGACGGCCGCACTTTCGCGGCTACGTTCACTCCGGCTTCAAAAAGTAGCCAAAGAGTGGGAGCCCAGCCCGCAGGCGGAGACTCCGGCGCTCAGCCGCGCCTGCCCCGAGCCCCCAGCCGCTGCAGGCGCCTGAGCCGGGCCCTTCGCCACCGGCGGTCCGCTTCGTCCCCCCACTCCCGGGACGCCCTCCCCGGCCCGCGGCAGCGGCCCCGGGGGTCTGCGCGGCCCCGCTTCCAGCAGGGACCGCCCGGCGCGCCCCCGGGACCGGCGGGGCCCGGGACCGGCGGCCCCGTGCCCTCGGAGCAGGAAGGAGCGCGGCAGCGGACAGCCCGCGTATCCCTCCGCGGCGCCGTGCGTGCGTGTGCGGCGGCGGCTCCCCGGGAAGCGCGTGAGGCAGCGCCAGGGGGAGGGAACTACTTTCAGGAAACTCGAGCGTCGGGCAGCGCCGGGCGCCGCGGGGAGGGCGGCGGCGCGAGCCCGTCCGGTGGCGGGCGCGGGTCAAGGGGATTACTTTCCTCCCCTCGCTCTTCCCTCCTCTCCCGCCTCCCTTTCCCCCGTGGTTATTTTGGATCAAGCTGTGGCGGCGGAAGGAGCCTGAAGTCAACGCTTCCGCCCAGTTTTCCTGTGAGGAGGAGGCGGGGGCGGCCGCGAGGAGCCGAGGCGGAGGCAGCGGCCGCTAATGGAGTTGTTGCCGGGGAGGAAGCGCCGCCGCTGAACTTCCCCGCGGGCTTTCTCCCTCCTCTCCCCCTCATCCTGCAGCCGAGAGCTCCTCTCTCGCCCTGGGAGCTCTGCTCCCCCTCCCTCCCCGCGCCTCTCCTCACACAAACAGCCGTGACGCATCCTCGCTCTCCGCCGTCCCCCCCCCCCTTCCCACCCCCAGGCTGGTTTAAAACGCCTCCCTCCCCCCGTCGCCAGCCTTCTCCTTCGGGCCGGCGCGTCCTCTCTCCGCAGTGCTCGACGTCGCTTTGGAGGGGGTGGGAGATCTTCGTCGAGCCTCTCTGCCCCCTTTTTCCCCGTCCCTCCCCGCCTGCCCCGGCCTGTGGCGGCTCCGGTGTCTGGAGGAATTTCTGCCGCCGCCTGCCCCGGCTGTGCGCGGGAGGCGGGCGGGTAGGGAGGGAGGCGGCCGAGCAGCAGCAGCAGCAGGAGGAGGAGAAGAAGGAGGAGGAGGAGGAGGAGGAGGGCAGCAGCGAAGGCGGCTGCAGCGGGAGATGAGCTGCAGCGGGAGGACGGTGCGGTGCAGCTTTTTGCGGCGGGGAGCTCTCCCTTGTCTCCACAACTCTATTCCCCTCTAACTGGGAGCAGCTCGATATCAGAAGATCCTTGGGTTTTGCTTCTGTTTGCTTCACCATCACCACCATCATCATCGTCTCCAAAGACGGGGGAAATACGCTGCACCGCCGGACGTCAGGATTTCGGGTTTCCAGGATAAAGACCGCTCTCCGACTCCTTCCCCCCGCCCCTATTCCTTACTCACCGCACGGCCCGTGCCCTGGCCGGGGGCGGCAGACCGGGGGTAACAATGGTGAAGTTTCTGGTGAGTTCTGGCTGCGCCCTGGCTGCGTCGGTGCTGCTCCGTGTGCCTGTCGGATCGTGGTGAGGAGAAAATGAGCGAAGAGACGGCGACTTCTAACGAGTAAGTGGCGGCGCTCCCCCTCCCCTCCGCCCCGGGATCGGAATGGGGATGGGGCTCGACGCGTCCCTTCGGCTCCGCGCCCCGCGGGGCCTTTGCCCGCGCACGTACGTGTGCTGTCCTCCCCCTGCGCGGACTGCGCATTTCTGCTCGCGTGCAGGGAAGCCCAGAAGCTCCCTCTTTGTGAAGGAGCTTGGTTTGGAAGGGCTACGATCCTCTGGCCAGAAAAGCTTGGTTTAGTTAAAGCCCGGTAGAAAACGGTGCAGGTAACGATGGTGTCTTGGAGAGGGAGGATGGGTCTGAAATGCCCAGAGAGGTGTCGGCACGTACTACCTCCGATAAAATCCTGTTACTTGTAGATATTTCACATGGAAACTAGTGTGTGGGAGCTTCATCCTGCAGGAAACTGCTCCTGAATTTTAATTGGATGAGTCAGTCAGTGTAAATACAGCTTAAACCTACCCTAAAGCCCTTTTTTCCCTTTCTTTTTTTTTTTTCTTTTAATGAGCACTTGGGACTTTTTCCCCCTTCCCTTCCCCCCCTCCCCGCCCCCCAGAGAGGAAAGAGATAGTTCAAGGATCTCTTAATATTTTTGCTGTGACTGGTTTGGAGGAAATCCAGAGGAGACTGTGTGTGTGTGCGGCTGTATTTCCTTGCATGTAATCAGTCTTTGAAATACATTTGGGTCGGAGGTGGTAAATGTTTGTCAGAAAACATCCGAGTTCTTTATGGCGTTGAAACAGGAATATAAAGTATTTTGAAACTTTTCTTGTGATCGGGAAGTTTAAAGTTGATTGCTGCGGTCTCCGAGCCGTAGCGTTACGATTTGCGATGTCGATGTTTGCTCGGTCTGATTTTATGAATGATGCGGTGACGGCCGCGGCCATGGCGGTGGGGAGGGAGCGCGGCGCCCATTGTATCTGTAGGTAGCGGTGAGCGGCCGTGGAGCAGCCGAGCTGACAGGCAGGGTGCGGACGGGGCTCCTCCGGCAGGAAAGATGGATTTCCCATTTCACTGCCTCCTTCCGAGCAAAGCCTGCGCACCTTCCCGTGCGCTCCCCGAACGCGACGTTCGGGTCTCCGGGGAGCGGCGCGGGCCGGGCCCCGCGGGGAGCGGAGCCCGGCGGGACGTGGGGCTCGGGCGCTGCCGCCCGCGGCGCTGAGCGGCCGGGGGAGCCGGGCCGGGGGGAGCCGCCGCGGCGCCCGCGGGGCCGGGAGCCGGGGCCGCCGCCGCCATGTTTCCTTTTTTTTGTGAATCGCTCTCATTTGCATACCACAATCTCCATTCATAAAAAAAAAAAAAAAAAAAAAAAAAAAAAAAAAATTGCGAAAAAAGAATTGCTGTCACCACCGCTGACCTGCGGCGGAAACTGCCCTGCGGAGCGCACGAAGCGTCTGCTACCCGGGCTGAGGGCCGGCCTGCGGCCCGCGGCCGGCGGCGGAAGGTCTCCAGGACCTGCTGTATTAATATGTGCTGTTCGCTGCTTGTTGACACAGTTATGTGGGAAATATCAGCTCGGGGAGGTGCTGGGAGCACGTGATCAGCTCCATTCATAAAATACCTGGCTGTCCATTCACAGTGCAGTACAGTGTCTGCATTCAGCAGCCTCGCAGATCAGACCTGCATGGGAAGGGATAGACAGCCAGGCCGGCAGGGTTTATCGGAGAGGGCAGCAGAAAGAGGGCTTATGGCTGCGAGCATGGGAAGTCACTGTAAAGGGAGATGTGGAGGGACGAGAAAGGCTTATTTTTATGGTTTATGTTTATCCTTTTCCTATAAAGGAGCATGAATTCATCAGTACGTTCTCGCTGTACCATCTTACATTTAAACTAGGAAGAGTTTTATTCAGAAAATGTTGAAATATTTTCCCCTTCAGGAATAGAGTCAAAAATAGAATACTGAAAATCAAATTCATTATTATGAATACATTTTCAAGACAGGGTATTAATCCATTTGGAGTAATTTACATTTTATTGATACAGCCTTACATCTGCAAGAGATCAACACGGTGCAGAAGGAAGGCAGTCATACCTAATGAGGCATCTGAAAATGTTGCCTATTATAAAATACCGGTGACAGTGAAAACAACTAAATCGATAGAAATCAACATTGCAGTTGATTTTTCTGTCTATTTACTCTGAGAATTTTACAGCAGATTAGCAATTGTAGTTTCTCCTTAACCTATGCTGTGGCTAAAGAGACCTCTGAAATATCAGAATACCAGGAATGCTTTTAATATGGCATAAATTGTTTAGAGGGCAATGTATTACCTTTGATTTTAAATCTATTGAAATTTTAAAAAAACCCACAGTGAAATTTACTGATGAAGGATCCCCAGAACAGACAGTGTATTTTTCTGATGTAACTGTTTTGTGGTTGCCAGTGTTAAAATGGTGATGTTCATTGCTCATGAGTATGCTTTTTCATTATCTTAACAAATTACACTGAGATGATCCTTAATTATATATCCATGGAGTGGAGGAGGCTTGTTGTTAGTACAGCCTAAGAGAATATGTGGAATATTACTAATCTTTACTTAATACAAGGAAGGAAAGCTCATATACCGTATTTGCTTTGAGTTTTTTCAATGGTGCTATAGGACTAAATGTGTTCTTATATAAATACCCTTACAAAGCACTATAAACGATGCTTTTTCTTAAAAAATACATGGGGGGTTTTGTTTGCTTGCGCTTTTTTACTTCATGTATTTAAATATTAGAAATAAAATAAGGAAAATGTTTCTCAGTTGCTTTGCTTTTTTGACAGCGTTTTTGGTGTGGCCAGAGTCATAATTTCTCTCTGGTTGCTTTTGCACACAGCACAAGTGTGTCACTTCAAATGGCTGGGAAATCTGATTGAAATTCCAGATAAACTGTTAGTGAAAATAAAACAGATCTACACATTGAAATTCATATATTAGAAGTTCACTGTGTTTAATTTTATCAGTGGAATTGATGGCATCAATTGCCTTGAGTTCATTAACAGACCTTTTGGCATATAAGAGTGAATACGGGTACTTTGCAATGCATTTTGTGTCATTGTAGCTACCAGGAATATTCTGGTAATTGAGCATTATTCTTTGTTTATAAAACTACATTTTACAGAGTCAGATATAAATATTTGTGGTGTCTGGAGTTTGACCTCAGTTAATAATAAATTCTCAGTGGTGGTGGGAAAGATTAGTTAAGAAGCTACATTAAGGACTACTAGGTTTCTTCTCAATCATGAACATATGGAAGGCAGCCTTATAAAATTCTGATTACTACAGATGAGTCTTCATTGGTGATTTTTACATTGTTCTTGTAATGTTGTTATTGTATTTTTCAGTTAGGTATTAGTTAAATGAAAGTATTTCTATACCTCCAGATAATTTTATTCTTTTTTTTCCTCAGTGATGTTTTGCAGTCAGGGTGGTCAGCATCAACACAATAGATTCCCAAAACCAATCAGTTTTTAAATGAAGGAATTAGAATTTTTGAACTCATGGGTCAAATTGCTACTCATGCAACTGAATATAATGATGTTGAAGGAGTCATGTCAGTGAGCACTATTCTGTTTTGGTAGCAGGTTTTAATTGCTGTCTAGAAATGTGGCTGAATTTCCATGTTAGGGAAAACAGAATAGTTGTTGTGCTGTGTAGCCCTCATTCAGTAGGGGTGAATGATGACAGGCTTAAGATGGAGTCGAAGTTGCTGCAATCGAAAAGTAGGAGCACTGCTTTACTGGCTTGTTTACTTTCCTCTGTATTGCAGGTGGCCGCTTTTTATTTCAGGGAATGCTACTGCTCTTGAATCGTATTTAGAGTTGCTTTTACATATTGTATTTTCTACAGATTCAGACTGTCACATGCTGATTGTTTTACCACATAAATATACTCATTTTCCTAGATAATTTAATTAAAGAGCTTGTAAATTAAACACAGTATATTCTAATGCTGTGTGCTTAACAACCCCAGGTTATGGTGCTGTAAACATCCTCAAGTGCAGATTTGAAAAAGTAAAGGTGAACAAAATTTTTAAATAATGTATTTATTCATGTCTTCCTTTAATATATATGAAAATACTGTTTGTACTTCATTTGTACTTCAGACTTGTATGAAATTTGTCTTACAAGCCTAGATACTGAAAGCTGAATGTGAAATTGTATCACAGAAAGTAATGCCTATTAATTTGGGCTTATTAGTTCTGGGAGGTTTTTAACACTTTTTGGCAGGCTAAATTTCTTTCTGCAGTTCAGGGCATATATAGACTCTGAAATTCTTCATCCCTTAATGAAAGGAATTTGTAAATAGAACTATTTTTTTTTTTTAAGGAAAGGATTTTCTGACCCAATTGGTTATACTAAATAATTGCAATTCTGATATGCTTTCATTTGAGGGAGGGTTGCTTATAGAGTCCTTGGGAGGCTTTTCCAGTCTTATGAAATGTTTCTTGCTGTCTGTTTGGCTTTATATTGTATGACACTATTTTGAAGGTGAAACTGAATTTGCATGTTACATAATCTGAGAGTCAGTAGGGGGGGATGGGTATTTTTACTTTTTTCTTTCAAAAAAAGGTTCACCCTAGCAACAGTCCTTGATTACTGTGATATTGCAGAAAAATGCTTTTGGATGTTTCAGTAACTGGAACCAGCAATAATATTTGAATTCAAGAATGCCAAGTGTTTCCCTTTGCTCATTTAAAATGTAATGCTCTTGATGTGTTAAAGTGGCTGTGAGGACATCAGTGTGATTTTTAAAAGTAAAGATGTTTCTTGAAAAGAATATATCCTGACAGAATCAGAAGTCACAGGATTAAAGCTGAGGGCAATCCTGGTGCATTTGAGGGTAAATGCTGGCAATTTTGTTTGTTATTTACCCATTCTTGTGTATATATGGAGAAATTGTGTGTATAGGTGATGATTTAATGGGATTATGACAAATACTAGAAATAAGAAATACTCTTCAGAGTATCAGCACAAGTTTAAAAAGGAGACAAAGGAAATAATTTTGTCTTTTTTGGTTTTTACTCCGCTGATTTCAAAAGAGTGACTAGGATATGACAGAGTGTATGTTGTCTTAAATGCTGTTGTTCAAATGTTAAATGCTTTCTCCCTTCTACTCTTCTTCCTCAGTTAGAACATGTCCCACGTTACTCAAAAGAATTTGAAAGATGTCTGGAAGTTGCCATATTGTTCAGGATCCCGGTTTCTTTATGGTTGCTTTAGGAAGGAAATGTCTTTCTCTTTTTCCTTTCTGTTCTAGTGTGCAACAACACTTCAGCAAGTAAATTTAAACTAGCACAGTTATTGAATGGCTAGAATTGATTGCAAACAAAAATTTCGTGTTCCCTAAAAATATAAAGTTTGTTCCTCCCTTCTCCCTTGAAAATATTCATACCTCTTCTGAAAGCGTTTTCCATTGTTTTGTAGCTGTTTAATTTTGGGCAACTAATGTGCCACAGAATTTCCAAATTAAAATTCAATAAGATGTAAACACATTTGCAACATTTTTTATGCTTTTTAATACATTGTTAGGTGTGTCCCTTATCTTCAGCAATGCTTATTTTTTGGTGAAAGGAAGAGGACTGAATGCTCTTGTGTATTGCCATATATTTGTAGATTTAAGACAATAGCAATACATACTTCTGTTGTACTTGGTTTTTTGTACTCTCTAAGTGAAGATTTTTTTTATTTTTTTGTTAATGCTTAGACTATGCTCTAGTATAATCTGTTGGCTGTCATTATTCCCTGTGGTTTTTCTCATTCATAAAGTGGTAACATTGTGTATATAGTAAAATATTTTATGGTATGTCATACTAGCATAAGCACAGTACCTTTCCTACCTGAAAGTTGTAATAAGAATCAATCTATAAGACTGCAGTGGTATTGAACAGCACTTACACTTGCATAAAGTAAGCAGACATTTTAAGTGCCTGTATTTTCTAATATTTTCAAGCATATCTTTATAGTAATGTTCATGCTGTTATCTGTGATATCAATTTGTTTAAAAATAGATACTAATTTGTCTATATTCATTGCTTTATTTTAATTTTCCCCTACATAGGAACAAGAAAAAGAAGAAAACCCAAGCAACCTACAAGTCTTTAGATATGCTAAGGGACAAAAAATTTGCATTTAAGCGCTCTGAGTGCTAGAATTTGTTTATAAATGTGGTTCTGATTAAATAACTATTCACTTGCTACACACAGGCCCTAACTCCCAATGCTCCAATTAAGGTGGGGAAAACAGATGATGATGATGATGATATTATTATTATCATTATTACTATTATTAATTTTGTCCCACTATAATGACAGTAAATTAATCTATCTGTGAAAGGAAATCACTCACAAGCATTTTTCTCTGTAAGAACTCAATGTCATATGACACTAAATAATTCAAACAGGGAAAACAGGCCATAGAAACTTCATCAGTTACTGTGTTCCATTCTGCACTGCTGTGTGCTACCAAACTTCCATTCAGAAGGAAATATTTTTCATGTGTACACTATGCAAGAATTCACCAAATGTGTATAATTGAAGCATTTAAGCCATTTTAAAAATTAGGTGATATGGCATCTGTTTCTTCTTCCCCCCTCCCAGATGTATTCATTCCTAGTCTTGTCTACTGCTGTTCATAATGTTTTAATTATGTAAGGAAGTCTAATTCTGTTAAAGCAAGTTTAACACTCGCCTATTCAGAATGCCAGAAGGAATTCTGTGGCCCAAATGCTTGGCTTGAATGGTTTTGTGAGCCAGTTTTTGACTGGAGTGGTTTGCAAGAGCAGGTGTCATTAAAGTCTATGGAAGAGTTGGGGTTTTTTGAGTTGTTTTTAAAAACCTCCAGAAAAACAGCAATAAGTGAATAGGCCTTCCCCATGATGATCTGACAACTGTTAACAATCATCCTTTTTCTTTGACTCCTGCTGGTTAGTTGAGATACTGAAGTTTGTCAAAGCAAAAATGAAACTGATTTATTTCAGTTTTAAGTAAAGTCAAATGTTGTCAACAAATGTACGTACCAACAAGAAGCATCAAAAATTTAATTAATGAAACAATTACTGAAATCTAGTGCCAAGTTTATTAAAAATTGTTACTGAGACTGACTGTCTTCCCTAAATAACTCCAGAATGGTAAGATGTAGCTGTCAGTGAGGATTCCTGCCAGGAGTTTTTATTCCTTCAGAAATTGTGCTGAACTGTTTTGGTGAAGTGAGATAAACCTTGAGGGCAGAAGAGATTTCTCTCTCCTTAGTGAAAGGTGGGATACTGTGCCTGCTTGGATTTAGGAATTTTTATGTAGCTTCTTAGAAACTTTTCAACCTTTCAGATGTGCTAAAGTATTCTGAGCCCTGGGTATTCCTTTCTGTGCATGGTGTGCTTATTCTGGATCCTAGTACAGCATGTCTTAATATGAGGCCTGTGATTGATGCTGATACATGTTGAACATTGAACAGGAATACATATTTAAAAGGTGTATAGAAGCGAATTCAGGATTTAGAGATGAGATTTATACATTTAAAATGGGAAATCCTGAGGGGGTTTTTAATCTGTGTATGGGGCTGACCTTATGTAACAAAGCTGTATGTCTGTAAGCACCAGTTATTGTTGATAATCACTGGTCTTTGCTTGCTTTAGGGCCAGCGGTAATTTGGAAGTTTCATAGCAGGATAGACTTCAGATAGGTATGTTTGTGCTCTCTTCAGGGGCTGTTAACTATCTCATTACAAGTTCCACTTGTGATTCAAATGATACTGATCTGTGCTACTGATGCAAAATAATTTTGGCATTGCTGTCTCTAATTTCAAAAGATTTTTAAGAAGAAATTGATTGCTGGTACCAGTTGTACATAATGAGTGTGCCAACGGAATGCAAAATTGTAAAATTAAATGTTTGAGAATTTTTGGGTTTGAGAACTGAGATTTTTTTTTTTGTGCAAATAAAATCCATGTGGCCAGGATGAATGAATTTTGATGATTTTGGTAATAAGACAGATAAACGATTGTAATCAGATTGCCTGGGTTCTGCTCTCAAACCTTCAATATTAGGAAATGACCAATTTTCTTTTTTTTCAACCCCTTGTCTCATTTACTTCTCCTGTTCCAGGGAGGAGGATTGTGTCTTCTGGTCATGCACAGGTGGTTCTGTGTAATTGAAGACTGCATCTTAGTAAGCGTTAAAATTCTATTAATACTAACATTGAAAAATAAAGCAATATTCTGACAGATTTGTTAGGGTTTTTTTGTTTGATTTGTTTCTGGAGTTTAGTCTGATTTTAGTCTTTAATCTTCAGATTTCAACTATGTGAGCATTTCAAATGTTGGTAATATCATTGTAATTGCATCCAGATTTGCAGCATGCTGTTTCTTACATTCTTTCTTCTAATGTGATTTTTTTTTTTAATCATTACCTGAAAGTTAGGGTTTTAGTGTTGAGGGTTTTTTCCCCACCAGTTCAGAGTCTCTCTCTAATTTTTTGAGAAGTTTATTTGAGGAATAATACATTTGCTATGTTGAACGTTATTTTGGTTTGGATCTTAAGGGCAGTAATGGCATCTGTTATGAGAAGTCATGCACACTAGATGCATGCAGCTCGATGTGGCAAGTCACAGAGTGGCCGTGAGACTGTTAACAATGTATGGGCTTATTTCCTGTGGAGCCACCTAATGTAAGGGGTGCCATTAAGCCTGGGTTTTCTGTGGTGTTCCTCATGTATCCTACAGGAATGGTGTGATAGTTCAGGCCTGTAAGCTCAAGGTACTTGTCACTCTCATTGACATGAAAGTGCCCATTGCTTGTCATTTCTTAATGAGTAAAATAAAGAGTAAGTATGTTTTCTATCTGGACCTTTTTTTACCGCTTTCTGGAGGCGTAGGGTGGGTGGGGAAACTTGTAGGTAAACTGTGTTCATAAGATCTTTTACTATGTTGTGCTTTGTGGTTCCCAAAGAAATTAGTGTGTGTAAATCAGGCCATTATTAATTACACAGTTGTTTTAATGCATTAAGACCCATAAGTGTCTTGACAGAAACTTTCTTTATCTTCTACTTCTTTCAGCCTCCAGAAAACTTTTTAATGGATGTGTAACCACTGCTTGAGCAGTCTTGTGAAAATCTCTAGCACAGTACTTTCATGCTTTCTGTTTCTGTACTGAACGGGGCTAGCTTAAAATATCTTATATTGTCTTAGATGTATTCAACTTGACACATCCTCTAGAAGAGCCCCCATATGCACCTTAAAATGTACGTGCTTTGTTACTATGGTGATGCAGAAGAATCGTGCATGTTAACAACCCAAGTTAGGTAATGGAGGATTTGCAGAAATCAGTTAAGAATCTGCCTGGGACATGGAAAACTGAGTCTGTGACCATACCTGCACCCCAACCTCTTAGCTGCAGGCAGGCTGAGGGAATCTTGTTATGGGATTACCTGCTTCCCTGTTTTCAGGTTGTCTGAGGGGCAAAGATGACTTTTTGCTAATGGTTTTAGAAGGTGAAGTAGTCTTGCCTTAACATATACTTTTAAGTATCTTCTATCGTATACTTAGGGTGTTCTACATAGTGTAAAGGAGATGCTTGGGCAAATGTGTGTTTGTCACTGACACAAACCTCATTTTGCTTTTCTTACAACTCCGTGGGCTGATGATGCGTGAATTCACAAGCTTTCATTTCTCAGTTATGGCTGTCAGCAAATCCTGCACAAGGAGGACACGTCCACATTAATTCCTCTGAAGCAAGGTAGAAAACATGAGCTCTTCTTCATCTATTAGTTGAATTCTGGATGAAGAACAGGTCTATTCAAGGAAGCTAGTCCAGAGCAGGTGAATTTAGAGTGCTGTACTTTAGTATAGTGTAATTTCCTGTGGAGGCCTTTTATTTTCCTTGTTCTGGAGTAAGTTGTGGTTAACTAAGGGAAAACTAATAACCTTAGTTGGCTAATTAGTAACGCTTTTTCAGGTTCTCTCTTCTTCCCTTCTCTGGTGTACATTTTAAAAACTATCGGTTTTTTGCATTAATTATTTTGTTTATTTTGTTTCTTTGTGGTTTTTTGTTTGTTTTTCATTTGATTGTTTTGTTACTGTTGAAAGTGATGTATCTTTTCCATGTTTTGAATGTGGTGGTTTTGAAGTGTGTGGGTTTCTTACCATCCTCATCGATTTTGGCTTGTTTTTAGTAGTTTTAGGAAGCATTTTTTCAGAATATTTCTCTGTTAGTGTTATCATGCAGCTTATCCTGAAAAACTTCTCTGGAAAGTAAGCCACTGGTTTGTATCTCTTGGAGATGTTTCACTGGCCCATTAGCATCCTTACAGGTCTTAATACCAGGGTTTTACCCTTGAGCAATGCTAGCAAGAAGTTTGTCTTTTACCACTATGGAACAATAAAAACATAACCCAAATAAAAACATGTTTCTTTTGCTGTATAAGGAGAGAATGCTTCCCACAGGCTACAAGTTCATCTTCTTTTCATCAGTGAAAGAGAAAATCAATGTTGAGTCACTTCTCTGCTACAGAAAATTCAACTTTTTTGATATTTGCAAACTAATTTTTCTGATGTAGAACTGCAGATGTATAGCTCCTTTTCAGAACAAAACCAAAATGTACGGACTAGACTTGAGGAGTAACGAGAAATAAGTTTACCCAGTCTTATTTCAGCTGGTTTTTTAGGCCTGAGAGGCTCTTGGCAGATATAGGATTGGCTTTTCTACCATTTGGCAAATCTATGCTGCTTGAGCTTGAGCCCCTCAACTGAAACTCAAGGATGAAGTAAGAGCTTTTAGTTAAAGATCCTCATGCTCGTTTCAGTATGAGCTTGGATCAACTTAGCATCCCAAATAAAGCATGATGATCCAAATCTCTGCCATGTACTTCAATAAAAGATCATTTCAGTAGAGAAGTTGTAAGAGAGAACCTAATTGTATTTCACATGGCAAAGGAGGAAGGATCAAGTGACGCTTCTCAACAGCGAGAGTGATTTTGGTCAGCTTTTCTGAGATTGCTTCACAGTTTGTTTTAAAGGCAATTACAGTCAGGCAGTGCAGAAATTGTGGTATCCTACAGTAGAAATTAATTGTGGTTTTTTTTTTTTGTTTGTTTCTTCACTTATACCTCTGTATTTTACAGTGGAGAAAACATAACTGTCAGTTACTGGGTTAATGTCTGTGATCTAGGGTGTATTTGCTGAGAGGATTTTTTTCAGTGTTGTTACTAGTTAGCTTCCCTTATTTTGTCTAAAGAATAAAACAGTACATTTGATTCCTGTTGAATTCAGTCTTAATAGTTGAAATTAAAGATGCTGTTCAATCTTTTTATCATTAACCAAAAAAAATGTGGTTGTATCATGTTTTCAGTAGCATATAACTTCCATTAGCTTTATTTACATTGAGAAATGGTGTTCTCCAAAAGAGTGATCTTACTTTCCTCTGCAGTTGGCTCTTACTATAACTCAACAAATTATTTTGTCAGGATGTATTCCTGTTTGTCTTTGGGATTTGTCCTTTGTCAATAACAATGCTAGACAAAAAGTAGGAAAATCTTTTGGTCTAACCTTTTCTTCATGCAATATTCCAGTAGATCATAAGAAGCTCAGACTAATAGTTCTCACAGTTTAAATAGCCAGCTACTATTTGCATTCTTTTCATTTCCATGACAGTATGATCAGAAATTGCTGTAGCATCTGGCAGTGCAAGTAGGAAGGTTTATGTATTCCTTCTGTCTGTCTATTTTTGAAGATTTGATTTTTTCCTAATGATAAACTTAGGTTCATTAACCTTCAGTCTCTCAAGCTCCATTATGTACCATTTTCTTCACAAAGGAAAATATTGTGTGTGCTTTATTCATTCCAATACTAGACTTGCACTGCAGTTTCTCAGTCTTGGCTAATACCAAGTGAGGTTCCAAGATCCACAGGAGTGAAGTTGAATTCAGTGGTAATCATATTCCTTGAGATTACACAAAATTATTTATCTGTGGCTCTGAAGGGTCTCAAAGTTGTTGCTCCTTTGTAAAAATACACAGAAGAGGGTACTCACAAGCACATCTTGATAGTTCTATGGGTGTTTTTAAGAGATGTATGTAAATGCCCCCTCTCCCAAGCAGTATGAAGATTTGTAATGAAATATCTGATATGTGTTGTCGATGGCTTTGTTGTAAAGGTTTCTGATAGCCTACATTATTTGAAATGCTTAACTCTAAAGGATACGTTTGAGGGTTTGGTTTGGGTTTTTTTCAGACCCTTTCTGATAGCCTGTGAAGTATTTCAGAATAAACTACAGTTGTTTAAGTACACAAGCCATTTAAAATAGAAATAAAAGAGAATTCCATTATTGCACTGTGTTTAATCAACACTGACAAATCCAGTTTCATTAAATATAAGAGTACTGGTGCTGTCATTTTGACACACAAAATAACTTTGTTTCTATGTAGTTAATAGTCTCCTCTTAAAGCAACTAAAGCAAATTTAGTTGAAATCAGTTAATGAGAGAGAGTGGGAGTAGATTTAAGTTCAGTAGATTTTAAATAAATGCTCACTTGTTTGCTTTTTAATGGTAAAACAGATCTGTGGTTTGAAATGGTTTGGGGAAGTTGTGACAAGGCAGATGATGATTCAGGACTGTTGAAAGACTACAGAGGGGTCAGCTACAGTTTCTCCTTTCTGGGAGATTGGTAATGTCCCTTTGAAAACGTCTGAGAAACTCAATAGAAACATTGAAGATGTTCAGAGATGCCATTTATATCTGGACAGTATTCCAAGAGCATCACAAATGAATAATGATTTAGTAGTGTATTTTGTTATTTTAACTTCTTAATGCTGCTTTACCTGAAGATTATCATGCTTTACATAAAAACGTAAGAATTTCCATGAAGGTTCTGGCAAAAATTTTTGTTGGCATCCTTTCTCTATCTTTTCCATTTGCTATGAAACTTGGTTAAATTCCAAATGCATCTGTTTCCTCATCAGGAGGTTTGAGCTGAAATACATTATTTCTTTCTGGATTGTTTGGTGGGAAACTTTACCATGTGGTTGTTTGGTAGGGCTTCATTTGACCTTAGCAGAAAGTTAGGTTTGGGTGGTTTATCTGCTCTTAATTGAAGTGCTGTGTTTTCAGGCATTTAGAAGTTCAAGCAAACTGAAATTGCTATGCCAGCTTATGCAGTTTTAATCTTTTGATGTAACTGGCTGTTCGTGCTTGATGGTAGAACTTGAAACTAGTCTTATCTATATGAAGTATTTCAGTATCTGTGTACTGCATGGGTATTTCTTTTCTTGAAACCATTTGTCTCACAAGAACCAAGTGAATAAGGTGATGAGGGAAAATGGTAAGCATGATGTTCTAGGGAAGAACTTAGCAATTCAGTTTTGTTAGGAAATGCATTGAATTTATAGTCATGTCAGTGTCAACTGCCTTCTTTCTGATGTTAAGGTGGTGTTTTAGCAGATAGAGAAGGGGACTGGGAGATGCTGGTGCTCTTGGGTTTTGTCCTTGAACAAGGACCTCATGAAGTAGGGGCGAGATTGCCTGTGTTGCTTTCCTTCAGTCTCTGTTCAGTCAAGGTTCATTCATTAATCCTTGGAAACTGGGTGGGTTTCTTGTTTGTTTGTTGTTGGGGTTTTGGGTGTGGCTTTCGGTTGTTTGGGGTTTTTTTTTAAGATGCTGGTTTATGCTAGATACAATTGAGGCACAAGCAAAGGATTTTTTGATTAAAAGTTAGGCACTTCAAAATTTGCCTGTGTATTCCACTTAAATGTATGTCTGTCATTTTTGTACACAAAACAAAATATGCTTAATGGAAATCAATTGAATTCAAGGAAATTCTAACTGGTTTTTTGGGCCAAGGTGATACTGACTGCAAACGTGAATTCATATGGCTTTGAGAGAGCTGCTGAGTGTTTTAAATTACATTTTTTGTGTTGTTGAACTAGAGTTAAATTATACCAGGTCTGGTGCTGCATGCAAGACTTCCTCAACTGTAAAATCTTTTTTCAAGGGTGGTTTATCTGTTAGATAAACCATCAGAGAGATGAAAGTATGAAATGAAATTAAGGGCAGGAGCACTGAAGGGCAAAAGTAAAGCTGCAGTAAGGGCTACCTGTGTCTACAAAATATAGTCATTTCTTTCCCCTAATTAGAACTGGATCTTCTGCCAAGACAGGTCTGCTGTTCAGCTGGGGCTTGCAGTAGGTGATATATACCATTCTTCTAATTCTCAATGGCATTGGTGGAACCTGAAGCTACTTTTCTTTGCTCCTGACTATCCTTGTTAGAACAAGTTGAAATGAAGGGCAAAAGAGACAGTAAGACAATGCTGAAAGAAAAAAAAAAAGACTGACAAGGAGAGAAATCTGGGATCTAGTTTTAGGGATGCATCTAGAAATCAATTAGGCAAACTGCTGGCATTAAATTTCTAAAATTATTTCAGATGCCTGTGTTGCTATTTGAGAACTCTTCTTGTAGCAGATTTTTAAAGTTTTTCATTGAAGTATATAGTACAGTTAGCATTAGAGTCCTTTATTAAGACTGCTTCTCATTTTAAATTACTGCCCTGCTGCCCAGTGCATTGAGTTCTGGAAAAATACCTAGTAAACTCCACAGCCTATTTGATGTTCTGTTTGGCAGTGTTAGAAGCTATAGATGGTTTGTCTAAGAATTGCTTCCAGTCCTACCAGTGGTATCCATGGCACTAGTAAGAAAGCATTTTTAGGCAATTTTTATTGGCTTCACTTGTTAGCTTTCTTGCTACTTTAAAAGAATGCCCAAACACTATTCTGAAACTTTAAAGAAAATGCAAAGAGAAGTTTAAATGTCTCTGTGGGCTATACAGCTGCCACTCTTTATATGAAGAATGACAGGCTTCACCAGAATGTCTGGCTCTTAAAGCAGGAGACCAAGATGCTGAAACACATTAGAGCAATGTTATTTATATTCTGCCAAAAGCAATTATCTTGCAAGACTTACAAATATGTGTTAGCTTTTATGTGTGTGATAAACTCTACAGACTTCCAGAGAGATCTGTAGGTCTACTCAGAGTGATATATTTAAATTTTTGCAGGACTGAAGCCCAAGTGTTTGCATAAAAAGATGTTTCTAGTTGCAGGCATATGCTGATTATTCAGTAGTGTGGCAGGAGTGTTTGGGATTGGTCTGCTATGATTAGGATTGTTAGTATGCCGAGCTAAAGAGTTTTATATTTAATAGTATTTGATAAGAGTTGTTTAAAGAAACCTGTCTGGATCCACTGGTATTTCTTTTCAGCAACAACTTCTAAGCTCCCAAGGACTCTTATCTATCCAAGTACCCCTATTTTTAATTTCTGTGAATCCTGTACTTTTTTTTTTTGCCATAAAGATGTATTGCTCCTTAAAAGTACCTTCAGTTAGCTACTTCAGGCCCTAAAACTGGCTTTGTTTTGCGCTGTCTTTTTGTCACCCTGTGACAGAAAATGAGCTCCACTGTTTGAGAGGAAAGGCCTGTACTTTGGATCTTGGCTACCAAATAGAGCAGCTTTTCTGTTCACCCCACAGCTGTTGTTAATGTTTCATTCTGCAACTGCTAGAGGATGGGCAAGTAACCATCCTCATACGAGACAAAAATATAACTCCATTAGTCAGCTGGCGTGGGTTGTTGAAGCAAAAATGCAGGCAGTATTTTCTCCTGATGGAGAAAAATCCATCACATCCTATTAAAGTTGCCATTAGCTGACTATGGGGCAATGTACATTTTCTGAATTCATGATTGCCTGTTCTCCTTACTTTGATGGCTGTCTACTTTAAAACTTGTAATTTAGTCAAACTATTATAGGATCATGTTACATCTCTGGGGTTAATTTTATTTGACATATAATCTGTCTGGGAAAAACTCTTAAGAAATAATGATGTTTGATGCTAACTGAACTTCAAATTTCTCAAATTATTGTAGTGTGAATTAGAGAACCTCATTCCTAAAGAGGTTCCATGAGATTTCTCAAATCTGTATTATCCTATAGGACTTCTAAGATCGAGTATTTAAACTTGTTGCTGTTAACATAGACTTTTAAGTTTCTATCAAAGATGGCTTTGGGGGGAGGAAGGGGTTGTGTTTTTTTTTTTTTTTTGGGGGGGGTTGTTTGGATTTTTATTTTTTACAGCTGTCTTCTGAAGGTTGAAAATGTGATAGGCTAGTGGCATCTCTGACATTCTCTTGCCAGTCAATATTCATTTTAAAGTTTAAGTGAGGGAAAATTATAATCCTTCAATGTTTTTACACTAACATTTTAACCCTTTAAAGTTTTTGGATGTTTAATCTTCATAACGTGAAGTTGTGACCTAAAGCAGAACCAAGAAAATAAAAAGGTGCCATCTTTTTCTAGCTGCTTATCAATGAAAAGAAAATTATTTTTTTTTGTGTTGTGGAAGTGTGACTCTTCCATCATATCTACAGCAGTGTTTCCATAGAGGATGACTCACTCTCTGAGGGAAATACATATGTGGTCAGGCTTCTTCTTAGTTTGGTGCTTAGGGATTTTGTTGAAATCCCTTATTTCTTTAATTGCTTATGCACTTTTTTTTAATGTAATGGGGACAGAGGGAAATGTACAATCTCTTAAATTGAGAGGGATGAATATTTAACCTTAACATGAAGATTGAATGTTTTTTTACAGTAACACTTCTGGTATTAGTGTATCAAATGTCATAGATCATTGGTGGCAGGTTACAGGTGCATTAACACCTATGAGTTAAAGGCAAACTATTACGCAATTCCTATCCTGAGTGACCCGTGTCTGTTTCTACGTTGTGTAGGATATTGATGAAGAAATGATGCAATGGAAAACTGTGGTTTAGTTTTGGTCCTTATTGCAATAATGTTTCAATATAGGCAGATCCTGGATGTATCTCCAGCTACTTGACAGTTCTTTGTCTCTGGTGGATTTCATGTTTATTTAGGACAGGTAATCTGCAGCACCTTCTGCTGCTTCAGTTTTGCTCCCTATTCCCTTAAGTAAAGCAACTTCTTGTTCTCAGTAAGCTGTCTATGTGGTAGTAAAGATTTTAAGATGACTGTGTTGTTATACAGATATAATGACTCTACTAGTTTAATTAAGCTAAGAAGTGAAAATTACATAGCTCCAGCTGAGGGAACTATTTTCTCTCAAGTCACTTGTTGCACGCTCATGTAGGTTGTATACCCTAAAATCTAGTGTAAAAAATGTTGACAAAATTTTGTATTAATTTACAGAAGAACTTAGTTGCTGGACTAAAAGCTGTTGTAAAATGCAATTATTAATTTCTTAGATTGAAAATAAAATCTCTGTAAAAATAATTTTTGACTTCCCAGAAAAGAACATGAGCGGGATCCTATTTCAGTGTATTTGATCAGACAATTCTAATTTTACGAGAGTTAAACACATGGATGTAAAGGCTGGGCCCTTTTGGGAATCCTATCAGCTCTTCACTAAGAGTAGTGGAATATCTCCTTGGTGTTGCATCTTGGAGTGGTTTTCCTACTGGATTTTTGCAGTTTGGTATTCAATAAAGCTTTAATGCTTTTCCTTCATGAAAGGAAAATCCATCTTCATTATGTTTCTGATTGGCTGGTTTTGTCTAGCAGCTTCCAGACAGCCATAGAGGTTTCAGAGTGTAACCTTTCTCTCTAGTTTCACTCTCCAGCAGTGGGCTTGTCCTCTGCATGCATTGCTCATCAAACAGGCACTGTTTTTTCTTCAATACAGTAGTTTTCTTTATGTCAAAACCTTCCTGCATGCTAAACAATACCTCTGAGTCTGATTTTTCTCCAGACCACTTGAAGTTGCATGTAGGCAGCTAGATAGAAGCTGGAGTGTGCTTCTGTGAGTATGGATAGGGCTGCTTCTTACCCTTGAAGTACCATTTTCTGTACTTCCTACTTGCTACATTAGGCTTAGATGTAGTAACTGGTGTCTGTGAACAGGCACGTGGACACTGGTGTCTGTAGGCTCTCGCTCTTACCTGCTTCTCTTCAGATTGGCTTGGTAGGAAGCTTGTTTTGCCTCTTACGAATTGAGAGAGATTGCCATATGGTCTGGTATAGTTCATGTACACAACTGTGATCCAGTAGAGGAAAGGCAAACTCCCAACCCCCCTACTGCTGTTTCAGAAAGGAACAGACAGGAGGAAGTAGGAGTGAGAACAGATTTCTGGATAGATTGGTAGGCAGTGGGGTGAATTCTTAGCACTTCCCACCAGAAGTCTATTCTAATAAGCGTCGGATTTTAACTGTGTGTATGCTGCTGAGGAAGCTGGAATATGAGTATGAAGAGTAAATGCATAAATAGACTTTAAGGGAGAATTTCAATTTAAAATCTTAAAAGTGTTTCTTTCATATCTGAAACAAAGCTGTAGTGCTCTCAGCCTCTAGCTGGGTGAAGTTAATCATGGCTTGATTTTTTTTGTTTGTTTGTTTGGGTTTTTTTTGTTGGTTTTTTTTTTGTTTTTAACTTCCCTTTTTTTCAATCTCTACATTCAACTGAATGCACTACTGGCTTCATCTAGAAAACACTGCTGTAGCAGTATCATAACTGAATGAGACTTTCCTAGGGTTCACACCTAGGAAATATGTGTATAAATAGATTGAAAGTGATTGAAATATGCCAAATGCAATAGAAATTTTTTTCTTGGTTTCTAGGTCCCTTAAAGCAAAGGGGTAATGTTATTTGTTCCCAGACTGTACAGGAGGAACAAATGGATTTTTATGTTGGAAAAATGGCTAGGATATTGGTCATCAGTTTCAGTCTGATTTAAATCTTTAGTGCTTTACTGAGTTAAAGTACTAAACAAGTAGTAAACAGGTAGTCTGTTTAGAATTTAAAAACTTATGTAGACTATAGAGCAACTTCTGTGGCTTTCCTGTGGATAAAAAAAATATTTTATACATACATGTGTCCACCAAAATGAATATTTTAGATAAGTCCTTAAAAACCTATGCAAACCTGCATTTCTAATGATGAAATATAGTTTTGAGCTGCCAGTGAAAGGCATAGTTGACATTCACAGCCTTGGCCCTAGACATAAGGGGCACATGACTGAAGGTAAGTGGGGGCACTGATCCATCAGAACTCTCTTTTTGGGAGGATGCGTTTTCTGTTTTGGTTGCACAACTAGTTTTCTTTACAGTTGTGTACTGATTTAAGTTAACACAAAGGAGGGAGGAGAATTGTACCCCAAGACTGGAGAAGAAAGGGGTAGGAGTTCAGGCTGGATTTAGGTGCAGAGGTTTAGCTGCTTTCCCATTATCCCATAAAAGCAAATAATTTTTGCTGCAGACCTACAGATGCTGAATCACTGATAGAGCTCTGCATTTATGGCTGCTCAGTCATCTCCTATGAATAACATCTTGCAATTAATAAGGAATTCAAAAAAATGAGAGATCTACGTAGCATTTATGTGCTATGCATAGTACAGTGTACTCCTGTCACATAACCGTTCAATGGAGCAACACCCTTTAATTTGTCTCCTGGAGATGCATCATCTGTCTGTGTCAAAATGCTTACATGAGTGCAAGCTTTTCTTTTGAGAGCCAGTTTACTGGAACCCAGTGTTAAAGTTTCAAATCCGTGGATTCTGTATTATTTCCTTGCATTCTCAGCAAATGCTGAATAACTTCTTATAAGAACCAATCCTTATTAAAGGATGAATAGCTGCAAAACTTGTAGAGTTTTCATGTTTGGGACTTTTCTTTTCTTCTTCCTCTTTTGTAGAGAGGAGATTTGTATTTCCTCTCCCTTATGTGCTTGGCATAATAATGCAGGAACACGAGCAAGGGGGGCAGGGGGGAAATGTTTACAGGCAACAGCGGTTCATTATGCCAGTAGTACTGTGGTTGGAAAATGTGTTTTACTAATAAATTGACTAATCTCAATTTAAAGTATCTCCTTAACAAGTAGTTAGTTAGCAGCCTGGTCACTTCATCAGTTTTGTTTTTCTTTATTGTGAATAAATGTTTTGTAGCAGAAAAGGTTCTGTTGCCAAATGATTTTTTCTAAGTTGTTTTTAAAGGCTACTTTTCTATTGTAAAACCTTTCCTGGGTAATATTTCCTTGAATATTGGTGACTATGCATCAGAGAAGATGAGGTGATGAATCACTTCAGGCAAATCACATTTGTTTGCTGTATATTAAACAGAGACTTCTATAATTCCTTTCCAGTGAAAAGATTCAGACTGAATACTCCTAACCCTTCATGAGAAGGTAGTTTGCATTCAGACTTCTAAAGTCATACAGTATGACTACTGTCTTTAGTGCTAATTGATTGTAAAATTATTGGTTTATTAGTATAAAAGTTTGGCCATATATGTTGTTTTAATGTGCAGAAAGGTAGTACGCATTTCTGTTATATCTGCACTGGAAATATTAGGTTTTGCAAGAATTAATGATACACAGATTTAAAGCTACATGCAGGTTATATGTGCTTTTAAATACATCACATCTTCTTGTGATGTATTTTCAATTGTATTTCTTGAAAATTGTTCCTCTCACCACATTAAGGGATGAACTCTTTAGTGTTCAGAATACCTATTTTCTGTGCTACCAGAGTTAATCCCTTTGCACCTTCTGGAATCAAGGCTGCTTTCCCTTTGTGTATTCAGTCATTACATAAAGGAAGTGGTTTGATTTGTTAGCATATAAACTGGGCTTAACTAACACAAGGAGGGCCAAAACCTCTCACAGTAAGGATTCAGAGAAAGAACTTTTTTTTCCATTATTTTTTTTACATGTTTGGTCCTCATAATTTCTCACATATGAAGCCAAAACACTTGATAATTAGATGTTTTCTTTATGTTTATACTGCAGAAAAAGGTCAAATCGGCCAAACTTTGTGACTTAAATCCTGGGTGTTCATATTGTTAGTTGTGTCCTAATCTCAAAATACATATGTAATGTAGATAAGCAGGCAAGCTCCAACTGGGCTGTAATGTACTGATCAAGGCTGGATAATTGTTCTGGATTGAAGATGCTCTTTCTTCTGGATTATTCTTGATTCACATCAGCCTTCCCAATGTTGATCACTGCAAAGCTGCAGAAGCAGTGGAGAAAGTGCCTGTAGAAATAAATGATCAGGGCAAGAGAAGGATGGAGAGTGCTTCTGGCAGCAGTGCCAGATCACATTACTTGGAAGTGCTTAGAACAATAATTGTAGTGTAGGTTCGTGAGTTGCCTTGGATTTATTCGCAGAAGATAGTGTAGATCTGTCAGTAGCTTTGTGTTCTCTCACAAGTCTCTGTTAAAGTACCTCCTGAGATCATGCTGCAGAGAATAGTTTCAGAAAAGATTAAAAGAAATCTGATTGCTCTGCATTTTCAGCTGTCTCTGCTTACTCATTGGAAATGCTTCTTAAAACCATTCTTTCCACTTCTTCATGATGTTTACCAGTTTTCCACGTATTAAAAGTGTTAATATGGTATAGATTTTGATACAATAACTTGTATTTGCTGGAAATTACTTAATATACAACTTAAAATGAAAAATTTCTATCTTACTCTTGGTTTTTTAATTGGAACCAATCTAACGAATTTTTTCCTAACTTAAATTTGGCTGCAAGATTTTATAGTGCCCTTTTAGTCCAGGAAAAAAAAAAAAACAGTGTATTATAGAAAGCCATAGCATAACAATTGCATGTCAAACAATGATGTGCATTTTGATTGTGCTTGTCAGTGATGAAGGGCACCTAGTTTTTCCTCATGTCTGCTTCTTGTTTGGGAAAAGGAGATACTGTTTCCTTTCTCTTTCCTACTTGTTCTGCATCCCTTATTTTATTTTTCCTCTCCTTCTTTTTTTTCCTCTCCTTTTTTTATTCTCCTTCTTTTTTTCCCCTCTCCTTCTTTTTTGTTTCTCCACTACTGTTATTTACTTGACAGCAGACAATCTATACAAACCATATTTCCCCCCCCCAATCTTTTAATGTCACTTTTGAAGCATCTATTACTTCACTTTGGTTACTTGACTTCTGGCATTTTAGCTCCTCTTCTTCCCCTTAAGTAACACTTTACGCAATCCTTTTTTTTGGTGCTTCCTAAAGAAACAACTGTGTCAGCTGTTTTTTGTTTGGTTTTTTTTAATCATCTTTTTATGTAGAATAGGCAATATTAGGTTTTTACTCAGTCTTCTGTGAAAATGCTTCATATAGATGGTTGTATTGAGTACTGGGCACACAACACTGCCCAGTCAACACAGGGGTGAAGAAAACAAGGATGAGCTACAGGGATTTAGCTACCTAAATCCTATCTAAAAGTGCAGTGACAGTTCTAAAATTCTTCTACTCAAATAATCAATTTTCTCTATCAGTATTACTATTTCTAAGAATTTACTGGCTAAAAAACTCTTTATCCATTCTTCCCAATATTATTGAACTTATAGGGAAATGAATCTGTCTAGGAATTGCTGCATGACTAGAGAAGAGTCTTTCTTCTCTTCCAACTCAATTAATTTCTTGATATTAAGCAGCCAAATTTAAGAATCAGAGCCCTCAAAACCACTGTTTTACATCCTGTATGTAAAGCTCATATGTGATAAATGCATTCCTAATGTTGGGTTTTGAGCAAAATGCACAGAATTCTGTCAGATGAACATGTGTGATGCAGCTGATACTTGAAGCTTAAATTCCTAAACAGTGAACATTTTAGCTCAAAATTTAGAGATTGTTAGCACCACCAAAGCAGTTACTTGTAATATGCTATTGGTCTTTCAATTTTGCTTTTCAGCATGCATAATAAAATGTTGATTGCTTTTCTTCAACTAATAAAACAGTTAATGACTTCTCCTGCCTTATTTGAATTACTTGGACAGTATCCTTGCAGATAAAAGTACTCAAAATTCATTGTTGTTTATAATAAAGGAAAATTATTTGTAATCCTCACTGTTTTGATAGTAGACCCTGTCCTTAGAGTATAAATATAGAAGGTCCTTCTGTTGCTGCAGAAGGAGCAAAGATCTGTAACAAAACACATGGGTACTAATGAAAGAGCCAAACTGAAATCCTTCAGTTTGATCTTCTCCATCCATACCTATTTGTCTGTTCGACCAGTTTAATTTCTCCTTATTTTTTTGAATATATAATGTCTTCAGTCTCTCTAAGCAGAGATATTTAATTTTCTTGTTGTAATTCTTCAATTATGTATCCGTGATTCATTTCCAGTATTGTTAAATGCAAAGACACAAATATTTTTAGAATGGCTTCATGTATATCTCATTAATTTAGTAAGGTTTTTTTAGTTTTGTACTTTAGCCTATATTTTATAAGGTATTACACTTTATTTTGTATAATAAAAGGGGAAAATGCCATTCAAAACATTTTTATAGTGGATAGCAATCAGCTTTGTCTAGTAAAGCTGCGCAACATTGATGTCAGAGCTGCACCAGAGAAAAAAAATTCTGCT
This sequence comes from Agelaius phoeniceus, assembly GCF_051311805.1. Lineage (NCBI taxonomy): Eukaryota > Metazoa > Chordata > Aves > Passeriformes > Icteridae > Agelaius > Agelaius phoeniceus. The sequence goes on along the minus strand of NC_135270.1, from coordinate 33,191,890 downwards.
TAGCTGTTCCTATGTGATGTTTTTGTCTCATAGATTGACTGTAGCTGAAAGGCTGTGGTTTCGCTCCTTGCTTGGATTCTTCTGTCTAAAAACTGTTTTGAGCTTGCATTGCACAGTGTTGCACTTGCTTTCTTGGTATTCTAATCATGTATCTTGTGCGGTTTGACTTAGCTGTCTCCATCACCTTTTTCAGAATTTCTTCCACAGGTTGAAGTTCCACCCTAATTTATCATAGAATGATTTGCAATCAAAGGGAGCCCAGAGGTCATCTAGTGGAAGATTTGGGCAGGGGCATCTTCCACTAGACCAGGTTGCTCAAAGCCCCATCCAAGACAGGCTTGAACACTTCCAGAAATGGAGCATTCACCACTTTTGTGGGAAACCTGTTCCTGTGCCTCACCACACTCACAGTAAAGAACTTCTCCCTAATATCTAAGCCTATCCTTCATCAGTTTAAGGCCATTATCCTTCTAATGGCATTAATGGTTTTAAAAGTCCAAAAAAGAAACAAGGAGATGTGATTATAACACTAAATTATCTCATCTCATCATTTCTGTTGTAACCTTTTGTTTAGGGTTGTGTTGTTGCCAAAACAAGGAAAATGTATCTGGTGGATCCCTTTTAAGTTTCTGAATAGACAGCGATTCAGTGATTTTTGTAGGAGTTCTCATGACTATCATTTATAAAGTGTGAATTTGTTCTTATTTTGGTTTATTACATATTTGGTGAGGATGGGGGAATGCATGTATACTCCTTACTCTTTTTCTGTGCAGTTGCTTACAAGTTTCTAAACTTCTTCTGGAAAAGCAGCAAGTAATGGAACTTAAATAATCTTGATTTTGAACTTAGAGGCCTTGCAGTGCCTTATTATTGCTTGTCTCTGTGTTATGTTCATACACAACCCATGTATTCATTACGGGCAGCTTTTTGTAGAAACTTGTGAAGAATAATACTTTAGCAGTAATTGGAATGGGGAATGTAGTAAACCAAGGCTTAGTTATTTTTTGGGATGTGTTGTTAAAATTCCTGTGTTCTCACCTTAGGGCCCGTGGGTCACCTATTTCTATACTTAGACTGCTGGTTAGACTGCTAATTATTACTGAGATTATCAAACATAATATTACAATTACATAATAGCTATGTAAGTTACATTATTCATGTGGATGTATGACAAATACAAAGGGTATACCATTGAAACATTTTGTATAATCTTATTAATATTTTTTTTCTGGTTTGATGGACTATCATAATACAAGTACTTGCATTTGTCTTTCACTTGTTTATTTCTGTTTACTTCCTCTCTCTGAAATATTCATGGTTTGTTAAAACTACAGAAAAGACTGGTTCAAGCCATGAAATGTGGTGCTGTGTAGCGAGGGAATGGTAACTTCTTTTTTTGGTCAGTGAACATACACCTTTAAAAAGGTTCTTTAAGTTCACAAGCTTCTTTCTTAAGGCTCATTCGGACTTCCTGTTTTACTTTGATGTTGTTAAGCATGTGGCAGTTTGTTTTGTAGTCTTTCTGTTTTGTTAGTGCAGACATTAATGATTTGTCCATTTGCATATGTTTGAAACTTCCTTTTGGATGTTTACTGTTTTTTTTATTATGTTAAAAGGAGAAATTTGGCATTAGGGATTTTCTTAGAATATAATTTGCTTTGAAAGATCACTTTGATATTTTGTGGTTAAAGTCCTTGAAAAGCCGCGTCAAGGTAAATGTTAAGACAAGCTTTAGATTTAGCAGTATCAATGAATGATGCTGCAGTTTCAATTCACATAGGTTTAACCACATGAATGTTTCTTGTATACAATATTCATTAGCAATCTCATAGCTCAGCAAGGCTGTTTGAGTATTTTTATAAGTGTGGATATGCTTTATTTGGTTCCAGGTTCTGTTCCTTTTCTGTGCAGACTGAGTGGGAAATGCATGCCAGAAATTACCTGTACCTTTTAGAAATTTCTTTTAATGTGGTAAGAATAAAATTTAGATTTTGTGCTTGCCTACCTAATATCAAGTATTATTTTAGGTGAGTAAGCTCAGTAGATCTGATGCTTTTTTCTTCCATAATGCATTGCCAAGTTCAAGAGTATGTAGCAGTTCACCCCCTGAGCTCTGTACACCAACAAGCAACTCTGAGCTTCATTGGATGATGCTCATTACAGATGCTGTCTGGCCCAAAGGGTCTGTAGTCCAGGATGACCTGACAGAAATTCAGGCAGGGTAAATTCAAAAAGTCTGTGATGATGTTTTCTGACCTGTTTGTGAAAGTATAACAGCTTTGTCCTTTATTTTTGCTATATAAATTCTTAGGTGGAGGAAAATAATAGCTATCTGAGCATTTGTGGAGTTCTATTCCTAAATGCAACAAGCACTGGGATAAAAAGTACACAGGTGCTTGTTTGAAATTAATATACTTAGTATATAACTATATACTTAGTCTGTTGTACCTTAGGGTAGTTAAAATTGTTTAAAAGGAATGTGTTAGTTACCTTCATCTTATTTTAGTGGTCTAGAACTTTATTACAAAATGGCTTGTTGATTAATTTATTCACATCTGTTGAGAGGGTTTCCAGTCCTGAAATCCATAACCTCAGTGGCTAGATGACCAGCTTTGACAATGAGAGTGATCTAATTGCACTTGCATACTTCATTCTTGGAATTTGTGAGCAAATAAGACTGGAGGACAATGGCTGTGAGAGAAGAGAGAATTCTGACCTGTTCAGATACAAATATTACCTAAAATCTTTCCATAAATTGTTACCCTAAATTGTAGTGTTCCCAGGAAAATGAAAAGGGCAACTGAATCTGCAAGCTTCACTTTAAAAAAAAAATCTAGACTGGATGGTGTTGTCTGATGAAATTTACTGGAAGTGTCAAGTTGTCTTAGTTTCAGTGGAATCTGCCTTAGGCTGCAGACTTGTGCTTGTTTGCTAAGGAGCTCAAGAAAATGAAAAGTTTATGTTCCATGGTTGCTTTAGATGTTTCTTTGTTTTTGCAAGGTTGGATAGAAATGGTAACTTTTCTCACTAAAAACACCCAAACTAAACCTCTTTCTCTTGTTTCATATGTGAGCTTTTCCATCTTTCTCTATACGTTTCCATGGTAAGCAAATCAGAATTAATACGTGGCATCAGTACCCAATAGCTTGGTAAGAAACAAGTAATGATTTCACAGAATAAAGGAGAGTGCAGACAGTTCTGTGTTATAAATGGAATGAAGAGATTCCTGTGGATCTTCAGAAATTCTGAGGTAAGGAAGAAATAAAAACTATGAGAATATATGCAGAGAAGGGAAGAAATGCTAGAATAGCGAGTGGATATTTCTGGAGTTACGGCTGTCAGCATTTAAAAATGAGGCAAAAAAACCATTAAACCTGGAGGGTACATGAGTACCAGGATCTGACCACTCAAATTATGTTACCCATCTGCCTAAAACTGGATGCAATTTAATCCAGAAGTCCTTGGTACCAGCAGTCCTCTGTTGTGAACAGGCAGCTGTGGAAGTGATCAAAAGCATCTTCCGTGTCCACCTTATCTCATAAGCCACTGCAAAGGGAAATTACATATTATATGCTATTAATTTAGTTCTGCTACATGTGTCCAAAACCTGTAGAACCACCTTCAAATGCTACCTTGAGTCTTTTTAATTTTTGTGGGGAAGGGTAGAAAGAAAAATAAGTTTGTTTGGGTTTTTTATTTAGGCCTTCAGAAGGAAGTTTCTTTAAAAGGAGTAGAATCCAAGTATGTGTTTATCTTTAGTGTGATAAATATTACTTCATTTAACCAACCCTCACAGATGACATACCGAAGTAATAGAAACTAGCTACAATTATCAAAGAAGAGAAAATGCTGGGGAATGGGGCTAAAATGTTTTTCATACAAACGTCAAATAAGTGCTTTATATGTCATTTTGATGGGTTTCAAATCTTAACAGCTTCTCCATTCTTCATATGTTCTTCTGCTTTGCAAAAGAGCTTACAGCTGCAGCCTTTCTTCCTTGCAGCATTGATTACTTTACATGGAGATAAATCTTAAATTGTCTGTATTCAAATAGGAACACTATAACCCCATTCCTACTTTTATTTTTTTTTTAATTATTCTTATATTGTGTCCAAAAGAACACTTCATGAGAGCAATGTAGTATTTTGACACTTGTTCATTTGTGTCTTGTTTTCCCTTTTGAATTGTAGGTCCACTGTTAAACAGCTTGTTTTATGAGCCTCTTCTACTAAATAGTAATTGTAATAATGTATTTTTGGCTCTTTCAGGATACCAGTTATCCCTTGCTTTTGTAATACTGGTTCCCATGTAGCTTTTTCCTTTTACCATTTTGGGTTCAAGCTATTTTGCTTGGTAGCTCAGGTTTCTGTAAATAGAATTTCTTTTTGTTGTTTTGTTTCATTTTATTGGTTTTGGGGTGTTTGTTATTTGACCAGAAATGTTCCATTCAGGTTTTTTGACAAAATCCAAAGCTCTTCCGTAAATCAGTGTGGTTACCAATATCCTAAATGTAACAGCATTTGTCTGTAGCTCCTTCTAGAAATCCATGTCTTTCCTTGCTAAACTCCTCAAAGAAATAAACTTCCTAGGCATAGTAGCCATGCACATTTGCTGTTTATTATGAGGAATACCTCTTGCCTCTTTTTAAAGGAGAAAATCTGACAAGTCTTGCATTCTACTAGTGTAAGAGTTTGGTGTATATTCTGATTTGTTGATATAATTTTGAGAGGAGGAGGGTAACAGACATTTTAAGCGAAGCCTCATTTAGTAGCTGTTATTATAGCAATATCCTCTTCATTAAAAAAATCAGAACATGCGCTGTTATACATTTTCTTGATGTAAATTATGTCTTCTTTAGCACTTGTGCTTCATTTGCATCTCCTTCTGTTTTAGGTAAGTCATTAATATTTTGTGTCAGTGGCACTCATTCTCTAAACCTTTAGTAACAAAGGGTTTATAACATCAGCAGTGTACCAATAAGATCATCTGGTATTGGTGACATTATTTTTCTTTCTATATTGAGTCAATACTCAAAAAATGCTATCTGCAAGTAAAAGAGACTTTAGCTTAGTGGTCTGAGCTTACCTTTTGGTATGTGGACATGCATGTACTCATGAGCACTTCTCTAGCTGGGAATCATAAGGTCTTCTGCTAAGCTACTTGGATAATAAGAACCATAAAAAGCCAATGTATGCTCTTTTGGTAAGGCTACAAACACAAAAGTATATTGCAGCAGAAGATGGAGGGACTAAAGTATGTGTGTAAAATGCCAGTCAAAGGTAAGAGCCTTGATCCATGACCATTTCGCATTTGGAGACCAGACTGGAGCTGTTACGTGGGTGCCAGCAAAGATAGTGCAATTTCATAGCAGAGTGTGTCATGATTTTTCAGAATGCCTTTTTTTTTCCCTTAGCCTTGTCAGAAGTGTTTAAATAGCAGTTTGCACAGTGACAACTCTTGCTTCAAAGTATCATGAATTCTTCTAAATTAACCCATATATTCATGGATTGTATTTATGAAGTTGTATTTTAGTGAAATTGGTGTGCTTTGAAATATGATATTAAAGAAAAGAAAGAATAATTGAGATTGGAGGGCATCTCTGGTTGTCATCTTCCTTGCTGCTCAAGGAAGGGTCACCTAAATCTGCTCACCCGGGACTGTGTCCAGGTGGATTTTGGAACTCTCCAAGGATGGAGACTCCACAATTTCTCTGGATAACCTGTGTCAGTACTCAGGTACCCTCACAGCAAACAAGCGATTGCTTATGTTCAAATGGAACTTCCTGTGTTTCAGTTTGTGTTCATTGTCACTGGGCACCACTGAAAAGAGCCTCTGTCTCTCCTCTTTGCACTGTCTATCCTCCCTTGAGCTGTTTGTATACACTGATACCCATGAGTCTTTTCTTCTTCTCCTAAGATGTCCCAGCTCTCTCAGCCTTCCCTCACATGATGGATGCTTCTGTCTCTTAATCATTTTTGTTGTACTCTGCTGGACCCACTCCAGGGTCTATGTCTCTTGTGTACTGGAAAACCCAACACTGGACAAAGCTCTCCAGGTGTGGCCTCAGTAGGGCTGAGTAGAGACAGAGGATCGGCCTCTGTGACCTGCTGGTGAAATTGTTGGCCTCCTTTGTCTCAAGGGCATGTTTTTGGCTTGTGTTAAGCTTGGTGAAAATGAAAATTGAGGTCCTTTTCTTCAAATCTGCTTTCCAGCTTTGAAAGAAATTTTAATTCTAAATATTTTTACCAAAGCTGAAAGAGTCAGTTTCTCTCATGGTTCAGTTTATAACTCCACTTGCAGATTCAGGTTTCTCGATGATAATGCTAGTAGCTGTATAGTACTAAAAAAAAAGAATTTGCAATTACAATACAATTGCTTTAAGTAACATTTCTGAAATTGCTTTTGTTTTTCAGTCCTATATTAAAATAGAAATATGCAAAATGCAGTACAAGTAGAAGAATGGCAATGTTTAATATTAATTAGGAGAGAAAGGATTTGCATACTGTTGAAACTAGGTTAAAATATATGTAAAGCAACAAGACAGCTGCTTCCCCACTATCCCCAACATCTCTTCCCCTTTTTTACAATTGTGTTCCTTCCCCAGCCACCAAAAGCAGGTTTGTTCCTTAGTTGCTGAGCTGAAGGTCCCTCTTGGCCAGTGATGTGCCTCCTGCACTTGCACAATGGTTTAGTCATCCAGCTTGTAAGTAAGTTTGCATTGCAGTGATAGAAGCACACAAGGACTGTAGGTCATATCTTTCCTGTCCACTTATGATTTATAACCTTTTGATTTTGCCCCTAATGCTTTCTTAGACTGCTTAATTCACCCCACTTCAGATTTTGATTTGGGTATAATAATCTTCATTAGATTATAACTTTAGAATGAAACTTCACACAACATATTTATTATGCTTTCTTAAAATTGCTTTGTTTCAGGTTTACTAGCCATAGTACTCAGACACATGCTGTAGTCTTCAGTAAGTCTTCACTGCTAGAGGGAAAAAATAGTGTAGATAACCTTTTTTTTTTCTCTTTCTCCTTTATTCCAATTTATAATTCCCTTTAATCACATTAGAATACCATACTCTTATCTCCTACCTGAGGCACTCAGTTGTTAGAGAGATCTGTTTCCTCACTTATTAAAAAGTAAGGACATCTTTTATTAAAAAGTAGAAGATCTTGGATTCTAAGTGTCATTGTCCCCAGTCTTACTGAACCTCAGTACTGACTTTAAGAAAGCAGCATGCTCCTTTGTCCAGAATACCATTTCCTTTAAACCTTGCTCTGCCTCAAGAATTTCCAGTGGCCACAACCAAAACCAGGGAGTCTCAGGAAAGGTTGGCTGTACAGTAGCTTTGGACCTGCTGTTGCAATGCTGCCTTCATGCTCCATTTCACACTCGTATGGTAGCTTTGGTAAAAGGCTTTGTAAGAGCAGTGCTCGACTGATTGCTTTGTTTGGTTTTTCTTTTGTTCAGGTATTCCTGATAGAGCTGGTAAACATGCAAGAGTAGGTAAAAACCTTAGGCTGTGTTAGGAAAACACTAGAGCCTTGTCTGCCCTTTTCCCACTGCTAAGGTACACCAGCAATTTAACAATTTGTTCTAAAGTTCCCAAGAGTAGATGGGGCTATAATGCTTACAGATACAAGACTTCCAAGTGCTTTTGTAGTGCCAATAGTGTGACGTGCAGATCCTGTTTTGTTTGCAGAGGATTTTGGAAATGGGAATCATTTATAGGTCCTGCCGCTGCATTCTGGTTAATTGCAAACCAGCTTGTGTTGTTGCTAAAAATAGCTATTGTTACCAATTGTGAGTTTCATTCAAATACAAAAAAAATTTTAAAAACAACCACCAACAGAAACATAAAACTAAAAATCTTTTTGTAGACTTAGGCATTTTTGCAAGTACAAAATTTGTCCACAAGGATGGTTATATGGATTTACAGGATGGTTATATGGAAAAACTGGCTAGTTTCAATTTAATAATTGTAGATTAAATATTACCTTTTGGAGAATTTTATTTTGCACTAATGCAGTGGATTTGATAGTAGTTTCTAAAATATTTGAAAGGATAAATATTTAAAGCATTCATTTGGAATATATGAAAAGCAAATCTAAAGATTGTTAACTAGACCAGACTAAGCATCTCAGTGTAGGATAGGGGGAAAAACCCCAACACTGACAAAGAACTCTATTGAATGGAAGTAGCTTAAGCCTCTGTCTTTGCTTCTTAGCAGTTCTTGGAAAGAAAATGTATGTGGAGTGTGAACTTCCATTTTAAGAAAAAATTAATGTTGTAGGTTTTTCTCATGTAGCCTAAGGGAAGTTCTCCTTAACTGAATTCTTGCTGCAGTCAGTTGATATACAAATAAAAGCTCTAATATTCAGATTTGCAACCAAATTTATAGAATGAAAAACTTAAAAGCTGAATTTGTAATTCACTTAAATTGAGACTACAAAGACAGTTTTTAGGCTTAACCAATTTTTACATCCTATTTCTTACTGGTTTAGAGGAGAGTCCTGGTGTCCTCAGTTTCTGTCAGAAGAGGCTCCTCTGAGAGGAATGGGATGAGACTACCTGTGTATGAAGTACACAACTGCAGTCTGACCTTAGCTCTGAGTGAAACACAGTGATAGAGACCAGTGAATGAATGATTCAACTTTCAGGAATATTATTCAGCATTGACATGTAGCCAGTTGTGTTTGCAGATATTGAAATTGATAGATGCATACCAGGAAGGATTGGATTTTTCTTTATTATATTTCTCAGCTCTGTTTGAGTATTCTACTAAAAGATGTTGGTAAAGAAATGGTGAGCAACGTTTACTGAACATCATTTTAACTATGAGATTTAGAGAGAGGAGGGGGCTGTGCTCAGAGGCAGCAAACTAAATGCAGCTGCCCACAAGCTAAAAATTTATAGTCTTATAAAATTTTCCATTTTACAAACCGTTATATACTTAGGCTTTACATGCTTGCAGCAAAATTCTTATATATATATATATATGTGTGTGTTTGTGTGTGTGTATATATATGCACACAAGTGAATCATATTTATGAATCATACATGTGTGTAAGAATGTAACATATTAATTATGCAAAAAAGCCTACCTTTGTTATTTTTGGGATTTTCAGGGGGATGTTGGAAATAAAGCAGTGATCTTTTAAAAGTGCAACAGCTTCATTAATAGTTTTATCTCAAATATAGAAGGAACAACTTGAATCTCTTCTAATATTTCTTCTTCAGCCCTAAAGTTTGACATCACTGGTGCTAAGTGGCATAAATACTTAAACCCTCAATTAGGAATATGTTGCAAAAACATATTTGACCATATTTTACCTTATTTTAAGGTATTGAAATGTTCAATCATCAACTGCTACATTCATCCAGTAAACTGTACTTCAAATGTAGCCTCTTATCCTTGGCAAACCATGGGGTTTTCCAAGTGATATAGTGGCAAATTCATAACCAAAACTAAAAGTTTTCATTTAATTTAAAAGAAAAAACTAAGAGCAGAGAAAGAGGGAAGTGACCAAAACCTCTTTTTCGAGTACTCTGGAGTTTGGCTTTTAAGTAATGGCATGGTAATAATTTGTTTCTTTTATAAAAATACTAAATGATGGAAAAATGTTAGATTGTAAAATTAAAGTAATTTTACACACAATACAAATACAGGAGAGAAGCAGCAAGTAGACATTGCAAATGTGGATCTTAAGTAGTTGTAACTGGTTCTGTTTTCAAACCCCACCATGTGTATCTTGACCTACCCTTGCAAAGAACAAGTTATATGCATGGGGAGGAGGGATGGATGAAGGGAAGCAGGGTTTCTGGCTAGAAGCCTGTTCTTGTTTAGATTTCAGTGACAGAAGGGCTGACCTCTTTCTGTTTTCTTATTCTTTTTTCTGTGCAATTTCATGGTGGCTGACTGACTTCATGATTAGTCTAAAATAAATCACGAGTTGATTCATTTTCTCTTTCCTGCCCTCTAGCTAGATCATTGAGTATAAAGTTTTTGGAAGAATATGAGTTTTGATTTGTCAATTTTGTTCTCTGGTTAAGCCTCTTTACAAAAAACCTTGACCTCCTGAGAAGTCCTAATAAAGGCACAAAAATATAAAGGAACATTTTTTAGAGGGTGGTCTTAAATTGTTTTCTTCTAGGTGATGTTTGTGGAAAGACAGTGCTAATTATTGTGATCTTGGTTGTGGGTTTGTTGGTTTTATTTTGTTTTTAACTTGGCTTAGGTTTTACTAGACTTTATGGAAAACTAATGTCTTCTTTTGCTTCTCTTTCAGTAATAGTTATGCACGAGTGCGAGCTGTGGTGATGACCCGGGATGACTCAAGTGGTGGATGGTTACCACTTGGAGGGGGTGGACTAAGCTGTGTCACAGTCTTCAAAGTCATTCCCCAGGAAGAGAATAGCTGTGCTGATTTTCTTATCCATGGAGAACGACTCAGGGATAAAACGGTAACAATTTTTATCTATTTAATAGAGATAATAGATGATACTAAAACTATATGGGACATAGGTATAGATGCTTGCTTATTATTGCCTATAAACTACAAAGTAAATTTGTAGTCTCAGTCTAATGCTGCTGCTGAACTTCTCAATGTCTGTGATTGTGTAGCAAAAGAGCCAGGTATTTGGTTTTGATTGTGCTTTTCTAGAATCAAACGCATTGATTTTTTTTTTTTTTGGAACTTTCCATCCATATTGGGAAAAATTTTGCTATTAATTTTTCTTCCAAAGAAAGATTAGCGTTAAATTATGTTCCTATACCAGTGATACTGCATTTAGGAATGTTGGAAATGAAAATTTTATTAAGAACACGAAACCAGGTGGAATTGCTCAGTAGTGATTTGGTTAGCTGTGGAATATGGCTATGACAAAAAGAAGCCATTTTACATGAGAACAACTTTGTATTGGAAGACAGCATGAAGCTGACAGGTCTGAGAATTGACCTGGCTCGATGAATACATAGACAGTAGTAATTCATGAGCTACCTTACACAAAATACCAGTAATAAATGTCTCTTAAGAGGCATCATGAAGATCAGCCTCACAAAAGGCAAACTGGTGCAGGATCTCAGCCATTTCTACATGCAGACCTAAGGAAGACAAAATGGGCTTACTAAGGATTGCTTGGTTACTTGTATGGCAAACAGATTTCTGAATGGGTCTGTGTTTTACTGTGGAAACAAAGAGAAGTAGAGAATGCACAAAAGCTCCATCTTAATGACTTTTTTCAAGAATTTATTATTTTCAGCAAATGAATGTTAACTCCTCTGTAAGCTTAAAAGATAGAATTACTTCCTATACTGTACTGCTGACCCTTCCTCAAGCACACCAGTTTCTTCCCTGAGGCAGGACTGCTGAGTTTTCTGCATTGACTGTGACTATTGTAGGAAGAGAGCATATAAATAGAAATTCTGCTGACTCAGTTGTTTCAGTGGGGCGTAGCGCAATTAGCAGAGTACCCTGTGTTCCCGCACAGCTACGTGCACCTGCAGTTCCTTCCTCACTTTGCAGTAGTTCCCTTTAGAACTTTTTTTAGTCTTGTCGAGGCTCTTTTTGAGAAGCTTAATTGCATTTAGAGATACTTGATAATTTTTTCTTAATACTTGGAAAATTCACAGCTTGCCTTAAGAATAATAAAATGCTCCAAAGTAGAGACTGATTTAATGTCTTGCCTGCATGCATATAAAACTGTCCGGTCATCAGTGTCCTGATCTGTTTGCAGTGTCCTCTCTCCCATTTCCCCTCAGCAAGACTTGTTTTGTTTCCACTTCTGGTAGAAGATTTTAAATGTTTCTCCTCCTCTTCCTGTCTAAAATCAAGCTCATGTTAGCATGAATATTTTTTTCCAAACATTTTTTGTCTTGAACAGTTTGTTTTGTTTTTGGCTTTTTGGCGTGTGTGTCCCATCCTGTGTCCATCTGTCTTCCTTGTACTTAGGCCCCCCAAATGGGACCTAACAAGATTGTAATCTTGCTGTAGTTATGGGAAGTTGCTGCTGGAAGTCAGCCTCTCCAAAACACGGGATAAAAGGTGGAAGAAGTGCAGCTAGGACGCACATCTCTCCTGTGCGTATTGAATAAAACTCAGGGAACTAACAAATGTAAATCTAGGGTGTGGAGAAGAACGCTAGAGAACCAGTAATTAATTGATAACTGAATGAAAGTCACTGTGTATTCATGTATTTATATGAATTAATGCAATTATAAGCAACAGCTAATGTGTAGTGAATTAACGACCAAGTTGTATGGAATGCAACAAGACCCCACTTGGCACAGAAGGGACAAGATCCTACACCAAGAAATGTGATGACAAAATCAGGTTATGACGCTTATTTAGAAGGGCAGAAGATAGCAGGCACTGAACAAGAAATTCTGTTGGACACATCACTGATTCTAAAACTGTTCTGATCATTATGCTTTCAATATAGTTAATGGTTTTACATTCATTCTTAGGATATTCCTGTGGATTCACTGTTCAAGCACAAATTTTAACCTTTTCTTTAATGAAGTCAAACAAGTGGGGTTTTAGTCCAAATAGAATTGACAGGTGATTATTATATTTCATAACAATTATATATTTTAATTTTTATTTTAAAGTAAAGTAAAAGTGGAAGCCACTGTATTTGCTATTGAGTTGACACCAAATATTTTGATAATGTTCAGATGTTGTGGAAGTGTTATGCTGAATCTACTGTTCCTGTGCACCAACTTCCCTTTAGTCTCATTTTAGAATGCCCTTGGTAAATCTCAATGGCTGAATAATCTTTGAAGTTAGTAGTATGCTGTTTAGTTGGTTGCTCTGCCATTGTATTTGAAAAGAGCATTACAATTTTTTTTTACAAGCTTCCTAAACAGTTTCTAACATTTCAGTTATTCAGACTTTGAGTACATGTGTCTTCAGGAATGTTTAATTAATAATCTACTGTAATATCTACAAGTCACTTTGGACCATGGTTTCCATTTCACTGAAGCTTTTGCAAGGTACACACAGCTGTTTCTGAAAATACTTCTGTGGATTAAAAGAGAAAGTAATTTTTACAAATCATCTTCCCCACATTCCCCACATTCCCCACATAAAGTCACATTACATGTTGCTAAAATACCTTTCTAATCAAGATTATATCTTGATTTTCTCTAGCCAATAAGTCTCTTCTTTTGTGAACTGGCTTAGCTTCCAGAAAATGTGCAGAAATTCCCTTAACCTGAAAACCTAGAGTGTGGAACTTGGAACACTTTTCTTTGACATGGAGAAGCATAGGTTTTGAAATATCTTAGGTTAGAAAGTAAATGGAGTTCAGATCTATAGCTTTTACCTAAGATAAATGGGAATCATAATGCCAGTATAACTGTTTAACCAATGTGTCAGATTGTGAAAGGTGAAATTTTCTCTAAACCAATTTGAAATCCATAGATGAGGTGTTTGCTGGAGGTATCTTCCAGATGCCTATTAAATGGTTATACTGAAGAGGAATTAGCTTTAGTTGCTGCTTCTCACACTAATTGCAGTTCCATTTCAGTGTTCCAGATCTTTCCATGTATTTTATAGGCTATGAAGGCATTTAGTTATAACAATAGATCTCAGTCTGTAAGTCAGCTGTATAAATTAAATACTCTGGAATGAACATCAAAATATTGAAGATGCTTGTTGGAGAGGGCTCATCTTGTTTCTTTTTAGACCTGAGGGGCAGGTTGCTGTCAGCCCTTCTATGAATCAGCTTCAGTCCACATGTAAACTTCCATTATTTTTGTGCAGTACACAGCTATTTAAAACATCTTGTGGCATTCACAAAAAGCATCCTAGTTATCGGAGATGAAAATCAAAGTGATGGCTCCATCGAATTAATTTGAGAGAGAATGGTTCCCACTAGTTTGCACAGGTTGTTTAGATTTGTGTTGGAATGTAAGGGTATTTCATGAAGACTTTTCCCATAATTACACTTTCCCCCCTTTATTATAATCACCTTCCTAGATTAGGCTCCAGCCAGTCTGCTTGGAGCAATTGCACTCCCTCAGAACCTGGTCAGATCTGCTGTTCTCTCTTTCAGTATGTTTATAGTAGCTCTCTTCTATCTCAGTAGCTAAGCACATACTAGGCTCAAACTTACTAGTTTTTAGGCTTTGGTGAATTTTACCTTCTTGAATGCAAAGTTTCATAGACTTCTCTGGTTTATTTTCTTCTCCAGACTTTTGCCATGCAGGTTTTCATTAAAGGAGAAAAAAAAATATTACTACTGTCTTTTAGATCATGAATCAGGAGTAACAAAGTTTAAAATCTTTCCTTTGAATAAAAACTAATTGTGTAAAGGAAGACACACAAAGCTAAAACTGAATAGAAGTACCTTTCTGTTCTAAAAATCTCCTGTTTACAAACTTAAGTATTTACTTTTTAAATTGTGTTTGAAGTTTGAGGGAAGTTTGATTCTGATGGACTGTAGTACAACTCAGTACATCATCTTCTTTTTTGAACTGAATCTAAAGTATGCATGGAATAATTGTCAAATGGTTACTGTGGTACGGGTTTGTATACTCTGTAGCATGAATACACTCAGGTCGTGCTGCTTGTTCCCAGGAGTAAAGCAGAATAGGCATTGAAAAATGATGTGCTTATATGTTTATAGATTTGGGTTGGGAATGAGAAACAGTGAAGCTGTCTATCTTACATGTGCTCTTGCAAGCTTTGAAAGTACAGCTAGAAAACAGTACAATAGTATCCAGGATCTCAAAATGTTCAATTAGTTCAATTATTGGGTCTGTTACCAAGATAGAAATTTGTATCAAATGCAAAAGTTTTGGGGTTTTTTTTGGTTTGTTGTTTTTTTTTTTTTCTCTGAAATAAGCTCTAAATAACGGTGTCATTTTATTTCTGTTTAAAAGTACTTGGATTTTAAGTGCTGAAGTAGAAAATTTCTGACTCTGGAGATTGATATTGTCTACATAAGCCAAATAGATTTTATTATCTTTAAAGATTTAGATTTTAGAGGTGAGAAAAGAAACATTAGGCTAACAAGTATTTTTGAGTAGCAATGAATTCATTACTGTTACATTTAATGACATCTAGATATTAAAAGGAGCTTTTAATTAAATAACAGGAGACATAGAGCATAAATAGGGCCCTGTATTTATGCTCTGAGAATTTAAATTTTGGTCACGTGGATCTGTTTTTCTTCTGTCTTGAGTCTGTTGATTCTGCAACATTTTCCATTATGTGCCAAGGTAGATGTTTCATATTGGTATGGAAGTCTTATATCTAAATCTCCAAATGAAGAAAACCTTCAGAACAGAAACCCATGGGATGTTTTTGGAAATGCAACTTTGTTAAGCTGTAGGCATTTTATTTACAATTTTTCAGGCCTTTGCTGTGCTTATCCCTGGAGATCTTGGGGAAGGTCTACCTAAAATGGTTTGGGAGTGCATATTTTGGATAACGATGTGGAAGAGTATATGATCTTCACCTGTGATGTGGAGAGTTCTGAACCATAGCAAAGCACACTAAAAATAATTGGAGTTTTGAAATATAACTGCATTGAAAAAGCTTGGTTTCCATTTCCAGGCCTTGGAGAATATGTGTATGAGGATACTTCCTCCCCAGCCCTCATGATAGCTCACATGCTTGAGCATAAGGTAGCCTTTGGCAAAATTAAGTTTTACAATTAAAAAATTCACTATTGTTGTGAAGCATAGAAGTGTTTCAGGGAAAGAAAAATGCTTCTGGGGATGGTTGGTATGTTTTTTAATCTGATTTGCATTTTTTTGTATTTCTGAGTGCAACAAATAATATCGAAGTGCTGGATGTTTATAAGTTTGTGTCTCGCTGCTAATTGAGACCCATAGCTTTTTAGCTTTCTCTCAGGTAGGGCAGGAATCAAGTTTTGCTTAATTTTAATGCAACATATTTTTCCCTTTTCAATGCTTTTTCACTTATATCTTCTGTGTTAAGCAGTTTGTTTTCATACAGGTTTAAATGGGGAAAAAATCAGTGTCACTCCCTCAAATGCGTTGTTTCCTTGAATCAAGTTGAAAACAATTACAGTGTTGGATGGGATGTTTACTTGTTTTGCTAATCAAAGCTTCTTATATCATACGTGAGGGTTGGAAGTAGGGGGTGAGTGTTGCTTTTTGGGCTGGAGGGAGTTGGTTTGGGAATTTTCTAGTTTGGTTTGCGTGTCTT
This sequence comes from Agelaius phoeniceus, assembly GCF_051311805.1. Classification (NCBI taxonomy): domain Eukaryota; kingdom Metazoa; phylum Chordata; class Aves; order Passeriformes; family Icteridae; genus Agelaius; species Agelaius phoeniceus. The sequence goes on along the minus strand of NC_135270.1, from coordinate 33,175,702 downwards.
TGAAAACCCTAACTTCTACTCAGTGAAGTTTTAGTCCAGTTTTAATCTCTAGTGGTAACATTTACTAGGTATGAATTTTCAGTATGAAGTAATCCGGATTAATCCCTTGGGCACCAGAAAATCATTGTAATGCTATAAAATCAGGCTTGCAGTACTTTTTGTTGATGTTTTGGATGACATGGCAGACAAAATAGTTGGTGTTAATGTATTAGAGGTTCCCCCTAAAGAGCTCTCAGACCTAGAAAAGGCAGTGGTGTGAGAAGCCTTCCTTTTTAACTGCTCTTTGAAAGAGGAAGCAAGTTTAAAATCATCCAGAGGAACAAAGAACAACTATTTGATGCACCTTAGAACTGCAGAATAATCCTTTTTTTCTTCCTGCAACAATTTTTCCCACAGACCTACAGCAAACAGATTCCTTTTTATGTTTTCTTGTAAGCATTTTTACCTATGTATTGTTGACCATTTAGGGAGATTTGAGTGGAGAAACAAAAAATTATATTAATGCTAAAGGAGTTTATATGTGCAGATAGATTATTATCCTTCTAGAGGCAGAGGTAAAAGGCAGTAACAGTTGAGAGGAGATGATTACTGGTGTGTTGTAGGGGGAATAAATAATGAAGTGCAAGAGAAAAAACCTATTTGCCTGTGTAATAATTAGACAATGAAAGGAGAAGAGGAATGCAAAGAATATGTAGGAATAACCCAAATATATATATATTTATAATTTTTTAAGTTTGAGGGGTTTTTGCAGTTGTTTGAACTTAAACTAATTTTACTATATTCTGTGAGGAATTCCCTATTTTTTCTTTTAAAAAGCCACATATGTAACAAAACAAAAATTGAAAAAATTCTAGCAGTACATCAATGAAATGATAGAATATTGAAATTCCTCATCTCTCAGTCAGTGTAGGCCTCCATCATCAAATACCAATACAGAGAGATATATCTTACTGGGAGCTTTATCATACTGCAATGGGAGCAGATCAATGCATTCCCCTCCATACTTTCTTGTTCACATTGGATTTTTTTTAATCAATAAACACTCAGTGCAACAATGCTGCTTAAAATAATTTTTACCAGTAAAATAAAAATGCAAATATAGTTTTAAAACCAGTCTATTTAAAGGGGAAATGATAAGGCTTTCCAGTACCTGAAGAGAGCCTGCAAAAAAAGCTGGATAGGGATTATTTAACAGAGAATATAGTGACAAGGCAGAATGGCTTTGCATTTAAAGAGGGTGGATTTAAATTAGATACTAGAAAAAAATTCTTTATTGTGAGGGTGGTAAGGCACTGGAACAGGTGGCCCAGAAAAGTGGTGAATGCTCCATTCCTGGGAGTGTTCAAGGCCATTTTGGATGGAGCTGTGAGCAACCTGGTCTAGAGGAAGGTGTCCCTGCCCATGTCAGGGGGGTTGGAACTGGACGCCCTTTGAGGTTTCTTTCAACGCAAACCATTTTATGATTCAGTATGAAGACTGTGACTTTGCTTTAGAACTGAATGTACATATATACCTCTAATGATTTTGTAGCCAAATATTTCTGTTAATTATTTGCAGTTACTTCTTTTTTTTATGTAATACACAAATGTAATTTTGTCTAGGAGCAGGCACTAATACACTTATAAAGATTTTATTAATCTCATTTTTTTAAAGAATTCTCTTATAATACTTTCACTTGTCTAGTAGCCTTTCTGAGAGAAATCTGAAAATCTGCCTGAAAGCAGCATGAAGTTAGTCTAGTGCTAAAAAATTTTGTAGATCTCAGTGATACAGTAAAATTTGATACCAGCACACATAATACTTTTTGGGGGGATGTGCCCTATTTCATTTGCTGAACATCTACCAACTCTGTACTGGTTGTTGCAGGTATGAGATTCTTTTATGGGTATGAGATATTTGAACAGGAATGTTGACTCAGTAAACAAATAGTGTCTTCAACCTGTACTATTTAACAGCAATTGATAGTGAATAATTAGGCCATAATGGAAATGAGGTTAAAATTACATCCTTGTAGCAGGAAGAAATTTGAAAAGGGACCTCTATGATGTTTGTTTTAGGTAGTTCACAAAGACTACCTTTTGTTCTCAAATTTTATATATTCATCATTGATATTTTTTCCTTCTGTTTTCTTTCTGAAAGGTGGTCTTGGAATGCACATTAAAGAAAGACCTTGTTTACAACAAAGTTACTCCTACTTTTTACCACTGGAAGATTGATGACAAAAAGTTTGGCCTCACATTTCAGAGTCCTGCTGATGCAAGAGCATTTGATAGAGGTATTCGGAGAGCAGTAGAGGATATTTCTCAAGGTACATATTTCAGGTGAAAGACTTGGTGGGGTGGATGAATATTGAGTCTTTACTAAAAAAGGTGTCAAAGCACTTTGTGTAACATTTTCCTTGACAGTATTTAAGGATGTGGATTAAACTATATATATCGGGATTTTAATAGTTTTTGAAATAGTACTTCTGGCATTTCTAAAGTGCCATTCATTCAAGTGTCTTAAATTGTTTCACAAACACTAATTAGGTAATTTCCTGAAACATCCCTACGTAATAAAGCATTGCCTCTTTCTTTTAGACATGAAGAAATGGAGGAAGCTGGAGTGTAATATTCTCTCACTTGGATCTTAGAAGCTTTTTGCAACTCCTGTGTTCTTGTAGGATAAGCTGGGAAGTTGAATAATTTGTGACCTATTGAGTTCTCTTTTTAGCTACACATACTTTCAGTTAATAGTTTTATTTTTTACTAACAGCTGAGCTAGTAGTAGTTCTGTGTTCAGCATGGTTCTGAGGACAGGTTTTTTAGGAACAGAAGAAGAATTTACTCAGATAACAATATGGCCCACTCTGGAATGAAGTTCCAGAGCTTCACTGATTTAATGGAAACCAGTGAGCAAACTGAAGGATATCGTCAAGCTTAGATTCTAAGCTGAAAATATGATAAATGTATTTCTGGATTGAGACGGGGAGGGAAGAGAACATGTGTCTGTTGAATTGAAAGAACATCTCTTTCAGGCTTGTAAGAAGTAACTTTAGGGATTTTATTTGTGTTATCCTACTAATAAAGGGAGGAGCATGTTTCTGAAGGGAAATGTTTTTGACATACTCTAATGACTGCTTTGGAAATTTGTTGGTACAATCCATATCCCTTCAAGACAAATATTTAGAGAACATGAGAGTAATTTTTTTCTCTTAGGGTCTCACACTTTCAATTTCTGCTGATTTATAGCAAAATAAAACAGCGTGCATTCATGCCAACCAAATGTGTCTGCCTTTTAGTTTTCAAAATGCTACATTAAAAGGAATATACTCCCTTGCTTCTGACTGCTGATGACACTTTGAAAATGCTTTTATAAGGAAGGTGGGAACAAGAGAGAGGAGTGTGGCTAGGAATACTCAGTATAGAAAATGCAGTGTAGAAATAAATGATGCTCACTAAATCAACTTGAAATGCAGTGATCTATAGGTTAAAACTGTAAACAAGAATATTTATATAATCATTACTGGATGTTGAGAGATGATGTGGATAACTGGAAGCAGTAAGTGGTAAATATGAAGAAAATAACTTCGTCTACTTTTTTTCTTTATATGAAGGTTATCCACCCTCCCAAAATGATGTTGAAGTGGCAGAAGACTGCTTTCAAGTGAGTAAATTTTTAAATTAATAGTGCATTTTTTATTTTACAAATGTACTGAAGAGATTTTGCTCTCATTACTGAGAATAAGGAAAATAAGAGCAATAGCAAAATTCAGTTTAGTGAAATAAGTTCTAGAAGAATTATCTAGAAGACTTATAATATTATCTTTCCTAAATAAAGTAGTTATTATTAAATCTATAGGATGATTAAATATCCTGAGTTTAATTTTTAAGTTCAGTATGTGTTCAAGTTATATGTCCTCTTTGATCTTACTGAAATAAAAAATATTCTTCTGGGAAACAAAGTAGAGGGATGAAGAATCTTTATACTTATACATCCTGTTTGTTTCCTTAGATTTCCCTTTCCAGTGATAAAACTCTTTAACTTCAAATGGTTAGAGTTGAAAAGATGCTGAGACAATGGTTGAGAGGATCTTGTCCAAACAAAGACAGAAGTTCAATTTTTAAAAACACACTGAAAATAAAGTAGTCACTTACTGAGATTCAAGTTTTTATTGATCTTCTTTTTGCACTCTTCAATTTCTGTAGGTCGTAATGGCTTAAGAGATAAAAATTTATGTCCAACCATGCTTCAGAGCTAGAGTACTGTATAAGCATACCGTATCATGTACCATAAGTATGGTAACACTGATGCATAGCACCGCCTGGCAATATCCAAGAATCTTGTAATTAAAAAGCCAGTATAGAAAACCATTATGGATGGAAATATAGCTATAGATTAGATATAGATACGCACACACACGCAGAGTGAATAACTCTATTATAAGTGAGGAAGTCCTACTTGTGTCTATGTATGCTTGTCATTTTTCCCTTCTTATGTATGGTTTTAAGGGAAAGCCGTGCCTTCATTCACACATATATTCAGTTTTCAGAGTGCAGAAATTTAAATTATTATGAAGATGGCAAAGAAACAAGTTGAGTCAGGGGTCTTGGTGACTATTCAGAAAACTGCTAGTGTTGCTAATAGATCCAGTGTAGAACCTCTAGAACACAAAATCAAGAAAATTAGCAGCTGATTTTGAAGATATGATAGGAGACTGAGAGTCAAGTATTTAGAAAGGATACTGCAATGCAGTGGCAACACAGAAGTCTCCTGATATCTTTTTATTTTATGGCAGAAGAAATGTATTACTTTGTGTAAGTGTTGGCTGCATAACCACCTGTTGTTCTTTACTTGCAGTGCTTTATTTTAAGGCACTTGAAAGTAAAATTGCTACAAATATTAGATATTTCAGATTTTAAAAAGAGATTATATTTTTACAGGGTGAAGAAAATATGTGCCAAAGTTAATGCAGTCCTTAATCAGCTCTTAAAAGACTTGCTTAAACATACTTTGTTGCAAGGATTAATAATTGAACCATTTTTACAGGCCTAATGCAATTAGAACAAACCAATTACCTCTGATTTTGCTGCCTAGTTATTACATTTCTATATAAGGATGCCAAAATTGAGGAAAATATCTGAGATTCATTATAGTTACAAATTTGTTATTGGGAAAGTGGAGAAAAGTGTATTTACACCATCTATTCTATACATGTGAATATCAATACACCACCTATTGACATATGTAAATATAGGTTTACTTTATATTCCATTTTGAAAAATAAATGTATATTTTTTTAAATGTCTGTAAACCAAATTTTACATGTATAAGTACTCACACACCAATCTTGTGTGGTACAAACCACTGGCCAAACTATCTTTTACATTCTAGACAGGAAAACATACTTAAAGACTTCATCACAGTTGATATTATTTAACTGTGGATTTGTGCTATGGATAGATGTCCTGTTTTCTAAAAACAAAAAAGCTAGTCAATATGTCTTACCATATCTCTGCACAGCAAAGTAAAATAAGTGATACTGATACTAGCATTTATCAGAAGGAAGGAAAAAAGGAGAAATGCAGAGAAAACTGAATCCACCCTGGTTGAGCTATGCTTCATCTAAACTGGGTTTATGTATCAGTAACGAAGCTGCAATTGCAGGCTTATGAGTGCAGTAAAGCTACACCATTTTAGTTACAGGCATCAGGTCTTGTCTCCAAGAACACCTTTGAAATACCAAATAGTCCACATTTTCTTTCAAATTATTAAATCCTTCCCCTTCCAAGATTGATACTCTGATAAGTGAAAGTGGATACCCCAGGGTCCTTTAACTCCCTTTAAATACTAATTCATATCAATTATCAATTATCATTATCAATGATGTGTAAGACCATCATTCTTTAAAGAGAATGTATTGAGTATTTGAAGAGTTATGTTGACTTGTCCCCCCACTTTTTGCCATTTCTAGGTTGTTTAAAAGGCTTAATGATTTTTTTGTTTACCTGTTCATCTTATAAGCTGTTTTCCTAAGTCTCCATTACTATTTTTGAGTGTGTTTTGGAGTATATCTGTGCAAGGGCGTTTTGGAGTGTGGATAGAATATTAAAGAGTAGTTTTTCCCATACTGTTCTAGTCATCTTACACAGCAGGAATCCAATATTTAATGTACCTTTGAATTATAAATATAGTATTTGGTTTGTACATAAATTTCATTAATAGTGGCTTGGTTTTGTTGTTTGCTTTTTTTTAATGAAGATGATTAGATGATGAAGAAAGCTAAATATGTTTCATAAGTTATTTTACTGGCTGGTTATATTTGGTGCTACAGAGAGCAAATAAAATGATCCAAAGAAGATCAAAAATTATCATCTCAGTGTGAAATCTCAGTGCTTCCTTGTAATAAGTATTACCACATTTTATAGAAGTAGTTAGCAGAAATAGCGATTGTCCAAAAGTTGTACATGCATATCTTAAATGTAAATCCAAAAACTGAACTCATCTTGTGCCTTCTAGGCTAGCAATTGACTTGCTATGTTACACCTAGGCTCACTAAATGTCTGATTTTTTAATTTACATTTTGTAAATAAAATCTCCTGGAGAAAGCATTCCTTTTGCTGAAGATCAAATTTATCATTTTAAGACATAGCTTCCTTATAGTTTCTTTAACCTCTTTGTTGTTTCCAAATAATGTTAAAATCCTAGTATTAAAAGAATATGATCACTTAAGGGTTTTCATGGTTGCTTAAATTACTGCAATTATTTTTGGTTGTTTATTTAACTTATTCAATGCAAATTGTTCATATCATCAAATAAGCCCTAGTCTTACCAGATTAATTTCAAACAGAAATACACCAATGAGTTAAGGCAGAGCTATCTGACTTCCTATAATGCTGGTAAATGGGACCTGGAAAAGTAGATGTACTTATATGGAAATATACATTGGGAATTTGTTCTGTTAGAAAGTTTAGATGGTTTTGGTATAAATCCTTGCACTTTGAATGTAGGAGCAGCTTGTGTAAGTCAGGTTGCTTGTTTGTTAAAATATTGGCTCCAGTTATTTTCCTCTACCAAATATAAACTTATTGCTCTAAAATTCACCTAGCTTGTCTGAAAAAAAACCCCAAAAATATATCTTTTTTCCTTAGAAGTAAATCTAAATGAAATCTAGAGTTCATACATTTAAAATTATTTTTGTAGGAGTTTTAGATCCTGTAATGCATAAGTCTTGCTTTTGTGAACTGAAAAATAGAGTAGTTGAGCTTTAATTTCTTTCAGTTTTTGTTGATTCAGCCATATTGGTGTTATTTATAGGCTACCAACACATTTTAACAGTTTGAAGTAATAAGAATTGGATCACTTATGCTTTTGAGTTTCTTACTACTGGCAGAAGAAAACTGTAGACTGATAAATTGTAAGCAGAAAATTAAAAGTTTGGCTTGTTCTTTCAGAAGTAAGTACACTAGACTTTTTGTTAATAGTAAGGGGGAAAGGCCTGAAACTTACATGCATCTTTTAAGTGGTTTTGGTGCAGGCAGGGAAGACATTAATTGTTCATATGCTGCTCAGTAAATACACTATTTTGTGACCTCTTCATAAGGGCCTTCAAGGACCACTCAATTTATTTTGTCTCTAACAAAATGTTTGCAGAAGTTTTATTTTATAAAAATAACATTATGACTTTTAAGGAAATGTGAAATAATTTACCCCGATGCACTGTATTGTTTTATGGATAAGACAATACCAAATGGTAAAACACATTAGAAATGTGAGATTAGAAATATGTAGTGCACATAATAAATTGCTTAGGTCCAGTTCTTAGAACTAAAAGTAATACTAATTCATATCAATTATCATTATCAATTTCAAATAAATCCATTAATATATTGTGCTAAACCATTTTGGTTTATTAAGCTTTTTTTGTTGTAGTTGTATATAAAAAACAGGAGGAATTTTTTTTTCCCTCACCAGTATTCTTAGTAGCTTCTTTATATGTAGAGTTCTCTATATATTCAGGTGGAAAAGCCTTTGAAGAAAGAGACATGTCAAATATCTTATTTTTTAGTTTAAACTGTATGAAATATTTAGAGTAACCTAGGTAATATTTCAGCCTATATGAGAAACACATACCTGAAAATAATAGAGTTTCTTTGCCAAATATATTGCTCCATCAGTCTCAGAAATAGCCAAAGCAGAAGGAAGTCATTCAGATGTTTTTGAAACCTGTATAATTTATTCAGAATTGAAAAATTAAGGAAAAAGCATTAAAACGTTTCTCATGTTGTTAGCATCAAACAGCAGATTTTTGGGCCTCATGGGAAGGAAATGCAAGAACTGGGATGCAGCAGAAATGTGGTCTCTCATCCATCCTTCTGTGTAATCATTAAACTTACTTAGAGGAGAACATTTTTAACAATGTTTGCAGAACAATGTTGAATTCTCTCCCAGACTTAACTCTGGCAAACTGGGAGAAGTAAGGAGAGAAAATTTGAAGAACAAGAGAAGCTCAGTCTGGTTTTCATTTTCTCTACAGCTGTCATCTGGCTTTGAATTCTGCTGGAGAGCTACAGCTGGAGTCATTTTATTGCTTTACCCAGCATCCTTTTGCTTGTGCGCACAGAAATGTTTTAGTAGTCTTGGAAAAAAAATTCAGAGTATCTCTTAGCAACCATAGGACAGTAATTATTATACCAGCAGCTGGGAGCAAACCAGATTTCCGTTGTGCATTAAAAACTGGCGTAGGTTGCTTTACAGATGATACTGAATAACCTATGCCAGTACTGTACTTTGCAGGCTGTGGTTAAAGAATATTGAATGTGGGCGGTGTAATTGCTTTGGACAGTAGAAAGGGAGAATGTGTGCATCTGTGTTAGTGTGTGATACTCTGTATATTTGTTCTGTATATGTTCTTGTGGAAAACTTTATATGTTTGCTTCTTACTTAAATGCATTTTCAACACAATACCATTTTTGTTTCTAGGGCTTCCTACTTCAGATTGTCAGTGTTTCCATTATAAATGTGGGTTTTCAGATGTTTATGACCTTGTAGTAAAACATCACATTGGAGCAGGAAGTTGTCCAAGGAAAGGCTTTTTGATACTAATAAGTGTGGTTTGACTGTATTAAAACTGCAGTTTAATTAAAAGCAGAGAGTTCACCATGTTCATCTTGCATTTCTGTAATTCAGCATAGTGAGTATTTATTGGCTAAAGGACTGACATGATTGCTTTTTATTTTAATACCAAAAGTTAGTCTGTGTCCACTCATCTGTAGGGTATAGGATGGTAAGCTGAGCATTGTGCTTTCAGAAATGCTGTTTGGCGAGTTCTTGCCTTACAAAAGGTCACATGCTTTTCTCTGTCTGTTGCCACCCTGAAATTTGTCCTTGAAGTCAATTAGTTTGAATTGTGGTATCTGTGTTGGAATTTTCTAAAAGCATTCTTTGATAATTGCTGTGTATAGGGCATGAAGGTTTGCTTTAAGGTTAAGGTTTGGATTTCGTGCATCATCTGGCACAGCTAGTTAGCACAGTCAGAGGTGATCCGTGCCTGTGTCCTTCATTAGATGGAGCCCTCCTTGACTCCCAAGGGAAGTACTTGTGTCTGCCTGTGTGAGCATGTGCATGTGTCCTTTCTGCTCTATAGTGTAGATAGTTTATTTTTAAAGAAGAAAGGTGTGAATCACCTGCAGGGACAGGAAATAATGCAGGCTGCTGCGAATCTCACCCAGAGATAAAAACAGGCTTGTGAGTAGTATATATTTTTTTCCCTGGGAAGGAAGGAGTAGAAGTTTTTGCAGCTTGCTCCCTTCTTCCTAGACCACTCAAGTTTATAGTAGCCAGGGGAAGGGGAAAGGGGATGCTTATCACTGTGGTTTCTGTAAAATGGCTTCTGGCTCTTAGCTTAAACGCTTATAGTAATTTTAAACATTGCTCAGACCAAAAATGGTTGTTCCTCATTTTGAATACAGCTCTTCTGTAGTTTGAGCCACTGTTTTGGAAGCTTTTTATGTCATTGGGCAATCTATCTGCAGGAGTACCTCCTGCTATGAAGATGTTTGCTATTGCACTAATATTTTATGCTCTTGCTCTTAAAATAAGTATACATATATGAAGTCCAGTTCTTTTTAGTTATTCCAGTACTTCTTTTATACTAGTTTTCCAACAATGTTTGACCAGAAAATTTAATTTTGACAATAACAGGGTCAATTACTTTGTGGTGGTGTCATGCTTAAGGATCTGACAATAGTACTTCTTCTTGGTGTTTTGCCTGCCTTCAAAATTTTTCAGGGGAGCTTTACCCTGATTGAGTGAACTTTCGTCTTTCTTGGCATGTATGCTCTGTAGTATTAATTACGCTGATCATGAATTAATTACTAAATGTAAAGTTTCCCCACATGGGGCTTCTGAAACAGTATATATAAATTTAGTGATGTGATGATTTTCTTTCTCCTACAAAATCAGCTACAGACCAGCTACTTCAAACTATCTAGATCTCTTAAAACTTGATACATTAGGCTTTTATGTATGTGAGGTACTAATGTAATCCTAGAGTAAGTTCCTTAAGTACTTTGATAAGTGAAAACTAATTATTCTGGGTCAATATTTAACCTGCCAAAACTTTAGGTTTGCCTCTGCCTCAGTATTTTTCTGTAGTATTCTTATTCTTTTCCTCTAAATGTTTTCTTGATACATACAAATCCCTATAATAAAGCTGAAACATTCCCACTGCTGGAAGCTGGATGATGCCAGAATTTTCTCAGTGCTATCCATGATGACAGCCAGTTAACTTTACAGCATCCCTCAATGCAAACAAAACATACAGTATATTTTTGGCAGCTCAATGGAATTTGTATCAAAATGCTGTGCTGTATCCTAAGTATGTCCCAGTCAGTCAAGCTTCAAGAATGAGAACTGTTCATTTTTCAATTCATTTCAGAAACTGGATCATCTTACAAGCCAGTATTCCACCCAAACATACTTCCTCTTCCTTCTTTTGAATAGCACAGGTCCTGCAGCTATCTCATCATGTATTGCTTCATAGTCTCACTTTTGTATCGAGTTCCCTGATACAACTTTAATTGCAAAATGACTGTCATTCATGTCTAATGCACACTTGCTGCAATTAGATATTTTAATTGAGCCAGTATAGGTTATTTTTTTTTCTTCCAGCTGATTTTGCTTTTAATTTATTAAAAGATCTGACTAGCTTTTGACTTATAAAATAGTCTCAGATTTTTTTTTCCTCCAGTTGTGCTTTTGTAAATACTGGCAGCTTCATGGGTAGTTAGAGAAAACATCTCAGAGACAGGTTAATCTCTATTTCCTTAAAGAAGTCTGATTTTGCAACTGTATTTCAACGGCATGTATCTCTAGTGCCCAAGTTGTGTACTGTCTGCAAGCAGAGAAATTCTGTATTTACGAAGGCTGATTCAAAATAAAGAAAATACTTGCCTACTTCTAAATGCTTTAAAAAATGTGCATTTAAGAATACTAGTGTTTATAGATACCTCTAACACATTATATGAAATATTAATGCATCTATGTATGAACTGGTTGGGTTTGGTGTTGTTTTTATATAAATGCAAAAATCATTTCATGGAAGTTCTTATGTGTTCTAGACTGCTCAAGAAAATACATCAGGTTCACTAATAAAAGATCACCTTTTTCAACATGAAACAGTAGTAACCAGTGAAACTTACAACAGTGCAAATTTACGGCCTTCAACATTTGAGGATTTCAACACCAGGAGAGCCTGTTTTCCTAGCCAAGCTAACCAGGTAAGTATACCTATAAAAGAAGCAATCCTTACTTTGCTTGCTGTATTAATGGCACAGTATGTAGTTTCTGACAAGAAATCACTGCGTTCCAAGTCCATGTGCTTTCAACCTCTTGAAATGTTCAATATAAACTTTGCAGCTGAAATATTATAGCATTATTATGGCAGAGGTCAAGTTTCGTGAAGGTATTTACCTATCGTTGTAGTGCACCAGACTACACGAATAAATATTTAATTTCTTTGAAGTCTGTTTTTGTATTGCAGATTTCAGTATCTGCAGCCTTAAAAAGCTGTTAAGTTTTTTTCAGAAAATGTTAATTGGACATTAGCTCAATCTTAGTTACCTGTATATTAATACTGTTTTGCTTAGAAATATTGAAAAGTATTCAGCCATCAGTACAGCTATATATCACTATACATTTTTCTTTTTTTTCTAAAGCTAAAAGAACTGACAGTTTTTGTAGACTGTGGAAGTAGTCTTACTAAGTTGGATTACAATTAATTTGATGGTCTTATGTCTAGAGCCAAAGACATAGAAAGCTTTTAGAATATGCTGAATAACAGATGTCAAAGCAGAATGCAAGTTCAGGTAGTTCTGAAGACTTATCAAAAATAATTCTGCTGCTTGTAATAAAGCTTTTTAGTACCTTCAGTTATTTTTGCAGAGAAAAATAGGATGGTACTTAAGTCTTATATCAGCTACTTTTAATCTACTTTATTGGGCAAAAGAAGCAAGCAGTCTTATCTGGAGAACTAAGAAGCTTGAAATTATTAATTTTTTATCTTTAATCGTTGATCTACTCCAATTATCTCTTCATGTACATCACCTCATATTTTTGTTTCTGTTAAGGTACATGTTTACCTTTTGTTTCTGTTAAGGCACATGTTTTTCTCTCTTCCTGTGTACTTTCAAAGAGAATTGTAAATGTTTTTTAGAATGGAATGGATTGTTGATGAGGTTATTGCAGCTAATGTCTACAGTACTCAGTGATATATGTCCTGTTAGTCTTCCTTGCATTGTAAAGAAAAGTGCAGCAGCTTGAAATACCTGTATATTTTAAAAGCATGTATAAAATTGACTACTGAGAAAGAAATAATTTAGATTGTGTTAAACTGATTAATCTGTGTCTGTCTGATAGAAATTAAACAGAAATTTCTTTCAAATGACAATGTTAGACTTCAGTTCTTGAAAAGTGAAGTTACGGGAGATTCCATGAAAATTTAAGTAGGTATTCTTTTAAATATTCTTCTCCTGTTGTAGCACCACCTGCCAGCAACAGACACTCTCTGCTTTCTGCATGGTCTTGTGGTACACACATTTGGAACATAGGCAGGTCACCAAAACTTCACATTCTGTATGTGCACACACTGCACTGGCTCTGCTAAACGCCATGCATGTGACCAGGTGGCACTACAGATCTTGAGCTAATTTGTGGGTTTATTTCAATTTTGTGTAAATAAGTTTGAACACTCTTACTTAAGAGTGTGCTCATAAGTTGAATGGCTCAATAAGTACATGCTCCAACTAAAGACTAATTAATGACAATTTGGATTTTACCTGTAATATTTTGACTGTTAGTAAAAACTACTCAAGTCCTTCAGCTTTCCAGCTTCTGATGCAAGGATGTTTGTTAAACTTAGTACTTTGCAATGATGTAGGCAGCTGCTGGTGTCTTCATACTGAGAAGCTGCAAGATGAGCAACATCAGGTGTAATTCTTTGAGGAGAAGCAGCAAAGGCTACAGTACCAAGGAAGTGACTGTGCCTTGTTTAAAGGTGCGCACTTTCAAGAAAGGTGTGATACTTGTGGGTTCAGTTGCACCAACAAAAATTTTCTGCCTGATTTCCAGTTGGCTAATCATGTTCAGAATCAGATTTTCTGTGAAATTTCAGTTTGCTGTAATATTCTTCCTCCCTTCCTCCTTCAACATTTGTACTGAGTTTTAGTTTTGACTGTTTAGAGGACTAAGTGCATTATTCTCATTAAATTTTGCTGATATTTGTACCTATGTAAATTTGGATTGTGAATTGTTCAAAAGTTTTCATGTACTTCATGCATTCACATAGGTCCCATTTAATACCCAATGAGTAAGCTCTTTCCAGCATTTCTTCAGTTTGCTTATTTTTCAGTATGTTCTGCTCCAAAAATATTTCTTAATATCAGTGCCTTAAAGAATGTAGTGGTGCCTTATTTGTAACGTGCCAGTTAAGCATTTTTAGGTGTTGGACTCAAGACTTGAAAAAAATAAATTAGTTCTATGTATGTGGTGTGTTCTGCTCAAACAAATAAAAAGCCTTCAAAGGCTAAGGAGAGGTCAGATTCTACCATTGTTAGTGTTTGTAGTGATCTTTAATGGCTATTAGCTGTCTGGGCAATGGGAAGTTGAGTGGGCATTTTTGTATTGAGGTTTCAGGGTTTTTTTCTTCTAAACAATGGGTTTTATTTGCTGTCTTAAGTGCATGCATAATATTCTATGTGGACAGCAGGGTAAGGATCCTTTATGCCTGTAGCATATGGAATTTAATAACTTTTATGGCTTTTTTTCTTAAATAAATTTATGCTGTAAAATTTTGAAATAAACCCATTAGCCATAGTTAGTTATTTTTGCTAAACAATAGATTCTTCCTCTTGTTTGAAAACCGAATAGGGCTGAGAAGCAGTCTGCTTTTATAAGCAAAGGGAAAGCCTAACTGCTTGTATAGGAGCTGGGGCAGTATGGAAGAGGAGCAATGTTAGCTGAATAGGGTATAACCTTTCTTCTCCCTGTATCCTTGAAACCTTGTGGAAGTTCAACTATGTGGCTTGGAGCCAAGAAAAAAAAATTGTTCTTGTTAGCATACTCCAGTTGAAAGTCCCAGGGCAAAGCGTCTCTAATTACAGTTCTGTACTCATCACACAAGGATTGTTGAGCAGGGAAGTGATGGTTAGAGCAGGCTACAGATATTCTTACATAATCAGAAGATAGCATATTTTAAGAAGCTCTTCCTTCCTCTTTTCCAGCTGCCTTCCCTTTTCCCTTCTCTGTCTCCTACCCCAAAATCAGGACATGCAGACTTCAGCACAGTAGGAGTATAGACACATGCAAAGTGACATAGAAGTGTTTTAACCTAAAACATCATCTTCAGTAGTTTCACACACTGCAACAAATTAGGAACATGCAGTTCAATTGTTGTACTTGACTATGGAATGGTGACACATTAATTCTCATTAATTTGAGTACTAATAAGATAAACCCTCTCAAAGCAACAATACTGATGCCAAAGATTATTCCCAAGTAATTCATGATTCTGGAAGAATTCTAAGACTAACAGGTTAGAGAGGGGAAGGGTATTTTGTCTTTTCTGAGAAATGGTTTACAGGCTGTGCACTAGACAGAGAAAAAGGTATAATTTGTCCTGAAGCCCACTCGTAATCTGGCTCTGATTATAATAGCCCTACAGTGTAGGAAAATAATTGTCTGCCTGTAAGGTAGAAATACTGAGTCATACTTGAGACCCTTACCACTTACCATCTTACACTTAGATATCTAAGGCCTGCAGTATTTCAGTTTGGATGATTCTCTGAATTTTGTCATCTTTGTCAACTTTTTCATGTTCCCCCACCCTTTTATTGTAAGGCAGAATAAACAAGAACTCTCATCTTATTTCTCTGATGGTTTTGTATGTATTTAGCACATTCCTTATTAATTGCCTTTTGAAGTATAAGGTCTTAAATATTGGTCAGTTCATTACAAACTGAGAATTTAAGAAGTACTTGGGTCTTTGCCTGTCCTAAACTAATCAATATAAGTACTGTATATTATCTAAGGAGAGATGCATTCAGAAGAGGCTGTTGATTGATTGTCATACTGAATGTTCTTCATACTGCGAAATCCTTATCTAGAACACAGCCTTGATAATTAGTTACCAGTATTCAGTACTCTTGTTATGAATTGGAGAGAGTTTGAAAACTTAGAGTAGGAAGTAAGGAAAGCTTCTCCTGGATAACACAGTAATGAATGTAGCAGGGAGTTAGTCCTAAAGCAGCAGATCATCACATGAAATCAGCACATAAGGCATAATGAGTCTGTGGAATTCGTTTCCACTTTAAGATGTTAATACTCTAATTTTGAGAATAATTCACAGAGCAGCATCAAGTTTTATGTGGATACCAAAATACCCAAAGCTCTTACGAGAGACTAAAAAGTCAGGAAAGAATACTGCAGCTCATAGACCTAATACCCTGAAGAGGACTCATTATTGTGGGGATGTTTGTAAATTTTAGTAGTGAGAAAATAATCTGATTTTTTTATCCTCAGGCAGCAAAAGAAAAAAGTTTTGGTTTTTTAGTTTTCTAATCTAAGTTAACATTGTAGGTGGACATAAACTTGGGACTTCACCATAGTAAACTTCTTACTTTGCCTTACTTTTCAGGTCCCACTGAAGTCAATCAGACACGTTAGTTTTCAGGATGAAGATGAAATTGTCAGAATAAACCCTCGTGACATTTTGATACGTCGTTATGCAGACTACAGGCATCCTGACATGTGGAAGAATGACCTGGAGAGGGATGATGCGGACTCAAATATACCATTTTCTAAATCAGACAGTAAAAAATCTGACTATTTATACCCATGTGGAGATGGAACTAAGTTGAATTCCCTAAAAGACTCAAAGAGTTCTGTGGTATTTAAAACTCAGCCTTCCTCATCAAAATTTAAAAACTCAAAAAGAAGAAAAGAGGATGGTGAGCGTTCCCGCTGTATATACTGCCAGGAAAGGTTTAATCATGAAGATAATGGCAGAGGAAAATGTCAAGATGCGCCAGATCCTATTAAAAGATGTATCTACCAAGTTAGTTGCATGCTTTGCGCAGAGAGCATGCTGTATCACTGCATGTCAGACTCTGAAGGAGATTTCTCTGATCCTTGCTCGTGTGACACTAGTGATGACAAGTTCTGCTTACGCTGGTTAGCACTGGTGGCACTCTCGTTCATTGCTCCATGTATGTGCTGCTACCTCCCCTTGAGAGCATGCCATCACTGTGGTGAGGTGTGTGGGTGCTGTGGAGGAAAGCATAAAGCTGCGGGATGAATCAGTCTTGTGCCAAACAGAGCTGAAAAATCTTTGTTTCCAGGAAGCATCTAACTTGGATTTGTGGAAGCTTTTTGGCAAGCTGAAGGGAATCTTCTTTCACGTAAGAGATGCTTGATGTGGAGGAAGCAACGAGACTTGTCAGACCTTAGCATTTTACAAGTGCTAGCCACGCCTAACTATTTGCTTTGAGCGCGTGGCATTTGTTGCAAGTTGAAGGAGATTTTGCGAAGGAAAGCCTGTTCTTATTATTGGCTATAAAATGAGTATATAAACTATGATTATACTAAAAGGGATTAACTTTTGCCACTTTGTACATTCATGGTTTAGGTGAGGGGGCTCTTTTAAAAGGATTAAAACTTATCTGAGGGGAAATTTTAACTAAAAGTGCACTAGTGACAGTTGAATTAAGATTAAGAAAAGTTAATACTCAGCAAATGAGAAATGAAACTGATTTTAAGTGCAACTAAATCACTTATTAATAGTTTTTTGGAAGCAACTTTATGTATAAATAACAAATGTTTATATTTAACTAAATGTGTAAGGTACGAATTATTACTTGTTAAACTTTCCTTCCCTCCGATATAGTAGGTATGGACCATATCTACTGTCACATTCCATGGTAGTATTTTAAATAGTTAATTTAGTTGCATTTTTATTCCAGATGGACAAATTGATATTTTCAGTCCTGGTTCCCTTCAGCTACAGTTTGTGTTGAGTTGTATCCATGCATTCTGATAATCTAAAAACCTTTAAAATATTAATTATTCTAGTCTTGAGTGACCAATATTTTTTTTTTGTTAAGCACAGATGTAATTGTCTAAAATGTTCTTGTTAGAACATAACATTTATTTTTATATATAAATGACTTTGATTTCAACATAATAGCAAAAAGGACGTTGTTTCTGTTGTTCAACCAGCAAGTTGTTTTCTTTTGGGGTGTCCTCCAAAAATACTTTCTTGCATATTCAAATGTTCATTAAGCAAAAGGTACATTAAGGCAGTTGTAACAAATTGTCACCAGTGTTCTTGTTTATCCTTCTGTTAAACTAGGATCCTGTTCAGCTGTTTATCAAGTACTATGATTAAAACAAAAGATTAATAACAAAAGTGAAATTGTTTTCATTATTTTGAACCACAACTTTTTCTAATTTGAATGGGCAAGAACAAAAGTACTTGTGTGTTTTTTTTCAAAAAGAACAACAAAAGACTTAGCTTGAGAAATAAATTACAGTCCAGGCAAAACTGAGTGAACTTCTTAATTGGGGAAATTTGAAGGCAGGGCTGGGGAGGGAGGCTGGAGAGTGCGTGTGTATGTATGTGTATGAGTGCTGGTATATTGTGTATGGTATTTCTTATGGTTTTGTACTTAGTAAGTCTAACTTTCAGGTAAGAATTAATCAATTAACCCACAGAAATTTTTTAAAGCATTACATGTTGTGCTGTGTTATAAAATAAGAATCATTTACTTCTTATTAAAAACATGTAAAACACTGAAAAACAGTCATAATTCATTAGCAAACATGCCTGTTTGACATCTTGGCTGGAGTGGGACAGATTGTCTTTAGTATACCCTTGTTCTTAAACACAGAACCAAATAATTTCATTTTAAAAATGCATTACTTTTCTCACTTACATGCATTTCTTCAATATATTTTGTGTAATTTTTTTTCTGCATGTATCTGGCCCCTTAATTTTCCTTTGTAGCCCAGAAGTAAAATGAGCAAATGTATATAACTGTCTGTAAAATACTTTTTAAAAGAAAACATTTATATTTATATTACAGCTTGACTTGAACACCTTGTGTACATAGATCATCTCAAAGTATTATTTCACATTGAAAAAGATGAC
This sequence comes from Agelaius phoeniceus, assembly GCF_051311805.1. Classification (NCBI taxonomy): domain Eukaryota; kingdom Metazoa; phylum Chordata; class Aves; order Passeriformes; family Icteridae; genus Agelaius; species Agelaius phoeniceus. The sequence continues at coordinate 33,157,020 of NC_135270.1, read as the reverse complement.
AAATATCTTGATAACTATAGAAGTTAAGGAAGAGCTTCTAGTTTTGTATTAAGAGTTGATTGGATGGCTGAAGTCCAAGAATATGACACGGTAGCAGCAGTCATGGTTTTTGGGTTTTTACTGTTTATGTATTTGAAAGCTGCTACTCTGGTTGGTTTTCATGCTTCACACATTTTCAGCTAAACTTGGTTGCCTAGAATAGACTGTTAACTTTAAAAACAACTTTCATTAAAAAATGGTGATTTTTTTCTAGTGAATGAGAGAAAATTAATATTTGTAAGTGCTAAGTTCCTAATTGAAGGTGGAGAGGTATGAACAACCTAAGAAAAGAACTTGCTGGCTGTATAAGAAAATGCTATATAATCACACTGTATATATACTTCAGAAAGAAATTAGTTTTAGCAATTTCCTCTGAGCACTATACGACATAGTGAAACTCCTGGTCCTGTACTGTATTTTATATGACACATATACTTCAATATTTTTACTAAATGTGTGCATTAATATTTTCACCTTGCATTTAACCACTTTGCTGCTAAAATGTTTTCACCTTTTGCTTTTCGCTTTGAAGACTTGTATCATCTAAAACCGGTTACTGAATGGGCCCATGCTTGCTTGTTCCTGTTGTGCAGCAAGCGTCAGCCAGCTTGCCTGGTTTGAGAGACCAAACAAATGCAGAGATCGGAGGTTGCATAAGGATTGGTTTTAGTAGCATGCACATGTACTTTTTCTCTGGTGCTAGGGATCTCGCCCACTGTTACATTTGGGAGATGAGCAGTGGAAGGCAGACATTCCGGAAATCCATTCCGGAACAGCTTGTTGCATTCATACATCTTCTGGTTTTGGTGGCACGTAACATTCATTCTGTCTCTTCTGAAATACTTTCTTGGGCATTTGGAAATAGAGAAATTTCTTCCCCGATCCATAATGCTTGCCCTTAACATCCGAGCTGTACTTTGTCAGGCATGTAGTAGCAGAGCTTTGTGCTGCTTGGAGGGGACCCGAGCCTTTGGAAACCGTCAGTGAATATTAAGTCCCTCGCTCGTTGAAAGCCTCGGTTACCGTGAAAATTGTTTCCCCTTTGAAAGGGGGAAGTTAAGGGAGCGCGGCGCTCGGGCACCATCTACTGGGGGAAAGCTCGGCGGCCTTCAGGAGCCGCTCTTGATGACATCGCAGTTAACGGGCTATCCGTGCACGGCTTAAGGTACACGATTAGGTTATGCTTTAGCCAGGAATTTACAGAATACTCATTTGCAGTCTGACTGGGATGCTTTAGCTCACCATGCCTCTTAAGCTGCATTATAATACTGAAGTAAAAATCCTTTAACTATATATTTTGTTAGGTTTAAATTTGTTGTGATGGCCTGTTACAGGAGCAAAAACCAAGAATGAAATGAAAATTCTTTTGATTGTGTCACTGGGCTTCTAAGAAAAGGGGTTTATTATTATAATTATTTTATGTATTTTCCCTCTTGAAGTTCTTCCCACAGCAAAATAATGGAGTTTTGATGCTCATGCCGAGGGAATTTGGTCTTTTGTGATACAAATCAAGTTGTGAGTATGCACAGGTGGGTGTGTGCTCTCACACATGAAATTGAGTAGCTGTGAAGGATACACCAACAGCTGTGTGCATGGTTAAAGCAATATCTAATGATAATCTACAATTATTATGGTAACTGTTTAGGAAACAGCATGACATCATAAAACTCTTTGAGAGCTTATAGAAGAGAAGTTTCAGTCTTAACCAATGCAGTTTCCTCTAGAGAAGCAAATGTATTTTAAAGAATGCCTTAATTGTGCATACTGGAATAAAACATTCCCATTTTGGATGAGTTCTCCTCAGAATGATATGTTTGTGTACACCTGAAGGGTGATGTTGAACACTTATGTAAATAATGCCCAGGTTTAATTAGACTTTAAATCTTTTCCAAGCTTATGGCACAATGTGCAGCCAGTACAGCTATACATTCATATTAGTAAAATGAAGATCAGGATTGCTGGCTGGCAAAAAACCCCCAAGAACTTTAACAAGATGCCTTATGGTACTATTAGTCCAGCAGCTGGTGGATAAAACTTGTTTACTTTGGTGCATTTACAAATATAAAGAGGGGTTGAGGAGGATGTTGGATTTTCATTTTGTTTTTTTTTTTTCCCCTCTGAAAGTTTCCCTTAATTGCAAAAGTTGTGGTTTGTTAAAGAAATCAAAGCATTTGGTGAAAAAGCAGCCTTCATGTTTAAAGCTGTGGTATAAGCTGTACATGGTTTTCCTTCTTTTGCTTGGTGCCATATGCTTTTCACCCTAATGACCTCAAAGTGCCTCATGTGTATATTGTTTCCATTAAACCTCAACTGCTATTTGTGTCTACTAAATGATGTATAATTTAATTAACTCATCCCATAGGTGTTTACGTAAAGAATATGAATCTAGCTTGTTACTTTGAGTATATAATGTAAATATGTCTTTAAGTTTGTAACTGGTTTGTTACATCATATTCTTCTAAGTTGCTGAAGTAGATAACACCATAAAAACCGTTTCAATGTTTTTCCTGTAATTACCTGATTAAAACTATATTGAAATGAAAAAAATATGTTTTTCCATTCTGTGTTGGTGTTGCTCAGAACAGTGCACATGAAATGAAATGTTGCAGCTCAAGAACAGAATAAAAAGAAGTAGATACAGGTATTACCTTCAAACTCCAACATCTGTCATTGTAGGAAGCATTTTTAAGAATTGCTATAATGTTTTAAAGAAAAATGGGCTTATACCAGTTTGCTTTGTATGCACAGCAGTACTTGTTGACATCATGCTGAGGAGGTCAAGATTCCTTTACATAAAACATATATATCTGAATTCCCACTTGACCCAACCACAAAAATGCATATCTCTGAATATAATTCTAACCTTGTGTAAGTTACAGAATAAAATACACACCAGAAAAGGAAGGGAAATGAATCAGTCTATGAAGAAAAATGAACAAGTAGAAATCTGTGAGACTGTAATTTGAAAGTTCAGTGATCAGGTTTTAGGATAGATTATTTTAAATTGAATTGTATTTGCCTCTAGCTTTTACAAATGCTTTCTTATTGGTTACAGCCAATAAAGTAATTCTCCCTGTTCATTTGATCAGTTGCTAACCTGAAGAATTTTTATTACCAGGTGTAAATTTTACATGGACTATTAAGTGTAGATACTTGTGCTTTTAATTGATGATGTGAAAATGCACCTCTACCAGAGAAATGAAGCAGACAAATGAATTGAATGACGAATAAGGTGAAGAGCTAGTAGAGGAAACTATAGAACTATGTGAAAAACAAGTATGAGAAAGCAGTACAGCATTAAATATGGTTTCATATGACTTAGAAACCTAGTGTTACATCTCACACAAATCTACTTTAATGTAATGATTAATGCATAATCTTCTGGCTTTGAACAAGAAAAAAGGATAAGTAAGGGGTACTTGTTCTTTTATTTTTCTTGTTGATTTCTTTTTCTTGCTCTTTTTTCTCTTTTTTTTTTTTTTTCTTCTTGGCTTGGTTTTTTTGATTTGGGAGGTTTGTGGTGGTGGTGGATTTTGTGGGGGTTTTTGTTTCTTATTCTTTTTTTTTCCTTGTTCTTTTTTCTTTACAGCTGACTCAGTTGCTGGAGTTCACAGAGCTGGTGGCCAGTTTCTAAAGACAATTGACAAAAATATCCAAGTCATTTACCAACTAATACTTAGATTTTACATCACTGTTTCCTGAACCTTTTGGCTTACTGTTGTGGATCACTATGGGATTCTGTGACAAAGACTTCAATCTGTTGTATTATATCATCACTTCCATAATTTGAGAACACTGAGCTGTAATTTAAGAGTTTGGAAACAGATATATCAAGTAAATGAATGACAATAAAAAATAATCCACATTTTATACCTTTAATTTGAGATTGGACAGTGTGTATACACACACAATGGGATCTGTCTTAATTGTGCTTTGAGTAATGTGTACTGTGAGTCACTAACAATACTTGGTTTTACCTAGAAGGAAAAGGAAAGAAAGAGAGAAGTCAGTTCTTCAAGAAACTTGTATCTCTAGATATCCATGCCCTGACTTGAGGGGTTTGGGAATATTTGAGACTATAATGTCTTTGACAGAACAAACTTCTCAGATTAATTGTGATTTCAGCTAAGTGGTGGTTTGGCAGACTCCAGGCACATCTCAGTACCCACCAAATTAAATACAATGTTTTTAGCAATATGGAATTATCTATGTCAGTTCAAGCTAATGCACAGGAAAAATTATTTCATGTTTGGCATTTGCTGCTTTTTTATTTTTTAAACCACCAACAAAAACCTCTTCTGCATTCTGATTTTGAGTAATATGAATGAAGGTAAGTAAGCTGACCAAATAACAACTGAAAGAAACACCCTTCTAAATGCAGACCCAGTACTGATCAATCAAATCTGTTCCTGTGGTCAGTGCTAAAAGTAGCTATAAGAAAGCCTGTTAAGATGATTAAACTTACTGTTGCGTGTAAAACTGGCTTTGAGTTAGGGGCTAATCTTCCTTACTCCAATATTGCAACCTGCCAAACCCTTCCTGTATGAGCTCTCTCCTTCCAGTACTACATTTGTAGGATACAAATCTATTTACAGCTGACACCTCCTAGCTCTCTGTATAAGTAACTTGCCATTTTGTATCCCATGTAAACAGCAGGTGGTCTAGTGAACCACTTCTTTCAAACTGAAAATATGAAAATATTGTTTCTGTGAAATAGAAAGGGGTTGTGCAAACATATTGCTGCTGTCAGCAGTTATCAGTGCCCTTTGCTGGAGCTGGCTATTTCTTTGTACCTGACAATGTGCTTTGGTGCTTTTCTGTTGTTGCTTATATTGCCTGTGAGCAAAGTGTTACAGTGACTTGCTCTTTCCTCTCTTTTCTCCATAACTTGTTCCCTTTTTCTTTCTGTGTGTTCTGAAGTTGTCTTCAGCTTTCTCTGCCAGTATATAGAGTTTTTACAGTCTCTGTATGCATCTGATGATGATAGCTGCTAATTACTAAATGCCCATTATAATTAGTATTTGAAAGTTGTATTGCAAACCTCAAAAGAGTTTGAAATACTACATCACTCCTGAATATAGTAATGCTGAGAAGTTGTCTCCATTAAGTGGGCATTCAGCCACAGACTGACTAATCCAAAGAACTGTTTTCCAAGTCTGATATGGTTTTACCTAAGTTTTCTTTTGTCTCTTACCTATTTGCATTTAACTGTTTATGAGATGGGCAATGGGCTGGATTCTGCAAAACATTGGGAGACTCTTTTCAAGGGGAGCAAGAAAACTAAAACACTGAAGCTCTAAACAACCATTGGTTTGCTCTCTTGTCCTAAAAATCACATTGGTAATAGAGTTAAATAATTTTAACAGTTGTTGGAACTATGTTGAAACCAACGAGGTGGAACAAATTAGTTTGGGAAGGTTGTCACTGTTGGCCTTTAAGAGTACAAGAGACACTTGAGTCACCAGCTGTGCAGGATCCACTGTTCTTGTTTTCCGTGACTCTACAGCTAAGTGTTAAAAATGCTGCTTATGAAGGAGAGAACTCTTTTTCTTTCAGGGCTACTTCTCTCATGAGAATGGTGAGTGACTCTTCTGCTTCCTTGGGCTTAGTGGTCTTCTGTTAGTTCTTAGAAGCCTGGAAATTGGTGGAGACCTAAGAATGGTGATCCCTGCAATGCAAAGAGGTACACTGTGGGACAGAGGTGAAATCACCTCCATTGAATCGGGATTAGAGAGGGGGAGAAGAGGAAGAGGAGCATTATCTGGGTCCTGCTCACAAAATTAATCCCTTCAGGATGTGTTCACAAGTAATTTCAAACATTCTGAATACAGCTATGCAGCTTCTGACTTCCCCAGCACCTTTGAGCCTTCTTGTGTACCTGAATTAATAAGTAAAGTCTGATAGAGTCAAGGTCCTGGCTCTTCCATAACAGGGAGTGTTTCAGAAATCTTCCAAGTCCTAGTCCAGAACACTCCTCTGTACTTGGTGCATGTCTGGGGTTTGCACAGATGAATAGCTAATTGACTGGTATTGAAGGCTGACTGCTGTCCAGACATTTCAATTAACAATGCTGTTCTAAAATAGCGGTGCTATCCAGACTTCTGATTAGTCTGTGGCAGACTTGCACAGATTTCTATAAGTTAGCTATGTTTGTAAACTTATATTTTTAAAGTCATAGTTCTGAAGGCTTTAGTGCATTTGGAGCTGGCTGATCAAAGAAGTGATGAGTCTCCATCCTCTCAGACATTCAGAATTCACTGAGGCAGGTCCCTGAGTAATCTGTTTAAGCTGACCGTGCTTTGGGCATTTGAGGTTGGACTAGGTGATCTCCAGAATTCACTTACTGCATCAGAAATTCTGTGATTTTCCAAGAAAATTATGAATTTTGAAGAAGCAAGATAGTTTCAGAATAAGTGATGTGATTTTCTGCCTGCTAAACCTGATCTCTAATTTTGAGGCAAATCCTACCATTAATGCTTGAATATTTCAAGTTACGATAAAGAATTGTCATTTTAGTCATGTCATCATTATAACTCAATGTTTTTCACTGTCAGAATTATTAAAATATGAATATATTTCATGAAAAAAGGCTTTTCAATATAAGTAATTGGTATTAGCATGGTATTGAGGTGAGGGGGAAAGCTAAGTGTTAGTAAGCTTAAAAATATTCACAGGTGTTTGCATAAGTACTGAACAGCTGCTTCACATGCTCTTTTGGCACAAAAATGTTTTCACAGAGTTGCTAACTTCAAGATAGTTTAGTTAAAAAAAAAAACATCAGGACCTCCAAACCTTTTCCAGCTTACCAATCTATCTTAAAAGCACCTCTAAAACCTGACTGGAATCTGGGGCCTGAACCAAGCCAGGTAAAAATTCCTGTGCACAGTATATTTGGAAGGCACACACATCTGCTCAGGCTGAAGCATCAGCAGCAGGGTGAGACTGGACGTGGGTGAGTACAGGCAGAGCTGGCAGCTAGTCAGTGAATCTGGGACCCTGTTTCTACTACAAAATTTAAACTGTTCTTAGGAGCCAGAGCCAGAGGATGGGTGGGGACTTGAGAAGACTGAGTCATTCCCCTTCATGCCACTACTAAAAAATCAAAGTAATGTTAGTGCACACAAATATTCATCCTGTTTTTAGTCAGACATTTTTGTAAAGTGGTTACTAGAATAGATTTTAACTATGTAATTGCCAGATCACATTTCTTAGTCCCATTTCTCTCTTATGAAGTTTAGAAAAACGAAATATTCTAAAAACTTTGGCCCTTTTTGTGTTTCTGGAAAATTCACAAGTATCTGAACTGCATAGTTTGCTTGTTGCCAATGGAGTCCAGCTAGTTTACCTCCAGCCAGCAGTGAGGTGGTAAGTCTGGCTCATCAGCTTACTCAATAACATGCTGATCGTGACTCAAGTCCTTTCTGCACTATCCTTGATGACTTCATGCTCACTGTAGCTTTTCTCTCCATTAATCTACCACTGTCTCCAAGGTTTCTCTTCCCTTTAGACCAGTCACATCTTTGCTTTCCCCTCAGTCCTCATTTGCTCAGCCTGATACCTCTGAACTGGCTCACATTCATTAATGTGGTGGCAGTTCTCACTACTGATAGTATTTTCCTCCAATGTTTATTAATTGTAACTATAATTTATTGGTAAATGCTGCTGTGAGGCTTTACAGTATTGTAAGGAAAGTAGAAGGATTTTGCCCCAAGATCAAATTAAAAATCCCATAAGGTGGGAAGTAAGCTAAGGGAGGGTGGGAGTGAATATGTTGGTTGCACTTTTCCATGCTATCACTCCTCAGTTTTGCAGTAATATACCTTTGGCACCAGAGTTAGAGTGTAAGACTCACTTTGACTTCACACCCTGAATGTGTGGCCCAGATGTATCTACTGAAACTCCTTCACTGCAGCAGTTATCTCCATTCCCTCTGAATTTCTTTAACATAAACATTTACATTTAGAGGGAAAAGTAGGGTGAGAACATTAACAGATCTGTATTGTAACAGGTTTTTAGGACAGTTCCAGTTATTATTGGAATAATTTAGAAAATGCTCAACCAGTTGACTTGTACATTTCTAGATGACATAGAATAGTTTCTTCCAAACTAACCTTTACAATGCTCTTTGCCCAGAGCAGATGTTCCCAATTGGCTATTTATCTGCTGAAGAATGAGACAGAAGTTAGCTTTAAACATAACCCTGGGGACAGGCTTCAGTTACATCTTGAGTTCAAAGCTGCCTGCACTGGGAAACAGCTTATTTCAAGTCCTTGCTCCCTTCATTTGTATATTTTTTCACTCTTTTCTTAAGGGCTTGCACTTGGGAATCTACTTTTAATCTCCTGAGGAAGATATAGAAGCCTTACCCTTCATAAAGCAGGCAATCATAAGGTTATACAGTGGAATCTTTTCGTAGACTTGGACAGAACACCACCTGGGCTTGCTCCCTGATTGATAAAGTAGCATGTATTAACTCAGCGATGGGTTGTATTACTGTTGTTTGCCCACAAATGACCTCAAAAAAATGTAGGCTTCCTTATTAGGCTATTGGCTAAAGAACTGTCCTTTGCAAGACATCAAAGTGATACAGATTTATAAATCGACAAACTAGGTCCTGCTATGTTGTGGACCTCTTCTGGGATTGTTTGCCTTCTAAAAATTTTGAGTAGGTGAAAAAAATCTCACTTTGTGTAATGAATGATTGTACTGTAGAAAAGATCTTCAAGCATGCCCAGTTTAAAGCTGTGTGTGTGGCAACTGGACGTAAGAACATTTAAATGGAACAGCTCCCACGTGTTGCAAAGGTCATTTAGGAAAGACTGACATCATTAATGACTCATGTCTGCAAAAACACAGCAACTGACATACTATCACAACATCACTTGAGATGAAAGTCTTGGCTGTCAGAGCATTTGGTGAACACACTGCCAGGACTTGGTGGAACTTTGACATCTGTGATGCAGCCCAAGAGGAATTTCAGGTTACATATTTACATGGATGATTGGATGGCACCTCATCAGCTGCAGTTGCCTTGCAATGATCTTTTCTTCCCTATTTCCACTACATGGTGCTGTAAATGCTTAACTATATCTCCGACTTTGAAGATCAATTCTACATGCAGTACTTTCACCAGCTACTGACATGCTTGGATAGTCACTTACTAGACTTCCAACAACTTCTGAAATGTGGCTGGTAGCAACATGCTAATAGAAGTTCCACTGAGTTCTTTTCTGCCTTTTTTGGACAGTAAGTAACTTGTCAATAACACATCTACAGTGACAGTTTTAAAGAAGATCTTGAAAGATTGTCAGTTCACTCTTACCTTGATTTCTTACAAAAATGGAGAAAGCTAGTAAAGAGGTAGGTATCAACAGGTGCTGCTTAGTGTCAGTAGTCATAGTCTAGCTGTGTCATTGATAGATATAGATAGATACAGCTATGTTAGTCAAAAGCCTGCCATGTCATCATGTCGATCAGCACAATACCTGAAAGCTTACCTTTGTCTTGATACTGACTGTTAAATCACAGCTGACAGTAATTTGTGATGTCAAATCAGGACTGAAGCAAAGATCTTTCCCTAATGTGGTTTTTCTTTGTAGTATCCTCCAAGTCAATTATATGTTTGAATATAGGAACTTACAGTGATCATAGATCTCAGGAATTCAGAATATAAAATTGCTTAAAATCTTAACTGGGCTCATATACAATGTGGTGAATGCCAAGGATTGCTGAGTGCACGGTCTTGGTTTCATGCAAGCACTCATGCTTGCTGAAGACTTTTTGTCCATCCAATATGTATGTCAGTGAAGAAGCAGGAGTTAATCAGGCAGCTAGATAACATGTAAACAATGTCTCACAGTGGTTTATTGACAGTCCTCTTCAGGTGAAATAGCTCCAGATGAGTTATTGATGGCTGATGGTACACGTAGTCTGTATAAGTTCATTTCAATGTTTTCAAGCCATTAGCTGACCAGAATGAGAAAGCTGAGCTGTGGTTTACCTTAGCAGCTTGGTATTCAGCCTTGCTCAACCCCTGCATTAGTTCTGCTCATCTGTTTAACTCAAACACAGTAATTTCACCTCTTCTACCAACATAAATATTGCATGCAGCACTCTGCAGAGGCATGGCGTGAAAAGTTTCTTTTCAGCTGAGCAGAGCTTAGTGAACCACAGCATGTCCCAAGGAATGGCAAATACACCCAGCCTGATGTTGAAGCAAATTGTGGTATCTTAAGCAAAATCTCTATAGCCAGGTAAACAAATTGTGGTGTCTCAAGCAAAATCTCCACAGCCAGGAGATTCTGCTTCTCTCCTACCAGCAAATACACCCTAGAAAAGCGTTTTGGGTTGTAATATGTTTTTTTCTCTCTTAGTCACTTGTTTACTTACATACATCGTTCCCTGAGCAGCAAGTTTAGGCTTTTATGCTGCTTGCTACCTGTAGTTTTAGAAAAGCACCAGCTTTGGGAGCATTTGTAGAAGTGCCTCATCTACATGCACGCTGCTCTAGAGTTCTTTGGACAGTGTCATGGACAGCTCTTTAGGAGATCTGTTATAAGCCTGAATCTTCAGCAGCAAACATCAGGAGAGAACATGATCAGTATCACTTGTAGTCTTACAGGTTCCTGTGCTGTGACTTGAAGCCCCCTGATGCTTTTTTGTTAATCTGGCAGTGACAGAGTTACACCTCATCTCATCACCATTCACCTCAATGATGAAATTGCAAATCTTGTGCTAAGATGAACAAACCATGACAGTTTTCTTCCAATCATCCCCTAGGAGCAAACAGAAAAAAAATTGCCTAAAAAGGTACTCCAAAAAAATGTTTCAGGAAAGAAGGAGCGTATAAAAAGGTTTTCATCAATAATATCACACATAATAGCTTTAGCTGTCAGGTTAGAGGGCAATGTACCTTCAGCTTGAGGTCCCAGCAGAGGAAATTCATCAATTCCTTTTGAAATGCTGAAATGTGATTAGTTGGGCTTCCTGATCTTATATTCTTCTTCTCCTCCTGACACCATCTTTTCTTCTTATCTCAGAACTTCCATTGTGATCACACTCACCATTTAGTATTTTGATTATTTCATTACATTAATAAGCACTATCTGCACAGCTTCAAATGCTGCAAGGCTAATTTATCTTTCTACCACTCCCCTTACACATCCTGACAGGCCAGGTGGGAACCCCTTACCTGCTTCCTATGCCACCAAACATCCCAAACACCTGATCTTTAGCAGTTAATCTTAATCTTTACAAGTTGGATTACAACCTGGAGAACAGCCCTGTAAATGTGTAACCCTCCTGTGCATTGGGTTCCAACAACCCTGTTGTGCTCTGGTTTTAGCTCACTTTCAGACTGTGGTTGTCCAAATTCCACTTTCCCTCTTTGTTTGGTCCAGTACATCTATTCCAGCTGGTAACAGGCCTCTGAGTTTGTCGCTGCTCAATGAATGAACCACATTGATAATGTTTTTGTAAGTTGCATGGAGAAACCCTGTTGTGCTTTTCCTCCCTTACTCCCTCTGCTGTAAGAACCTTGCATAAATTTTAGTGTCACTTAGTCACACATGAATACGACTCTTTCAGTACCAGGGGAAAAAAAGTCATTGAAAGGCCAGTTACAAAAAAAATTTAATATCCCTTAAATCCAGTAGAAGCTGTATATATTCATTTTTAAACTAGATTAGCCCTTTAGCTAGTAGAACTTTTTATTTAGGCGCTGTTATGGTGCCTTACATTTTGAGTAAAGCAAAACTGCATGGATTACAATGGAATTATTTATGGAATGAGGAATGTCAACAGAGAAACACACTGAATATTTCAAAAACTGCTTTAACCCATAAGTGGTTAACATTAACATTTGTTTAGTGCCAATGAAGTTAAATTTATGTGGCACGTAATTTAGGAAATTGAGTAGGCAGAGAGCTGGTAGATGCCTTTTTAGTTAAAAAAAAAAAGTTCATTTTCCGTTAAACGCTCACACATTTGTCATAGCAACCTTGAAGGTGGCCATAATGCTAAGCAAAATAAACAGTCCTAGCATAATGTTCACTGCAATAACATGTCTCATGAGCTAGTTCAGTACTCCTTTTTATTACCTTATTTTCATTGCTCATTCACTGTGTTGGAGTTCTGTTTTGTGGTTTAATCATTATTACATCATTTTCCTTTCTTAATTTAAAGGTGCTGCCCTTTTCCTGTCATTCCATGACACCTCTTTACTACATGCACGTATCCCTCTTAATATTTATTTTTTTTTATTTCTTAACAGTGAGTTCTTTACTCTATTAGTTCTCAATAAAGACTAAGAGTTGGGTACATTTTTTTACAAATCTGATTAGACTCTGCTCTGTCATTAGGAGAAAAAATACAACAAGAAGGGCAACAGAAAAAGGGCAATACAGTTAAAAAAGTATGACAATACAAAATGCATAGAAAGGTTCTTCAAAGTCTATGATAGAAATAGAAATCTGTGCATAACAAAAAGTTCTAATGTTTATAGCTAATTCTCATCAAATTTCATGAATCATGGACAAAGCACCCAATATTTTGCACAAATTCTGAGTTTAAAGTAGAACAGCTGTTCTCTATTCCAGTAGTCTTTTTTTCTTCCTCTTCCTTTTGGAGATGAAGATATGTAGGTAAAATTGAGAAGAACAACATATTAGAGATTTGCAGCAGATGGAAAATTTCTCTTCTATGTGTCTTTCTTGTCATTCCTAATATACACAGCAAAATCCCCTCTGACTCTCCTTGGGGATGGCCAAATGCCAGGGACAAGGATTCAGGGCTACCAGGTGATTTTAGCATTTTACCCTTTAACAGTTGATGTATTGAAATAACTAAACAGTTCATTCTTAAGCAACATATATGTACTACATAAGCAGAAAAAAATAAAATACTGTATTACACTTTTCCCTTGGTAGAACATGCTAGTTCATCACTCAGGTGAATATTTTAATCAGGGAATCATCCTCATCTGAGAGCTGAAATTTAGTTTATCTCAGATAATTTAGGTAGATAAAGAATACTCACTTTTCAAAAATCCTTCTGAGATTCCCATTTACTCAATTCTAAGTTAATTAATGAAAAATAAGTAGGTTTGTTTGTTTGGGTTTTTTTTTTTTTTTTTTTGAAGTCTCATATTGTCCATCCTCTGATACTCTGTTCAGGTCTGTGTATAAAGGTATGAAGAAATGGCCTTTGAGACATCTAAAGTACCTCTTATGATATTTAGCCACAGTGCCATATTCATGGAAAGGGTATCTAAAAATGATGTAGAATCCTCCAGGATTAATGAAGAGCAAAAGGAAACAACAGAATGATCAGAAATCAAATTTGCTGATATATTATAGATATTTGCTTTATAAAACCCCAAAGAAAATGTTACAAATTCTTCTCCCAAACCAAAAATATAATCCAAATAAAATGTACTTATTCCCAGGAGCTTTTTCCTGGTGCTGATGCTTCAGCAAGGTTCCTTTCACTTAACTGTCTGCACTGAAATTTGATACCATAATTATTGCAATAGTTGTGTGGTTTTTCTCTTTTCTCACTAATCTACCTCTCTCTGTGCAATGCTTAGGTACCAGAATAAAAGGGAGGAAATGCCATTAGGCAAAGCTTATTTCCAAAGGTCCATCTGCGTGAGTAAGATCTGCTTGCAGGAGTGTAGATTGGGTCAATTTTGGATAAAGCATGACATATTATTTATGGAATCAGATTTTAGTATATAAGCCCTAACCCTTTCATGCAATAGTATTCTGAAAAAAGAGATTACCTAAGAACTGATGGGCTAATGCTGTTTGTATTTGGTTTATGATGTTAATTAGGTTTACATGATTGTCTGCCATTTACCTCAGACCACAGGATTAACTAAATGCCTTCCTATTGACTCCCTCATCAGAATTATTATCACTGCTTTTTCCAGGCAGTATTATTACATACAACATTTACTTCAATTTCCCCCAAATATTGAATAAAAACTGTATTCATTATATAATGCATTTACTCTTAAGAGTCATGAAGTCATGAACTCATTTTAAGGACTGAGAAAAAGAAGCAAATACAAAATTATTATGGGCAAGACATGCTGTCTGCCTCAGCAGTCAGTTTAATGTCTGTCATGGAGAAATGTATTTTCAAGGCCAATTGTGGCACAAGTATTTTTAACTTGCCCTTGCTTACACTGGTTTAAATCTGGAATAACTCACTAAAGTTAGAGAGTAGAAGCCTGGATGAATTCCACAAAGTGAGAAATGAATTTGGCTGCTAGCATATAAAACTAAAGCTGTTAATCTTCCTTTTGATTCTCAAATTGGTCATTTCTATATAAATGTTTACTACAGTTGTAGAATCTAGGAAGAAACTTACTTAATATTTTGGTTTGAAAATGTGTTTTTTCCAGCTGAAATCTATATTTCAAGAAAATGTCTTATTCTGTCAAGTGCATTAACCAACCCCCCTTTCTGTACAGCTGTACAGCCTCTACACTTCTCAGTGGTCATACAGGTGCAATCATATCAAACAGCAAGTTGCTGGGCAGCCCCAGGGATCTGGCAGGATTCACAAAACAGAGGTTCCTCATAATTTATCTATGATTCTTGATTTACTAACTAAAATTCTCCAGTAAAGAGGGTGTGTGAATCAGTCCCAAAAGTTCAGCCTGTCTGAGTAACCCAGCTTCGAGTGCCAGGCTTGGACCCCAGCAGTGCTGGTGTCAGTGCTCCTAAGTGATGGTGATTGTTCCATCCACCAGGCTCTCTGAAAAATTTCTTTAGTGTAATGTGCTTTCTATAGAATAAGTATTTGCTGTGTCAAAAAGGCACATTTCCAAGGCATGCAGCTAGGTAGGGGCAGACTTAATTCTAGAAATTTCTCAGTGAAACCGATTTATTCATAACTGATAATCTTCAAGAAGAAGGCTTGCCTGAGAAGGCCTCAGCCTGCAGCCTGGTGGCATGGGGAAGGGACGTGGTGGGGCCACGGCTGGGGACATGGAGCAGGGAGAGCAGGCAGGGTAGAGTAACACATGATGGGCTGATGGGGCTTGGCAGACAGATGGGGGGCATGACCTGAGGGGTGGGACCAAAGGCTGCACAGTACAGGTTCAAATTTGGATCTCCCACAATACAGAAAATGCAGAAAGAGTGAGTTAGAATATACAACCTCCATCCTTCTTTTCTTAGTGATTAAGAAACACAATTTGACTGTTACTTAGTACAACAGCAACCCTTGGACCCTTGCCTGTCCCTTGGTATTTCCCAGTGGATAACTAAGCTATATCTTGCTCCTATCAATCAGTTTTATGAGCTTTACCCTTCCACATCTAAGACATTTCATGCTTTATGAAAGATAGGTTGGGTTTTCACATCACTGCATTGCAGCTGGTAGCATGCAAAACCCAGGGGGAAGACTTAGGCCCCTCCATTTACTTGTTTTCAAGAAAACTGATAGAGCTGAAAACTGGCCTAGAAAGTGCTCCAGCATGTTATCCTGACTCCTCCCTTCTGTCCACCATGTTCTTCTTCTTGAAACACAGCAGTGTCTTGGTGGAATCACCAACTAAACCAACTCCTTCCACCTAAAAATACTTTTTCACTATCTTTATGTTTTAATAGAGAGCAAGGAGCACCAGTTCCATGTTAGAAAGCAGTGGTGAAAGGATCTCTGGGTGCCTGCAAGGTGTACTCAAATTGTCTTAAAGGAGCTTCTCCATTGTCACCACTGGGCCATTGACAACTTACATGCTTTGTATGTACTGTGATTTGTAACAGAGAGCTTCCTGTCTTGCAAGATGCTGAACTCTTCATTCAGGAAAAGAAATAGGAAACAGCGTACCCTAAAGTCTGGTCGTGTCTCAGCACTACTTACTTTTTATTCCTATTTATGCCTGGAAATCTTCTAGGTAGGTTGGTGTTTAAATGGGTGCCTATATTGCAAAAAAATAAAATAAGGATGAGCAAAAGCTCCTACAAAAGAAGTCCTAAATAGTACCAATGTGTTAGAGATGTCCCCTAAAGTTCATAACAAATAAGGAGAATTATAATTTGGGAAGGTCAGCATCAAGAGCTAACATAAAATATATTGAAAGTAAATTATAAAATTGATAAATTATAAAATTGATAAATTATTGATAAAATGGGGTTTTAAAAGACTGTTAAGGAATATCATTCCCAGATAAGTACCTAAATGGATCTAAATGCAACATGTAGCTCTGTCTAAGGGGCTTACAATGAAATTCAGCTAAGCTGTGAAGCATAATTTGTTTTTACTTGCTACATGATATTTTGCTGCAGAAGCCAGATCTACTGAAGCAAGCCCCTCTATGAACACACCTGAACTCAAAGATGAGTTTGAAAATAAGGGGCAAAACGTCTATTTTCAAGTAAATCTAAGCAGAATTGTGAACAGCTTGAATTTAATATATAGTTTTTCCCCTAGAAGTTCTTTCCACTGCACCAAGGGAAGGCTGCATAACAATCACCATCTCTAAAACCATTCTATGCATATACATTGTGTGTGTAAATACTATGCAGAGCACCATCTACTGACATACAAAGCGCTGTAATACTCTTCCTTCCTAAATTATCTTCATTGCAGCTCATAACTGTTTTGAGGTTTTAGTTTTGCTACACCCCACAGCCTGTCTTTGATTTAGATATGTCTTCCAACTCTAATTCACACTGTAAAATGCAAAAGGATTATGAGGCAAATAAAAATATGTTGGGAAGTAATCAGGCTAAGGACTTTCTATGTCTCCAGCCAGCACACCCTGAATGTGATGATTTCTGTGAATGATCTTATCATGTATATTGTAATAAAAATGTGAATTAAAAAAAATTAACCTTGTATTGGCAGAGAATAAAAAAATGCATTTGCAGAGGCCATAATCTTTCTTTCATTTTCTCAGTCTGAGTAATTTACATCAAATCCCAGCTTGGATTAATTCATCTTTCATTACAGTAGTCTTAATTTTGCTTGCTCACAGGAAGAAAACCTAGAAAGTAATATATTACACGTATCACTTTATCTGCTTCTCCTGTTAAAGTGAGTTTAAAGGTTTTAGTAGACTGAGAGCTGATTGGGTACCTCTGTCCTCACTTCCCTCAACAAGAGGAAGCAGTTTATTTTGCAGTTTTTATTCTTCTGGCTTCACCACAGTGAAGTTGAATTTCCAGACTGTTTGTAGTGATTTCCTTGCTGTCACCCTCCAGACATGAGCCGCTGTGCCTAAAGTGGCTCAGATAGCAGTGGTCTGCTGATGGGAGATACTGCAGCTATGTGAGAGCAGCAGAGAGCTCTGGGGCATTGTAAGAGCTTCTATCAGAGGGTTCCCCCCCCCCAGTTTTATAGAACTGAAATGCAGATTCACAGAAAGAAGGTATGAATGAAAAAGATGTCTTGGAAATAGAAAGGAAGTACAGTCTTCCTTATTTCTCTGTTCTGTAGTAGATTTTTTTTTTAATATCAAATAAAACAATAAAGGGAGAAAGAAAAACAGATTTTTTTCCCCTATCTGTGTCATTCAGCCATTACTTATTTGGTGTATGAATTACCAATGCAAATAGTGAGAGGGAGAGGAGTATTTACAGAGTACCTGGAGGATTTGTGGAAGCGGTCAATCACGTACACATGGTGACAGTGCCTTGGTTTCACCCACATTACTCCCTGTTCTCAGTAACAGAGCCCCAGCTTTCTGAGGAGCAGCCATATCCTTAGGGAGAGGGGAACTGATGCTGCTCAGACAGGATTTGGGGCTGGCTTTCCTTCTGTGCTCTCAGACAGAGAACTCCTTGAGGACAAGCTGGGCTTGGGTGGCTGCACAATTTCACCGTATTTCCTAAGTGATTTTTGCAAGATCCTTTTCAAAGGCTTGCACAATTCTACTTTCCATAGTTTATAATCTTATCTTCTGGTTTCCATCTTAATACTCATGTGAAGATAAGCTGTTTGCAAAAGTCTGTCATTCAACAGAAATAGTCCTTCCCAGCAAAGCCAATATTTTAAATTATTATACTAGTATTAAGAGGATACACACAAATCCAGGTTCTTTCTGAAAGAATTGATAAATCTCTGAGCTTCCTGAGCATTCCCCAAAGGCATTTAAAAATTAAAAAATTGTTTGTGGATGACCCTTCTGATTTCATCTCAACAAGAATATGTTGAGAGCATCTTAGACTCATGCAATACAGGCATTTAGGAAAAGGGAAAGAAGACTATTTTTGAAGAGTTTCAATGGTGCAAACAATTACTGTCCTTACCAGTAAGCTCAGAAAAAAGTTGGAACCATCCTAATAGCATCAGCCATGATATAATCATGTGAAATTAGACCCCCAGAAAGGAAAGCATAAGCAACAAATGTACTGGAAGTCAGATGAAGAATTCAGCACTGTCAGAATGGGATAGGTCTAAACATTTTTTTCTGATGGGGAAAAATAGCCATTTGGAAAATGATTGTTGCTATTTATGAACATCAGGTTGCTAAGTGACATCATGTGATGTTCACCACTTCATCGGCCACCCACAGTTCTCAAGGAATAGCAACAGAGGGGGTGAAAGGGGTGAAAGAAAACCAAAAGGCTGAGTTACTATTAAAAAAAAAAAGGCCTACAGTTCAAGGGAAAGGAAAATAAGCTTTCCAAAAATACCTTATTTCTTTTCCTAGGAGAATCCAATAGAATTATGCTAAGTAAGAACTTTTCACAAAAGCTGTACCTAGGTGAATCATTTGAAAAAGAGAGACTAAGAACCAAAATGTTCCCCAGCCTGAAATATAAGTTAAGGACCTGCTTTTATATATACACATGTATATGTATGGATGTGTGCACATGTGAGGTTGTATTGAACTTTTCCATGAGAGGAAGACTCCATTCGTTAAAGGCCACATCATACTTCTTTTATTTGCTTCTAATGCTGTCAGTTTTCAATATTTTGGGCTCAAATGCGACACACGCCTTTAATTTACTATTTTTTTTATTATTTCAGCTATGTCACTTCTACTGCCTCACATAGATTAGATTATTTAAGCACCATTTCCCTGAACCTTTGTCACTTCCTGTGATTTGCAGTCTCTTGAAGTTTATGAGGGGAACCAGGACAAGGTTGAGACTGAGACAGAGAAGAGAAAAAGCCTGGATCCAATACCCCACAAAGGCATGGGTGAGAAACTGATGAGCGTGGATGTAGAAATAGAGAAGACAGAGAAGAAACAATGAACTGCACAGTTCATTTATTTCTGTTGTCTGGTAAGAAAAACTCTGACAGCATAGATTGGTGGTCAGCATCCAAATCCTCATCACTTCCTGTTTGGGACACTCATATCACTCAGGACTTGAAAAGCATGTTGCATAACACAAGCATGTGTTATGCCTTTCATGCTAGTGTATCTTTTTAGCTGGTAATAGTCCTGTTTTTAATCTCACCTGTTTTTCTAAACACCTCTCCCATTATGACTTCTTTTTGATGGCTTTTTGACTGCTTTAATCTGGACCATAAACATTCATTTTAACTTTATGATGCTTTGCTTTAACATTTAATACTAATATATAAAATGACTGAAAAATATAGATACACCCTAAATGTCTTGTTGTAGAGAGGGAAAAGCAAGAATTTAATTCCATGCACACACTTCTTTGTTGACATTTTCATTTGTGCTGAAAAAGAAAAACACAGCAAAAAGGCAAATATGCCCTCAGTTCATTTTCCCATGCTAACAGAGTGGCTTTTTTTCGCTGTGGCAAACACACCTTCCAGACAGGGAGTTGCTTTCGGACTTTAGTGGTTCACTCCCTTCCTGTTTGAGACCAATTATGTCTCATTTGCAATACCATTAGTCAAGGAAGTGGCTATCCTGAGGTCACTTCTCAGCCCACCCTTCCTAAGTGGCACTGGAATACCTTTCTTCCAAACCACCAGGACGGGAGGCCGGGCCCTCTGTGTGGTGCAGGCTCCTCCAAAAGCACAAGCAATGTCAATCTCTCAGGACTGGCCACAACTACTGTGAGCTGAAATGCTCCAAACCAATTTGAAAGCTGTGGTTTGAAAAATGATGCTGGCTATTTATTAAAACAGCAAGCATGATCAGACCAAGCCAATTCGCTGGTTTAACAGATGGAAGCTTGTTAAAAATCTTTATTCCAATATGTTAAGAATCCAGTTTTGCTATAAATTGTGAAGTATGACTTGTGAGTCAAGCCCCAGTGGAATGGATGCCTCATACTCTGAAAGTCTCAGCCTTACATTTAAGACCCAACATTTGCCACTTTATGTTTTGATTCAGGGACTTTTTAGATGTAAAGCTATTCCCATCATTTAACAATATTTCAT
This sequence comes from Agelaius phoeniceus, assembly GCF_051311805.1. NCBI lineage: Eukaryota > Metazoa > Chordata > Aves > Passeriformes > Icteridae > Agelaius > Agelaius phoeniceus. The sequence continues at coordinate 33,136,653 of NC_135270.1, read as the reverse complement.
GTTTCCTGTCTTTTATTTTAACTAGGATGGATAGTCTGATACTTTACATTTTATCAATCAAGGACAGGAGGATGATTATTATTTCTTCTATTTATTAAATTCTGGTCTACTATCTTTACTACTCAGATAACACTGTGCTTTTACACCTGAAGTACAGAGTTTTAAGTGATTTCCCAAGGCTACACTGTGTACATGACTAGCAGAGAAATAATTTTGTCTTACTATACACAGAAGATCTTCCTTTTCCTGGTCTCTCAGCAGGGAGTTAATAGGGGAAAAAAACCACAGAAAATTCACTTGATTGTGGGAAATCTATGGAAAAAAAGAAACAGGTAGTGATAAAAAAGAGTTAAGAGCTGATAGAGGGAGCTGCTGCAAATTTACATCCTCAGTTTCCCCATGGATGTAGCACAGTGTCTGTGCTGCCCTTGTTCACAGTCTCCTGGACAGCCCTGCAGCCTTATGGTGTTACTGGCACAGGCTGCCAGGACTTGGTAGCAGGTTTCTGACCTCAGGGAATCCCTCTCAGGTAACTCACACTCCTGATCACATACCTTCTTTGCCACCTAAATATTCAGCATTTTCTCATTAAATTTGTATTTGCTATAACCATCATAAGACTTGTCTCTGTTGTACATTCTTAAAATGAAAACAGAGTAAGTAGCAATCAGGCACCTATGACTACATCATACATGCTTATGCATATAAAAGCTTAAACTAAAAAAGCTTGTGTACATTTATGAGTAAATCAACTTTCAGCCAGAAAACCTAAAAGCACGAACACTTTGTGCTTGGGTTTCACTCCCATAACTCCAGTTTTGAGCTGAGATTAATGAAGTTACCTTTCAGTGAAACAAGTGAAAGAGACAAGAATGGCTGTAATACATGAAGCTGCTCCCAGTGAAGCCCCACCATTTAACTTCTAAGAAATAATGTCAGTGTAAATCATGATGAATGCTTCACTGAAATGATTCATGCCATATGGTCTGAAGAGCAAAATGGGCACAGTTTATTTTTAAAAGAATAAGAAATAAGAACTTGGAATATTCATTGCTTTGTCCTGCCAGGCTGAACATTTGCTGCAGCAGGGGCCAGACTTACTGCAGGTCTGTCTTTTTTTGCTCACTTAATATGTTGCACTAGTTTGTGGCTTCAATCTCATTCATAATGGAATAATGCCTACAAAATTACAACCAGCACACTGCAGCCTCTTCGGCAAACAAATGTTCACTGGGCACCTAAGGGCTACATCATCTTCTCACTTTCCCTTAAAAAAAACCCAAAAAACAACAGAAATTTCAGTTGTAATTAGTCCTTACAGTATAATGACTATCTTGGTAGCAAGAAGACAATTAAACTGAGTCTCCTGACAGAGGTGAAAGGTGCTGGCAATTCCACGTGTCACTCAGCTTTCCCTTTTGTAAAACTGCTTGTGTTCAGTGCCTTTCTTTCTGTATTGTTGTGTATTGATATCTTCTGTGGGACACTCCACTTAAGCAAAAAGAAATCTAGGTTCTTTAATAGTCATAATGCTTCCCTTGTAATGCACCACTAGGAAAAAAAGAGAAACAAATTATTCATATTTATTTAGTGATGCTGAAAGGTGCAAGCATATCTCACTGAAATATTTAGGCCCCATACCTACTACCTCAAAGATAGATGACAAAACTCAGTAACTTCAATGATGTGCAGCTAAGTCTATAACCTTACAAAGCTAGACAGCCTTATTCATTTTATTCCAACTCAAGGAGAGTGAAGAGACACCATCTTAGACAAATACTGGAAAAAGGGTACTAGTGGGTATGTTGCAGTCACTGTGCAAGGTGTCAATGGCTGCCTGGTTCAGCCCTCTCCCACCCCTGTGCAGAGAGATGTGCCACAAGAAAGTCACTTGAGAGCAGTCCATCTTCAAGGAACTGAACTTTGTATTCTGCAGAATTTATTACTGTGCACAGTTTCTTGAAAGAACTCATTCCGGACTGAAAACTTTGAAGTCACTGCTTCAGGTGGCTTGATTTGGTCTGGAAGATGTTAGAAGGGTGATTTCTAAATCAAATATTTATGATGGGATGTCAAGTTCAATTTCAGCAAGATAGCCAGTAAATGGATGGGCAGGATCCTTGTAGCTAGTGGAAATTTGTTCAGGTTCGGTGACATGGATATCACATCATTCACATTCAGTGCAAATACTTCATCTGCAAGACTGATGTAATTAAAATATATACATCAATGTCAACTTGCAGTCTGATTGCACAATGATGTAATGAGGTTCATACTGCCTGGGGTGGCTACTCCTAAATCATCCTTAAAGATAAGAACAAGCTTATGGAAGGATTAAAAGCAACTTAACATTAGCTTTTAAACAAGCAAGCTACACTTGTTTAAATGACAGCAAGTCTGAAGAACAGAACCTATTTTTTTAAATAGGATAAAAGAATGATTAGCACCTTTTTACAGATGGAAGCTGAACAGACTGGATTAAGTTAAACTGATGAAAAAACATCTGTGTAAAGAAGCTATTTCATTGTAACAAGTAAACTTGTTTCTGGTGTATTTTAAATTTAATATAGGCTTCTTATATCAAGTACATACAGAGTGCAGAGTGCTGTCTTTTCTCAATCATTTTTAAACTGTGCACATACAGTTTAACATTGCACGTAGGCGAGCTTGGATTAGAGGAAAGCATTTATCACGTAGTACATTCAACTCCTTCTCCATTCCTATGATCCCCTCTAGTGGTCAATTAATTGTCTGCTAAATGTTTCTTAGTACTGCAAATTACTTGTACCTCTCCTGCATTAAAACGGTGTCTGGCTGCATTCTGTTTGAATTCAAGAGACCTCATTTTTTTATTCCTGTGGAGCATACGAGAAAGACAAAGCAATGAACCTTTGAAATGTGCAGCTGCTGCATCTGCGGGCAGCTTTATTTTCCCTTCTAGGAGCAGACAGACTGTGCGCACCACACAGAACCCAAAGCCATCTCTGCTGGCAGTGCAGACCAGGAGGTGATGGCCCTGCTGCAGCAGCAGGCAGGACCCTTTCCCCCCACTCTTGCCACTGGGCTGTCTGAGAATGCCCACTGCAAGCCTGGCAGCAGGAGCACTTCTCAAGCAGTTTTGAACAGTGTAACAATTTGTGACTTGTCATATTCATGCAAGTAAATACTTGAGGTTTACCTACCTCAATGGAAAACTGAGTCATGTATTTTATTTTTTTTTAGCAAGATTACCGGCAACTTGTAATTTAGAGATTTCATATAGAGTGGCAGACCTTTCCCCAAAATTCCCATCTTCACCTTGCTGTACAGAGAGACACAGCTGCCATTTAGTATCAGTTCAAGCTGATTCAAGTCAGTGCTGATGCAATGCTGTCTTCATTTTCTAATCTTGGCTGTGCACCTCTATTTCTTCCTTGGGCTAGCACCAAGAGTTACCTGACTGCTGAGGGAGATGGCCAACTGGGAGTCCAGGGAAAAGACAAAAACTGAAAAGCTCTGGGCACTGGTGACCTAGCTAATGTCACATGGGCTTTCTGTTGGAAAGTAATGGCTCTAGAGTGCCGAGACCTCTCCTTTTGGTGCTCTCACCTGTGTGCTTGTGGTTTGATGTTTATGTTTGTATATTGCAAAGGGCATGGGGCAAAGGCAAAGCCCACACCCATGGGCACAGATGGTTACAAAATGTGTTTTAGCCAGCGTTCTTGTGATTCTTTTTCCCTTCCCCAGAGATGGGAAACTCAGGAATGGACACGGAGAAAGCTGTAGTCTGCATGAATGGTAACACCATGAGAGGAGCATTAGTATACAATCAAAACCAAAATCCTCTCTCAATTGTGGGTATCAAGGGACAGTTTGGGAAACTCAAATTTGTCCTCCCTCATACAGAGAACATCTCTAGTACACAGAAAAGTTACAATTTTTCAAGAGCACCCTGTGGAATTAAAACAGTGACTGATACACATGCTTTGCTATCATATATATATATATATATATATATGTATATATGTATGTATGTATAAGCAATGCTATCAAAAGGCAGTGGAAGAAATTACTAATTTAGGTGTCTTCCTGTAACATAAATTAGCAAAATACTTTTATCAGGAATATTTAAGCAAGACCCACTGCTGCCATCTACTTGTACCACACAGTATCTCTTAAATCACCAGGTTTCTTTTTAGTTTTGATAATGTTGTGCTAGTTTCACTTCTAGTTGTTCCCAGTTCTTTGTCTTAGCCTGCATTATTGACTGATATGAAAACTTCCCAGTTTTGGAGAACAACTGTACAGTGATGAATCACTCTGGGTGGCATAGAGGTACAGCTTTAAAAAAGAAAAGAAAAGAGAAGTGGCTATTTCTGTCCGGTTCTGCACATCTTGTTTTCTCATTCTACTAATTGGATGTTAATGTTTAAAAAGGAGCAAGAGTTCATGTTCTGAATCTCTGCTCTCAGATGCATGCTCCTTGATTTAGAGAAATTATGTTAGCCCATTTGAAACAAAAGCTAATCAAAGTTCTGTCACATGGTACAAGCCAGTTGAGAGCTGTGAAAGAGATTGCTGAGGCACTGATGTACACATACGGTCAACATAAGTGTGTCAGCCTTCAGGATGCTCTTCCTTTCCCTGACTGCCATAAACAATGTTTTTAATTTCTAGATTTCTGTCTGTGCCTGTGGGAGGATGTCATAGCTGTCCTGATTCCCTCTTTTTAAAGCTTAGCACTCAATAAAGCCACATCTTCTGTTAAACAGAAATAATTAAAAATAGTTACTTCAAAAATTGTAGAGATTTCACGCATTAAGAACATCTATGTTATAATTACTTCCATCTGAATGAATGCTTTTCTGGTCTTCATCATAAATTTAGCCACTGGATTTTCTGAAGGTCCATATAAGAAAACACTGGTTAAAAAAGGTCAAAAGGGCTGTTGTGGTTTTACACCACCTGGCAACCAAGCAACATGCAACCATTCACTCGCTCCCTCCTTCTCTCCCTCTGGGAGAGAATCAAAAAAATGGAAACACACTTGGGTTAAAAAGTAAAGAGCAAAGGCCACAGAACTTGTGGGTTGAGGTAAAAGACGGTTTAATACATAAATCAGAAGTTGTGCATGCAAGCAAAGCAAAACAGGAATTAAGTCACTGCTTCCCATGAGCCCACTAGGAGTGTTCAGCCATCTCCAGGACATGAGTTACTTGGGAACACAAATGCCATTATCTGCAACTCCAAACATCCCCCTTTATTCCCTTTCCCCCCAGCTTTATATACTGATCACGATGCCACATGGCCTGGAATATCCCTTTGGTAGTAGAGATCAGCTGTCTTGGCTGTGTCCCTTCCCAGCACCACCAGTCCCTTCACACGTGGGTTACTATGAGAGAATGAGAAGCAAAAAAAGCCTTGGCTCTGTGCAAGCACTGCTCAGTAGTAACAAAAACATCTCTATATTACCAACCCTGCTTTCAGCACAGCCCTGAAACACAGTCCCATACAAGTCACAGAGGAGAGAGTTCACTCCACCTCAGCCAAAATCAGCACAGCAGGGCTGAGGCACTACCCCACAGAGGAAAATCTGCAGGTGCCCGGCAGATACGGCCTGCACCATCTCAGGTAGAATTTCTCAATTTGAGAGGTCACAATAATAACGCAGAAGTCCAGGCCTCAACACCTGCTTTTTTGAACCACGTTCCAGAGGGGGCTCGGGGTAGGGTGGCAGAGCTGGCTGCCCTGGCATGAGCCATGGCTGCGGTCGCTCCCGATCCCGTGTTTCTCCAGTCGGCTGGTACCCGGTGGAGCGGGATAAGCGACTGCAGCGGGCAATCGGGGGGTTTGGGGCCGAATGCAGAGCACAGCCGCAGGGCCAGGAGGAGACGAGCCCCGCCGGGGAAGGGTCAGGGAGCCCGGGCGCTCCCCAGCACGGAAGCAAACGCAGAGCCGGGCTGTATAGAAGGGTCACCCCCAGACACAGAAGGGGGATGGCCCTGAGGCGCTCAGCGGCCCCTCGGAGCGGGGGTGGCCGCCAAGGGAGGGGCGGGGGCAGCCCGGGGCCGCCCCCCGACGGGGCTGCCGTGCGGCGGCAGCGGAACGCGGCGGCGGGCGCGGGTTGCGGAGGGCCGGTTTGAGGCGGGCACCGCACGGCGCGGCGCCGGCATGAAGGAGCTACCGCCGGGCCCGGGGATGGAGAGCGACATCTTGGACGCGCTGGAGGCCTTGGGGTAACCGGGGAGCAGCGGCGGCTCCCCTCTGCGAGGGGCGAGGGGCCGCGGGCAGCCGCAGCCGCGGGCGAGAGGCCGCGCTGGAGGCGGGAACGAGGGGGAGCGCGGCATCGGCGGAGGAACGGGCCCCGCGCTGCGGCGGCGCCAGGGGCTCGGGGGCCGGGCCTCGGCCGGAGCGGGGTCACGGCGCGGGCGGTGGGCTCGGCCTGGCTCTAGCGCGGGGAGGGCAGGGGAGGCCGGGTGCTCCTGGGGTGCAGCGGCTGCGCTCGGCACCGGGGCGGGCGCTGGAGGCTGGCGGGGCAGCGCCTCGTTCTTTGGTGCCTGCCCGCCTCCCGCGATGTGCTTCGCATGGTGAGGGACAAAAACTGTGCGAAATTTAGTTTTCAGTTATGTTATTCCCACTACTCCTGGGCAGTCAGTTGTTACTGTTAGTCGGAAATTTGACCAAACACTTGAGTTAACACTTGAGTTCTGAGAGATCAAAGTGTTTTCACATACACATGTGAAAGTGCCTGTCTCATGTTTTCTGACAAACTATTTTGTATATAAATGATCAATAACTTTTTGGTGTGTTTAAAAGAAAGAAATCTGAATTGTTCCTTGACAAAAGTAATGTAAAAAGAATAATTCCTTTAAATGTAGTTACTAACCAGCTTACAGTAAAATAATTTGAAAATATGTATATTTTATGTTATGCTTACTTCTTATTACTAATGTTTATCTGTCTGTGCAGGTACACGGGTGCCCTGTTGGAGGAGGAGGCCCTGAAAAAAGCAGCAGAAAATGGATTGTCTTCACCAGAATTTTTTGAGCTTTGCATTTGGTTAGGTTCCCAGATAAAGTCACTTTGTAATATGGAAGAAAGCATCACTGCAACAGATGGTATATTAATGTTAATTTAGTATTTTTTCCGTGGATTTAGACCCATACTGTTCAGCTAATAGTGAAATTAGTGTTGAAGTTTACAAGAAAGCTGAAAGGTAGCCAAACTCAGGCTGATATTTGTACATATGTGGCTCTTAGATTAAGATTAAGATCTCCTGTTCTGAAGACTGTTTCAAAAGGAAAAAAGAAGGTGATTTGAGCTGGTTTTAGATATACATAAATGTGAAAAGTGCATTCATGCCTGTAATTGTATTTTGATGGCATAAATTGCAGTGCTGGGTGTTTTCCAGCTGTTGGTCCAGCACAGTGTTCCCGTCAGCACCGTGTGTGGATACCTGGAGTGCTTGGTAGCACTGCCTGATTGTTCCTGCCGAGGGCTGGAGTTTGGATGAGATTTTATATTATGTTTTCGCCAAAAAAGTAGTGGAACTAAAACCAATCACTGAAAATAATGGGCTCATGCCTCCTGTCACTTCTTCATCAGAAAATTACATTGACACGCTATATAGTGACATAAATTGTTCACTTCCTTCTGATGGTCATTTGTGTTCATGTCTTCACAGACTGCTGTAGCATTACCTCATTCAAAGCATGAGTACAAGGTACTATTAGAAGGCATATCTTCTTGTATGTAGGACTTCTTAAAGAAAAATGTTACTGGTGTGGTAGGTGGTTAATCTTTGGGCTGTTGAAATCTGCAATAGAAGTGTACGTTAAAAAAATTAGATTGCATTTTGATGTTTCTGTAACAAGCCATTAATTGTGCATTTATTTCCATAGGAGTGAAAGATATAGAGAGCTTCCAGCTTGAAATTAGTGGCTTTCTGAGAGAAATGGCTTGTCCATATACGTCACTGGTGTCTGGAGACATCAAAGACAGATTAAGAGAGAAAGAAGATTGTCTTAAACTCCTTTGTGAGTAATAATCATCTTTCCCATTTATAATACAGTATTTTATGTGCATGCTTTATCATAACTGAACAATTTACACTGAGGAGTTCTTTATGTGTTTTAAGTTGATGTGTACAGTCTTTACATATTAGCTCAGCATACATCAACTCCTTTGTGCAAAGTGGAAAATAGAGCAGCATTAGAAAGCTGTTTAGCAGAAACTAAAATTTCTTTTAACAGTATGGTGCACCCTAGTGAGGCCTCCTGATCCCTCTCTTGATCCAAATGTTCCAGCTCACCTAAACTAAGACCTTGCCTCCTGTGTTTGTGAGAGGGCAGCTTGAACAGCAATGCTGCACAATCTGAAGGTGCTGAAAACAGAATTGGTGGAAGCAATGTCTAAGTGTAAGTTGGACTTGGACAAAGGAGTGGCAGCAGGAACCAATGTGGTAATGTGAAACTAGCCAAGGAACTTGGGATCTGGTGGCAGAAGGGAGTTGAACAGTTAAATGCAGTGTGTAGACTGAATATAGGAACTCAGGTGAGAGGCAGTGGAGGTAAAGAGTAGGAAACATACTGACCTATTCAGGAGAGAACTGAGAAAGTCTCTCTTTTATCATAGTTATTTTACAAATGTAAGATATTGCAGCTGTACTGCGAATGTGGATGCAGAAATGCTTAAGTGTCTCTAAATCTGCTCTTATGATGCTTTTCTCTCTAGTATTTCTAAGTACAGAACTTCAGGCTTTAAAGATACTGCAGAGCAAGAAAGTTAAAGGCTCTCATTTGGAAAAGCACAATGAAATTATTCAGGAAATGCAAACTATTTGTGAAGCACTGGGTCTGCCAAACTCCTCATCTTCTGGTATTACTCCCTTGTTAACCAGTGTGGAACAAAAGGTATGAGCTTTTACATCTTCTCACTACTACACTGTCCCTGTAAGCATTCATCATAGAGTTAAGGGCCCAGCAGTCTTACCCATAAAAACCCTATCTGACAAGTGCAAAAGAATTTTAATTCTGAAAGCCAGCTTAGTCTTTATGTTAAACTATTTGATTTACGAGGTGAAGTATTTCAGCATTTCCCTGAGGTTGCAATGTACCTGATCAGACATATTTTGCCATGCAAGTTTAAGGTAGAAGTCTTCCTCTTACCCATTCAGATGTGCTGTAGCAAGCAGAAAGCTTTGGGTAATAACTGTTTGTGCATTTATATACCTGTAGTCGTTTCTGGAATATATTTACATTTAATATCCAAAACTTAAATTAGTCCTTTTTAGTTTATTAATTTCTTAATTGCAAGTGTGGATTTGTTGCAGAAGAGGATGAAAATGCCTGAATTGCCAATATTCAGTGAATAAGCCAACTTAAACCTTAGTCAGCAAGATAGTTCTTTTTGTTGTATCCCTCCAGGTTTTAACTCATTTCACTGATGTGATCCTTAGTCTGATTTCCTTACTGCAGAATGTAAATAGGCTCTTGAGGTGGAATTTATCTTCTCTGTCAGACAGCTAAAAGTTTTGCTCTTCATCTCTCTCTGGTGTTTGGGGAGAGAGTGACTGATCCGCCTTGTAGGGTAGAATGAAAACTCCCTCTGCTTCTGAGTTGTTGAATTTAATAATTTGACATGATTGTGCTTGTTTTTTTCATTCTTCCTCATCAACAATTGGGCAGTTGAACATTCAGAGATTTTGGGGAGAGGGCCTGTTACTTGCATGATTTTCTTATATCTGTCTTCAGTGTGACAAGACAAAACCTTAAATAGGTTAATTTATAAAAGGCATCACCTAGGTGCAAGTGGAACTGCCTATTCCTACACTATATCTGTGCTTGATCTATTTAGTTCTGAGGAAATCTTTACATTCAGTAAATATTTTTGAAGGGATGAAGAAACAATTCTAGCACTGTTTTGGGAATGAAAATGTCAAAGTTACATCTGACGACTAATGGCCTGGTTGTGCTCATCTCCCTCTGTGAGTGATAGCTGTGTTTGCATCCATGTGTGTTCATAGGCTGTGACCTTCCTTGCTCAATTCCTTGCTTCATTTCTCTGGTGCAGATTTAGTTTCATTGCATTGTAGGGACAGGACACCAGTTCTGCAATTGTGGAACAGCAAGACCAGACCTGGAGCACCAGTTCCTTCATACACACATAGTGATATAGAATGTTTTCTTTGAATTATTGGACACCTGGTGTCTGTCACCTTTTGCAAAGTCTGACATTTCCTATCAGACAGCATCACAGGCTTCAGTTGTGCATGGTGTTGCCATCCCAGTTTGTATAAACTATTACACTTTCAGAAGTACTAAAAATGAGCAGAATCTGAAAAGCGTTTTATCTGTGGTTTTGGTTTGTTGGTTTGTTTTTTTTTTAATAAATGCTGCCTGGACTATTTTCCAATAGTTTTCAGGTCTGTTAGTTCCACAGTGGTCACACCACTTGTACTCACTTCAGAGTGTAGAAAGGTGGCAAAACTAGTTCATTCATCTTCTGTGACTCCACATTAATAGTGTAATTTGTTCTCTGTGTGTTTCATCCCTTATGAACAAAGGATTTTTTCTTACCTTGCAGGAGATTTTGTAGAATTTCTGCAATGTGTTTACTTGTCCTTCATCCATTACTTTAATATAGGACAAGTTGGATAGATGATAGATAGAGTTAGAGACCTAAACTTAGAGGTATAGCTGCTTTAGAAAGGTGGTGCCACCAATTAAAGTTCATTGGCTTTGTAAACATTTTTTAAGAGCACCATTTTGTTACTTTTTTAAAATATCAACACAGAAATTCACTTGAAACGATATATTTATTTTTCCAAATATTTTTTGGCTTTTGATTTAGTTAGTTTCTGCATAAAATTGCACTGTTGATGTTTAGTATTATATCATTCATAATACAGACTTACATACTGATCTAGTATTTTTATTTAGTGTATCTGCAAATGTATCTGCAGCATTTCAACATGTCTACTCTTTGTCTCTGTCTAGCATCTTCAGCATTGTCAGTAGCTGTGGGAGTAGTTCTGAGAATAGTTGGGCTGTGCAGCAGCAACCTACCAAAGGCCAGATCACACACTGTATTTTGGTATGGAACATTAGAACATTTATTGTTTTAAGTGATTTTCCAGTTTATTTAAGAGAGTATTATAAAATCAGGATTGCTTTCTTCATTCAAAATGAGTTTTATAGTAGCTCAAACTTTGAGTATATAATCATAGCAAGTATCTTTGCATCTCCTGTAATTACCTAGGGTTGTGGTTATCAATATAACTAAGAAAATGAGAGATAAATGGACAGTATTACAGCCTTCAATCACTAAGCATATCTAATTATACAGTACTGAAAAACTGATAGTAATTTTTAGGTTGTTTAAGATGCTGTTCCCTTGTAAAGTATATTTACGAAGGGGGAATCTAGGAGTCAACCTGAAATTTAGTACAGAAACCTCCATAAATTCTAAATGAACATTGATGAAAGATTCAGAAAAGTTCATGCCAGTGTTGTGCTTTGTAACTAGTGCTTACATCTGGCTGTTTTCCAATCAAGATAGTGTGAATTTCACACCTAATTACAAAGTGACATTCTAATACTGTTTATTTGAAAAAACTTTTAATGTGCTATTATTCAAAAGACTTCTGAACTTTTTTGGCCTACATTATTAAAAGTACTCCGCTAGTTTTCACATATCAGTGGAATGAAAAGAAACTACAAAGGGCTACTGAACAAACTAAGTCAAAATTAAGCTAAAATAACACTTAAGTGAAGTGTGAGAAGAATATTTTTTTAAATACTTGGGTAGAAATCCTAGAATTTATTATTATTTAAATTAATGTGTTTCATTTGACTGTTGATCTGTAGGAATTTTACAGATGTAATGGTGCCTGGACAGTAAGGATTAATGTAACTGCAGGGAACAAGACCGAAGAGTTGTCCTGTTCACCAGACATCAGGTCAAACAAAAATGTATTTAAAGTTAGATAAATACTGAATTTATCTGCAGGTATATGAAACAGGCTTAAAAATATTTTGTGCTTAAGATTTTGGGTGATCTCTATGCAACTACAGTACACCTTATGACTAATTAAGGCAACATTCTTTCCTCTAAGTGTTGCTATTTTAAATTAATAATATGACACCTTTCCACAGGTCAGGTTTTTTCAAAATCTTGAAAAACTCTGGATGTGGATACATATATGATGTTTTTCTGTGCAAAAGGTGTTAAATGTAAAAATTACTTCTCTGTTTTGACAGAAGATGAGGATATTATATAAATACATTGAACATGGTAATGAAATGGGAGCTAATTTTTTTTCAGTTGTACAAAATTACAAAACAAATGAGAAATGTCATGTTCAATAAGGATACACTTTATTTGTTAACAGTAGAATATCTGTTTATTTTATGCAGCAGATTTGAATTTGGTTTTTTTTGTCTCAAGCAGATCCAATGGCTTATTTGTTTTCATTTTATATTTAGAGACTGTGTAAACTCCCAAAGCAATCCCATAAATTTTTAGTGTTACCAAGGTCATTGATTACATGGTATGTCAAATAGTCAAATATACTTGTCTACATCTAGTTTTAATTATTTGGTTTTATATTTACACCTGAATATATAAAAACATTAGGATGATTTGGCTATTACAGTTTGGTTTATGTTTCTTTGAGTATGTTTTCACTGCTCTTTTATCAGGGCACTGCATTTGGTTTTGTTTCCACTTACATGTGCAGACTTCTTTCTGGGTTGTGGTGGGTTTTTTAAACTCCTGCATATCCTTCTCAGTCCAGGGCAACTATCATGTGTGGGAATACAGGTATTACCATAGATTCTCACATCCATTATATTCTTGTCCTCTGGCAGAGTGTTGTGTGTCAGAGTTCCTGTGCTCATACCTCTGTCACCACTTCTGGCTGAACAATGTGTTCTGCAGCTGTAAGGCCGCTCAGCTTGTTTCACCATTATAGCTGTAGGATTTCCCCATGAGCCCTGCTGATGGGAGTGAGGAGTAAGTAGAGAATCTGAATATGACTTTACAGTGTGTCAAAAACATAGACCAGTGCTTGAGTATAGACCAGTTCATCAGTGAAGAGATTCCTCCTTAACTGTTACTGATTAGTAAAGCTGTGCTGGATAAAAATTACATAGGTGTTCTCTAACTTGGAAAGAAAACATTGCAGAAATTTGGGGGCAGTTTCTCAGTCAGTAAAGGATTGTTTCATTAGGTGCTCTTGTTTCTTCTAGTTCTGATTTTCATTGATTGTCTTCCTTAATTGTTCTCTCTAAACTACCTTTCACTTTTCAGTTCATGGAAATCAGGAGTATGCAGCAGTGATTGACTTGTGATGGCAGAATGTGGCTTTCATATGTGGAGTCCAGTGTTCTGTTTACCTCTTAGTTGTCCTTGCAGCTGCAGACCTGTTGTGTTGTGTCTGTATAGGTTGGACTGTTCTGTTCCCCCCTATCATGTAATGGTTCTGCCCTGGTTCTCCCTTCCCTCCTTTATGCTGCCAGTTACCCCAACTCGTCCCCAGTTGCCTTGGAGATCACTGTACCCTTTCTCAAATCCCTCCCCGGTGCCCTGTCCGTCACTCAGCGCTCCCACCCTTCTCCCTAGAACTCTCTAGAAACTCCCAGCTAGAGCGTCGAGTGATTGGCTCAGGGGCCGGGGCCCTACCCTCAAGTTATCCCCATTGGTGTTCTCCCCAAGTCAATCTTTTGTATCCCACTCCCCTCTGAAACTCTATTTGCCCGAGGATGGACTCCTCCCCTGTTTCCCTCCCTCCTTATAAGCTGTTGCAACCACCCAGACTTTCTCTTTGGCCATTGGCTGCCCTGGGATGCAATAAGCCTGGATTCACCACAGCTGAGAGCGCTCTCTTCTTGTTTCTGCTGAGTGTAGCCACAGGCCAAGCCACGTCCTACCACAAGGCAGCGCTGCTGTCACAGCACAGAGCGTTTGCCTTCGGTGCTGTCCTGAACCAGGGAGATTGGGATGGTGCCCCCGTACTGCTCGTGGGGCTGGACAGCCAGGCGGGACATCCGAGAAGGACAATCCTTCCCCAGCCTGACCGCTTCAGTTCCCAGGGAAACCGACAACCGAAGAGAAAGAGGGGGAGGTCGCAACACCTTATAAGGAGGGAGGGAAACAGGGGAGGAGTCAGTCCTTGGACGAATAGGGTTTCAGAGGGGAGTGGGATACAAAAGATTGACTTGGGGAGAACACCAATGGGGATAACTTGAGGGTAGGGCCCTGGCCCCTGAGCCAATCACTCGACGCTCTAGCTGGGAGTTTCTAGAGAGTTCTAGAGAGAAGGGTGGGAGCGCTGAGTGACGGACATGGCACTGGGGAGGGATTTGAGAAAGGATACATTAGTCTCCAAGGCAACTGGGGAGGAGTTGGGATAACTGGCAGCACAAGGGAAGGAGGAGAGAACCGGGGCGGAACCATTACATGATAGAGGGAACAGAACAGTCCAACCTATACAGACACAACACAACACAGACCTAAAATAATTCTAATCTCTAGATAGTATTCAGCATCACTGGCTTTCACATCTTCATTCACAATCTAACTGTAAATTACATTGAGGATTTTTCATTTTGCTGTATTGGTTTTTGTTTCAGCAGCTGGTCTCATTTTGATAGACTCTTTCTTTCAAACTTTGAGGTAATATTTCTGACCACAGTTGTATATGAGTAGACACCTCTTGCCCCATAGAATTTTTAATTCATCTACTGATCATTCCTTCTATACTCATTACTGATCTGTTTATCTCTTTTTGTCATACTGATCTTACTCTATTGTTGATTATTAGCTTTCGATTTTGATCTTCAAACATTTGTTTAAATTCAAACATAGTTTGTGCTTGGGTGCATTTGCATTTTGGAGTGGAATATGGCACCATGTACATGCTTCAGTTAAAAAAAATGGCTATATGCAGAAGACAGACAACCTTGGAGTGTTTTTTGTAAAGAAAAAGGTTACAGAGAAGCAAGACTTACCAGAGAAGAAGGAGTGTTGGGATCAGTATGGTACATGGAATTGAACTTCACCCCTTATTGTAAGCTCTTTTGATATGAATTGAATACAGTAACAGGGAGTATTACACTAACTAGATTGCCACTTTTCAGATACTGCTAGGCTGTCTTTTCTGTTAGAGTCAAAACAGTGTTTTCCCTTAATTTGTTCACTGCACAATATATTTACCTCAGACTTTTTCTGGGATACTGTGTTTTTAGCCTGCCAGAGTGCTGCCCAGCAGTGATGTAAAAAGAAAGAACAAAAACCTTGGTTTTCACCTTGGTTTTTCAGAAAATTTGAGATCAGGTATTTTTCTTTATATACACACAAAAAAAAAAGAGATAATTATAAAAATCCTGCCATATGAGAGTTGATTTTCTAAGTTTTTGTTTTAAAAATTAACTAGGTGCTCCAGAATTCGGTTTTTGACTTCTGGAAATTTTTTTTTGTAGCAGTAATTAGCCATATTTCTGTAACATGTGAAGCTCAAAACTGAGCTTTGAACCATGCCTTTGTGACAAATGTAATGTAAATGCCTGTGTGCCTGCATGAAGTCTTATAATCCTTGCAAATTTATCTAATGGCTGTCCCCAGTTACAGGTTTTACTGTAGATCATGCACTACCTTAATCCTTCCTTTGACATATAAAAAGAAAATTAATTCTAGTTTTATTCATTTTGCTTGGTTCCCCATGGTTATTTACTAAAGCAAATAAAGATGTAGTTTCTCTCCATCGGACTTTACAAAACTTGGAGGAACAATAATATGCATGCAGTCAACTCCAGCTGAAAAATCAGTTGGATTATGTTCAAGCTATGTACAAGTGTTGTGGGCATTCATGGTAATGATTTTAGAAGAGCTTTGCCAAAGGAAGTTCACTCAAGAAGAGGTGGTAGAGATTTCTTGTAATGAGAGAGGAAAATGCAGTGGTGTTTGGAAGGTAGAGAGAGCATATTTCATCTCTAATTATTGAGGGCAAGAACTAGTGGAAGAAGTATGAGCAAATATGATTTAGGGTGAATGCAAAAGTTTTAAACATAATGTTAGCTGGAAGCAGGTGTAGGATTAGAATAAAATTAATGAGAGAGAATGACTGCATGCCTGTCATATCTCCTGCCTTTCTTAATAACACCCATCACCAGATTTTTGTAGCCCAGTGTAACGTTTGGCAACAGAGCTCTGAACTTCCAATTGTTGTCATTCAACACTTAGTAGTATCTAAAATGAGTAATTTGGCTAGTCCTACTTCCTGTATGCACTTGATAAATTTGCTATATAACTATTGTTCTGTTAATGGGAGGACAAGTGATGTGCCATAACATATTTTTGTATAGAGGCTGGTCATCTTACAAAAGTACTCAGGAAATCTTTCTATAGTGGATTATAAGCTAGAAGATACGTGTTTGTTTTCATGAGTCTGCTAAAACAAATGTGCTGTGTTTGATCTTCTAAGTAGCAAAATGAGACTGTAACAAATTTTGCTGAAATAAATCTAAATATCATTTGTGTTCTGAGATGTATGTGTTTTTTTCAGGTGAAGGACATTCTCTCCAAAGTTAAAAATAACCATGTGGGGAAATCACTGCTAACAAAACCTCTGAACTCGGACCAAGTGGTAAAGAAAAGTTTCTCCATTTCTTTTCAGTATTTAACAGGATGGTCAAAATAAATGCATATGGCTTCATTTAACTTTGCCTTTTTACAGTCACTGTTCTATTGCTGAATATTAATACTAAAATTCAGTTGCTAAATACTAACGGTGATAATGAGGTATACTTCCAGAACTGACATTATAAAACAGGCCTTGTGTTGATTCATCCATCATTCATTTTTCAATAATTTTGTACATGCATACTACTGTAGCATAGCATTACAAAGATGCTATGAGATGCAAAGATGCTAAGAAGTTTGTAGTGCTCACCTCGGGATAGACATCTTAGTTGATGGGTGGGGTTAAGTTTGAATTGACCTCTATAACTTCATATATTTGTCTGTTTGAATTTCTTACTGTAACCCTGCAGGAAAGATTGGAGAAGATCAACGATGCTCTTTGCAGTGAGTACGAGTGTCGGCGGCGGATGTTGATGAAGAGGCTCGACGTGACTGTGCAGTCTTTTGGCTGGTCTGATAGAGCAAAGGTAAACTTGATGTATTTTTTGCTTCCTGTAGGTGGGAGTCTGCTACTGTTCCCCAAGTCTTCCTACAGAATATGCATGCCATGTAAATACACAAATACACTTCCATCATTGTTATTTTTTTTCCAGCCTGTTCTCATCTCAAGTTGTAATATCCAAATTCTAGGTATTGAGGAAGGGGATGGATTTAACCAGGCATGGCACAGTCCATCCTTTGTGACTGTTTATAGCTTCACAATTAGAAATTCTAGCATCCTTTGTTGGGGTTTCTCACCTTAATTAAAGTTCCCATCTCCCTGTTTTCTGTATCTAACACCCTCCAATGAAGTAAACTAGGAGGGAACTTCTGCACCTTGTGCAGATTCAAAAGTAAGACAAACACTGGGCCTTAACATAAATTGTGTGTAAAAAGGTACTGTTCATAAAGTCTGAGAGGTTACAGTGACTGCCCCTATCTTGGATTCTACTAGATGAACAGCTGTTCAGTTGAACAGGTTATTTGAATAGTAGCTTGCGTGAGAAAATCACACAATTGCTTGTAATCTTTCCAGTCACTAAAAATTCCAAAGCACTCCTCTGTATTTTTTCTGCTGGTATTGCTTTAATCATGATAATTTCATTTGTACTGTTTCTTAGAACTCTGTATATTAAAAAATAGTCATGATATTTCTGAGCTGGAAATGTATCTTGTTTGTATCCCAAAGAGTAGGGAGATAAGACACACAAAGTTTGTAATTTGATGAAGACACGTGGGAAGCTGGAGGCAGATGATTTTGTTCATTAGTGACAAGATCAGCTTTCCTTCCAAAGGTTTCTTTAGAAAGCTTAAGCTGAATAAATCTTAAAACTTGGAAAGCTTATTGAAAGTGTGGATTGTTACAAGTCTTTGTGACGTGACAATTTGTCATTGACTCGTGCAGAATCAACTACATGAAGTTCACTAAGTATCGCTGGAGCACATGAGCCGAGGTGCTACTGTGCTGCGTTGGAGTAGCTCACTGTTTAATTTTTGGAGGGGTTGTGAATGTTTTATGCTGCAAGAAAGGAAAAGGGAGGCATTTAGCTCAGAGAAGCCAGGAGATGTCCCTACTTGTAGAACTTCCTTACAGCTGTACCAATACAATTATGTATCTTCAAATTTAAAGTATCCTTCTAAAATGTAGTTGATGTGACTGATGACTAACGTAAGCAGACTAAAACTTTGTCACTTGCTATTGTTCCATAAAAACAATGAATGCCCTTTTGAAATAGAACAATAGTTTAAAGAAATTTGTGATGATAAAGCAGTCAGATGATTCGTTTTCCTGTCTTGTAAAGACTGTTGATGTGAAATATATGCAGTTACAGTAATAACCAGGTTACCTACTAATCCAAAATAACGTACTGTTTTAAATCTTTTTTTTTTTCCCTATTTCTCTTGAAGGATGTTCATAACTTCTTTGAGAAGGTTTTGGGGATTGAAAATGTTTTGGAATTGATGTAATTTAGAGATTTTTATTTTTTTAAGCCGAGAGACAAATTGTTTTCTTTTTAAAAATTGGTAGCTTGCCTTTTTTTCTCCACCATTAAATAGATATTGATTAGTTTCTTTGCTTTTGATGGTACGGCATTTTGGGTTTTTTTTTTTTTTTCGTTTCTTTGTAACTTGTTCAGCCTCCAAGAGGGCTAAATTTGCAGACTGAAATGGGTTCACAAATGATGGAGTAATTACCAAGCAGAACAGTCTTGTAAAGGTTCAGCATGGTCTGGTCTAGCCAATAACAAATGTTTTACTTCACTCTGAAGGTCATTCTAGATTTTCCCAGAAAGTATATTTATTTTTCTTTTCTGCTAAATAAATGAAGCATCAAAGCATGCTTGGAAAAAATCTAATGTTGTCCTCTTCTCAGTCTCACTTTTTCATGTCTTGCAAAAGTGTTTTGCTGCACTGATATATTTTCAGTTTTTTCCACAAATTTACTTTATATTGAAGCTGCTCTGTTTTCATCATGTTTAGAAGCAATCTGTTGAATATGGTTATGTAAAGCTCTTGAGAGAGCAGTATGGACTCCTTAAGTTTTAGTCTGTAGACATGTTGGAAGACATTAAAGAATCTGTTTGATGCCAGTGGATAGAGGAGTTTCTTTTGTACTGGTGCTAAGTTTCAGCATCAATTAAACATAATCAGCAGCACGTTCTGTGTAACAGTTCCACCAGCAGGAATAGAACTGCTGATAACTGGCACTATGTTTTGTAATACAGTTTGTATTTTCAGAAGCTACACCTCACCTTGTGTTCAAATTGAAACTTACTGAGACCAGCACATGGTTTATAGTAAATCTGTTGGTGTGTTCGATACCTGGCAGGTAAGCAGTGTTTGATGTTCTCCTTCAGGTAAAAACAGATGAAATAGCTCGGATCTATCAGCCCAAGCGCCACGCGCTGTCTCCAAAGTCCACCATTTCACTGGCTCACCTTCTCGCTGCTCGCGAGGATTTGTCCAAGATCATAAGAACCAGCAGTGGCTCAACACGGGAGAAGACTGCCTGTGCTATCAACAAGGTACACTGTTCTGGCAGTGAGAAATGGACATGGGCATTTGCAGACCTCTCAAAAGGAATTCTGGAGTTAAACACTGGTTTTGCTTGCTACCTTAATTTCGTTTTTTCCATTTAAGAAAGGAAGGTTTGCAGTATTCTGGTGAACATTGCAGAAAGTCCCTTTTTGATCTTCTTAGACAGTCAGTCATGCAGCAGGATGAAATAGAGTAGTGTAGATGAGGGGGAAAAGTATGGGGGGGCGTATGTGTAAATAACCTCTTGAGTTCAGTGGAACTGCACACCTCAAGAATAGATATAAGTATTTGTGATATCAGTTCCTGAGCTACCTTGCCAGGATATTATTATTTGGTTTGTAAACCTACATCTCTTGTTCATCAGTGTGTTATAAATCACAAAAGTTTCTGTAGAAATGTCATTTTGATGAAAATTACCTGGTTTGCTGCAGTATTGAATCAACCTAGTGCTGTTTTCTTGTGTGTGATAAAAGCTGAAGCTTGCAAGTAGTGACGTTTCACCATTCAGGTGGTGACTAAACCTGATTTTATTGATCCGGTATTTACAGATTTTTCTAATCCTTTTTACCTAATTTAGATACTTTATATGTTTTGATCCTTAACACTTGGAAATTTCTTAATTATTGTAGGATCTCAGAGAAAGGTGTTTTTTTTCTTGAGAGACTTCAGTTGGAGTGCCTGGGACTGATCAGGGAATGTTAACATTGATCACAGAGAGTTTAGGAAATACAAAAGCAACAACAAAAAGACTTACTTGGATACGTCTTTTTTTCTTCAAAGATGTTTGTTTTGTTTAACTTTGTACAGTGCAGTTTTTCTTTTTGTACACTGAGTAATACCTGCCATAGTCAAGATGCCTTTTTCTTCCTTTTCTTGGAAGTGCTAGTGCAGCCTGTTGCATATTTTGTTCATTCTGGCTCTTTATGAGTGTCAGTAGTTTCTAATGTTAGCCAAACTGGTGTGCCTTTGAGAACTGCACATCAGGTTGCCAGTTGTTTTTTTTTTTGTTGGCTGATGAGGTTTGAACTTGAATTTTGAAATTTAAGTAGAAGAGCCGTATCAGAAGGAGTCTTTTCTGTATGAATATATATGTGCCTTTGTATATATTGTATATGAAGTGTGTATATTGTTTATTGCAGTACTAATGCTTCAGGTCTGCATTGTTCTTCGTTAAAAATTCACAAAAGTAATATGAGCCAGCTAGCTGCAGTTATTTCTGTTTTCAAGGTGAAAAATGAGAACATTTTCAGAGTTCTGTTGTGGTGTTACAGGGACAGGAGATAGTGATTCTGCTGTCAGGCACTGCACTGAGGGGCCAAATTTCCTGAAAACAGCAGGCAGCATTTCTCTGTTCACAGGAGAAAATCCTGTGTCTCTTCAAGTTATTACTGCTGTTTTGTAACTCTGAAAATGACCTGTTTTTCCATACAGGTTCTGATGGGGAGAGTCCCTGACCGTGGAGGCAGACCAACAGAGATTGAACCACCTCCTCCTGAAATGCCTCCGTGGCAAAAAAGACAAGAAGGTGGTGGAAGAGGTGGCTGGGGGGGTGGGGGTGGTGGAAGAGGTAACTGGGGGGGTGGAGGGGGTAGAGGAGGAGGAGGTTTCAGAGGCGGTGGAAGAGGTGGGGGTGGCTTCCAGGGTGGGGGTGGCTTCCAGGGTGGGGGTGGCTTCCAAGGTGGGGGTGGCTTCCAAGGTGGAGGTGGCTTCCAAGGTGGAGGTGGCTTCCAAGGTGGCAGGGGAGGCTATGGTGGCAGGGGAGGCTATGGTGATCCATATGGTGGAAGGGGAGGGTACCGAAGATACTGAAGTACTGTAAATCTTAACAGAGTAACTGGCAGAATATAGTGGTAGTGTTTACTGGTACTAGGAGTTTAGATATGTTGACTTGGGTTTAGGTTAGAATTAAATATGATCATATTAGTAATTTCATTAGACCAACTGATGTTCTCACTGAGTTCTTTTAGTTAACTGAAGTTTTATATTAAAATCTGATGACTGAAGTCCTTGTTTTTCATACTGCTTATATGGTGTTTTTTATGTCATTTTATTTAAAATAAGTCTCAGACAACTGAATAAAACCCTTTCTAAACAAACAAAAATATATTAATGGTCAGACCTCTCTAATTATTGCATGTTGCATGTCTACTCTCCTGCTCTAAAATCTTGTGTAGAAAAAACAAAGTAGGCCTAAGAACTGGATGAAACCACTTTTAAAAGACTGAAGAATGCTGCTTTCAGGCTTGTTCTCTTCATGTCATTGTTCTTCATTCATAGTTTTCATGAAAATGAATTCATGAATTCATTCATGTAAATGAATTTTAATTTCAAATGTTAAAATCCTTAAGGCTTTGGTGAAATTTATTCAATTAGATTTGATTATTCTTGCAGAACTTCACATTATAGTAACATTGTGAATGAATACTCTACATAAATTAATTGAATCAGGTTGTTTTTTGTGTTCATAATGTATCAGACACTCTTTAATGGTCAGAGCATGAACTGTAAACTCATCATAGTGAGGTTTGATAGTGTCTTTATTTTCATTTTACCTGTTTTCCATTGTGGGTGTTTCATAAAAAAAAATTTAAATCAGACAGGGCAGAAAACCTGTAGGCATCATGTCTGGTATGAATTTGTGTGTATATCTTTGTGTATCAGCTTTGAGACACGAAGTTGGAACAAGGTGAGCTTTTTAAGAAAGAAGATATTTCTTCTCACCTTTTTTTCTTTCCACTAGTTTTTTTAAATTATCCTGTTCTCCCTTGCCTGCTCTGTGTTTGGGAATCACCAGCTGTCTAGTTAGTTAACAAGACACCTCATGCAGCAGTTGCCATTTCTCAGTGATTTCTCTCTCTGCCAACCTAAAAGAAGCCCTATCTTGACATGGTGGTATGGGTGCCTTCTCCCTCACATTGTTAGTCTAGAAGGAGTTAGCTGACATACCATCAGGGCTGTAAATACATGTAGACAGGAATTAAATTTAGTGCTGTCACTTAAAGAAGTCAGTTTCTGCTGCCCAATATCTTTTAGCTCTCCCATGTTGTGAGGCTGCTCCTGAGAACAGAGGTAGGAAGGGGATGCTGCCTGAGAATGTTCTCATGACAGTGTTTATCAGGGTCAGGTCACTGCAGAGAGATTCAGGAAGGCATCTGATGAACCTGGTGTGTCTGATGATTAAATGGCACAGCAGGCTTGAAGCACTTGTAGGCCTAACTGCAGGTTGAACTTCAGGATTTGATTTTGGATTTATGTTCCTCAGTTACATGTTCTTTCTGCACAATTTTCCTATTGGTGTCCATTGGTATGCTTTAAAGATGTTTTTTTACCTTCATAAACATACACATGTCCTGTTTCACTGGCAACTTCATGCAGAATGTAAAGTTCTGTTCCAAATCAAATTACTATCTTTCAAAAGCTTTTCTTCTGGTATTTTCTCTCTCATCAGTGTGGTTGAGAATGCTGCTTCTAATGTGATATATATGGCTTTACCCAGGCTTTAGGGTTGCAGCAGGTGCCTGACAAAAAGAAGCAGAAGTTTTGCTTGCTAGAACCTGTTAGCTGGGATGTGTGTGAACTTCTGCAGCAATTGCTTAATGTCACCCAACTGCTAGCACTGTAGTTCCTTTGCCAAATTTTTTCTATGCTTCTTACTGGCCTAAGCTCTTGGCAGCCTCTGCAGTGGTTATGGAGAGACCCCACATGGGAGCACAGTACTGGTTCTCATCATTCTGAGCTTGGTTTTTGCCTAATGTGCTGGAATAGCTCCCAAACCAATGACATACCAAATGAGACAGCTGGCCTTGGAGCAAAGTGTTGGTAAGCAAAGGAATAGAGAGCAGCTTTTTAACAACCAAAGCCTTAAGATTAAATTCTATTTGCTCATCCCAATGTTTCTTTTTGCTACAAGTAATCAGCAGTCAAGCATGTGGCTTCATCAAGGAACTGCACTTGGAAAAACAAATTACTTACCTATGCTTAGAGGTTTCGTTAGTCTTAGGATTGCAGCAAGATTGCAGCAGTTTAGTTGGATTGTTGTAGCTGCAGATGTGGGTGTGCCTTGGTGTTTTTACACTCATCAGTCCATCCTGTTTGTTAGTAGGCAGGACAGTTCTGAATGAAGTAAATCATCAAATGAAGCAGGTACATGTCCACTTCAATTCTAACAGTTGAATTATTTCAGAATCATATTTCAGTTATGTGTATGTAGACCATGTAAAATATGGAAATACAAATAGGCTGGAGAGTTTTTTTTTAATCTGGCCAACTCAGTCTTTCTTAAATAACTTCAAAATGTGAAGCCAGTAGTTAAAAAATAAAGCACCACCATATTTCATGGAGGTATCCTTTGCTGTCCTTTTGTCAGAATGTATGCTTTTAATTTCTCAAACAATGCAATGACACCATTAAAGTAATTGATTTCAATCTCAAGTTTTGTTTTGAAAAAAAAGTATTTTCAAAAATTCTGTCGTAAGTAAAAGATTTTCATATATAGGTTTGTGAACATTTTTGTGTTTATTTGCACTTAATGAATACCTAAGTTAATATTGTTTTGTTTGTTGAAGATCTGAAAAAAAAGGTTGGGGATTTTTTTCAGGAATTGTGAGACGCTTTTGTCAACAGCTGTAAACACTGAGGAATAAAGTACTGTACTTGAAATTATTTCCATCATCTGTGTGTATTGTGATTTGGATCCACTATCATATGTTCCTCCTTTGTTTGTAAGAAAGAATTCCTGCTAGTGATTTACAATAGTGGTGAAACTTACTTTTTATGGTAATGGAAATAACATGTATTTTGACTAAAATGGAGAAGGCAATAGATACCTTGCCTGTTAAATTTTTTCTATAAAGTTATACCACAAGTCTGGGATTTTGTCTGGGATTACTAAGGAAATCTCAGTTAGATTTTATCTTACTGAAAAAAAAATTAAAAGCATAGTGATCTATATGATCACTGCTTTTTTCTCTACGTAAACTAAAGAAATATCCTCCAATTACTTTTCAAGTTTTATTTTATTACTTTCTATAATTATAAAAAAACCCACTACTTGTTTTGCATAAGACCATAGATTTGCCATACAAATAGGAGTTTCACCTCTTGTTGTCTTCCCTCTCACGATTGAAGATAACTGAATGGATGCCCATTTCCCTATATAAAAACCAATTTAGGATGTGGTAGTTTGAAGTTTACTATAAGGTAAATAGCAAGCCTTTAGGGTGCTACAGTACTGCCTGTGCAATAGCAGACAGCATTAGCAGACACAACAGAAGCCTTGCTTAAACTTGGCTACTGTGCTGTGAAATCTTCAAAGTTACCACTCTTAACAAAAGTGAGAGAATATGATAGTAAATACGGGTGCTTTGTAATACTTGGAACAGTGAGTAACAACACAGTGTTTTTACTGTGTCAGCCACTAAAATACCCAACAAATAATCTGCAAATACCTAGCTTCCCAAGTTTTCCCAGGCACCATTCCAAGGCTCAGAGAAGGTAAAGCTGGTCTAAGACACTGGTACTAGGTTAATGCTGCAGAAGGGTCTCAGATAACAGTCAAGGAAGATGAGTATAGCTCGTATAGATTTCTCTGAGATACAAAATCAGAGGTGGCATGAAATGCAAGTTTAATATTTTTCTGTTATAAATATTAAACCAAAATCTTACAATTTATATAAAATCTTTACAATCTGTACACTTCTTCAATCTTTTCAGACAGCATTTCAAGTTGCCATAGAGATCAGTTACAACAAAATAACAGATGCTGCTAGAACAAAAACGTATTTCCAAAACATATATGAGCTAATCTAAAAGCAATTGTATTTAACCTCAATATGAACAGTAGCCCTGCCTTGTTAATTATCATACTCCTCAATCTGTGTACTTTTAAATCTTTAAACAATCAGAATTCACACTTAAATGAATGGGGAATGGTGCTTGTTCTTTCTGCCTTCTTGTAAGCACATCTGGACCTAGAGAAGGAAGAGGTGTTTCCATTTGACTTGGCCATGAGATAAATTTCAGTATCACTGTTTGATAACTTCTAAACAGCACTTCTAATTGTGTCTCTTTTTCCTAACATAAAGCAGCTTGAAGATTAACACAAAGGCACGTGATTTTTTTCTGGGTAGCACTGTCAGTTTTAAGTTTCCCTGTAGTCAGGTTCCACTGTTAAGGTGGGGTGAAATGAGAGAACTGTTAGAGGCTTTGGGCAAACAGAGAACCTGAAGGTACTTAGAGAGCTCTGAAGTTATCCAGGTATCAACTGACTTCTTTGAAGCAGGAAGTTTCCAGCACACATGAAGCACTGCACACTTGTTCTGTAAGACATTCCTGCAAGCAGAGCCCTTTTAAATCTTTCAAATTGAACAAGCAAACTTCACAGAGAAACATTAAGTTAGGACTTAGAACTTTACAAATCTGTGGTCATAACTCAGTTTGGAGTATTAAGTAGCTAGTTACACAGTAGCCTTTGGGCCAGCTGCTGATATTAGGGAATTTTCCTTTTAACTATGAGGTTTTGTTCATGATCTCCAAATTCCATCATAGACAAAGTATATACACAAATTCTATTCAAATCCAGAGTTTAGACCACCAGTGAGCACTTACCTTGGCTGTACAATAAGATCTATGAGTCTTAGCTGCTCCTCTGGCGTATTTTTTAAATAAGTGAAAATATATTCAACCTTTATCTTGTTTAATAGTTGTAGAAACAGACTTTTATTTGTTAAATGTCTATTAGAAATACACCTTGCTGTAGTTCCCTGAATAGAGGACAAAATCAAGAAGCTCACAGAAAATGAGTAAACCAAGTTTGCAGATATGACCTGACAGCCATTCTGATTGCTTCACTGACCAAAGTGCAATTCCATGTTACTTGTTAATAATTCAGGCTTAGTGTATGAGTTGAAAAAAGCTGCACAGCCTTCAGAGCTGTTTTTTTCCTATGCATTTCAGTTATTTACAGTAATGTTACAGAAAATCTACTACTACTACTCTTTCCCTCCATTTGTTTTTACTTGTACATGGAGTTGCAAGCACAATCCAATTTCCAAACAATTTTGAATCACTAAACTGGCAAATATTTTCAAATTAACTTTATAAATAAAGCATTCATGTACTTGATAATGACTGTAATTTGTAGATGGAATGTATATTTATGCCACTTTGAACACAAAGCACAGATGCTATTGTCATTGACTAAATTTCAATCTATAATGGAACTGGAAACTCAGAAGTGTTGAGCATTAAGTGGACTTTGTTTATGATGTTTGTATGTGTGATGACAAATATACAACTCTAAGCATACAGATCCTCTTGGAATGCAAATGGAATTTTCAAATCAGCTATTTTGACAGGTAGATTTATCAGTAACTTGAAAGACGTTTTATTTTCTCTTAAAAATATATACACTTTGTGTCTTTAAGTTACCTCCCTCGCACCTTTTACTATACAAAATTTACAGACATAGAAGCACACTCATCTTGACTCTTAATGTAAAGTGCATGTGAAATCCAGGAGAGAGAAAATGGAGAAATCTTGTTAGGAGCTCTGAAATACAGTAGCTATTGCACAGGGATTGCTGTACAGTTTCCCTCATAATATGGCTCTAAAGATTCTGTTCAACAATGGCATCTACTTTGATGTGAGAGAAATATAATCAACATTGTCCCATATCGAGTGTATGTGGACAAGAAGTTACTCCTTAAGCCAAGTAAGGGGAATTAAATCTTCCAAGTCATGGCATGGAAGCAGTATTCAAAAAGTCTCTATAGTCTCACTTCTGTTACTTTAATAAAGGTAAGTGTTTGAGTAGCAGAACTTCTAAAGCTCTGAAAGATGTTTTAAAAAATTGTCAGTTTATCTTAAAGTGTATGGATCAATCAAATATCATTAGCTTAGCTACTTTAATTTTCTTGTTAATTTTTGGAATTAAATGTGACCGTTCACTTCATGTTTTTAATTGGTTTCAGCTCCAAGAAGGAATTGTTTTTCTTACTGTAGTTTTTTCTATAGTTTTACTTACTCAGCTTTATCACACATTTGTTTCTATAAAACTGAGTTTGGGCCAAATTTGAGGTGACTCAGTCTTATGAATATCTACTTTGTCAGAACATTTGTACAGTAAGGTGTGCTGCTGGCAGCCAATTAAGTCACTGGGAAGTCAATATGGTCTTCAATATGAACAGAGACTTCAGCAACACTCTCACTCCTTTTAAAAGCAAACCCAGAAGATACTATTTTCATTGCACAGATAATGCTAAATTACCTTACAAGGTCAAAATTATTTTATGTATTTGGAGTGCATGTTTAAAATGTTGTAAAGAGAAACATTTCTGCTTAATATCCTTCAGATTCTCTCTCCAGTTCACTTGGTAAGCAGCTTTATCAGAGCCCCTCTTTCAGTCTTACTTTCTTCCATTCCATGGGAGATTTTCCTCTCATCTGCTAGGAGCAGTCTCTGTGTTGTAGACTGTCAACTACATGGTTTCTTTTCTGGATTGTGAGAGACTCAATTGTTTTGTGTGCCTGTTCCAGCTGGATCTTTAAACCTTCATTGTCTGCCTTTAGAATATTCCTTTCCTAAACAAACAAGAAAAAAAAATAGAGAATTGTATTTTATAGTGCAATTGTTTGAGGACTGTCTGGTTGTATATTTAGGTTGACCACCATAAAAATAAACTGGTGTAGCTCTCATCAGAACCAGTAACTTATCTGAATATTTCCACAGTCCCTGCTCTACCCTTTTGTATACTCTGACATCTTTCCACCAGCTGGTATCTGACTCATGTCCACAACCTGCACTTATCCACCCTCCACTGCACCTCTCATAACAACAGCAGTCTGGGGAAACAACAACACAGGTCACACTTTACCACTCTACTGCTGCAGAAACTGATGTAGCAGAAGCCATTCATTCATAACATCATCTGGTGTTTAGTGATTGAGGTCGGAAGGAGGGAGCAAGGGCAAGTGTAAATTACAGGGCTCACATAAATGGGGCATTTTAAGGAATACATTTTTACAAGTTACATCCATGCTTCATATCCTTGTATTGAATATACTGTTGATTGAAAGGGAAGTGGTTTGTACTGGAAGATTGTCTTAATCTTGGTCTTAATAAACCACTCATCTTTGATAAAACATGAGTTCACTTTATCAGCACCAAGGGATATTTTGAAAGTCATAGTCATCATCCAAAGATTAGACTGTGGTCTGTGGTCATCACAGAATAAATATTGAGAAAAAAGTATGAAAACAAGTCTTTGTTCCTCATAATTATAGCTGGATCTATCCATTAGTTGCGCCTTTGGAATTGCAACAGTCTCTTTAATCTGTCTGGAGAGGTGTTTGTACAAACCTGAGCCTGGGCCCCATGTTTGAGGTGACACAGTGTTATGAATAGCTGTTGTGTCAGAACACTTTAGAGTAAGCTCAGACACAATGGGGCTGATGCAGGTGAAATTTAGCAAGAAGCATCCTGTCCACAGCAAAATATCTTGGTGGTCATTATACTTGCCAGTTGAACAAAAGCAGAGCTCCCTACCCTCTCAGCCCCATATATCCTGTCGCCTGGGGGAGCAGAGGCCACCAAAATCAGGAAGAAATTCAGAACTATGTTCCTCATTTTGTCCTGAGTGATTAAATTATGTTCACATTCTAGAACAGACAGGGATCAGTGTGAATGTCTTCAAAGCCCTATACTAACACTAAAATTTATCATTTAAAAAAAGCACTGCTGGAAGTTAAAGTGGCAAAGACTTTATGATGTCATTCATGGATTGTTCAACTGCAATTGGAAATCACTGGAGTGAAGTGACACCTTGCCACCCAGCCACTCCCCCACACATCAACCACTTGACCATACTGTTGTGTAAAACAGAATTTGTTCCATCATGTATGTACCTGCTCAAGTTCCTGGTATGAAGGTTTACAGCTGTGATGCTCCTCCTTCATTTTCTGGCTGGAGTCCTTGTTCTCCCATTTAACAAATGCCTTTCGGCGGCCGAGAATTGGGCTTGGAAAGGTGGAGGATGCTGGAGCTGCCTGGAGATAAGGATTCTCTGGCATCCTGTGTTCTTTCTTCTCTCTCCGCTTACGAGACACGTCACCAGCCAGCAGTACAGGATCAGTCTGTGTACTTTTATGAATCACAGCTGGTTTCAGTCTCACTGAGATTTTCTGAGCTGAGGAACCCATGAGCATAATGGTTCGATCCTTGCTGTCTTCACTGTGCTCCACTACTTCTCCGTTAGGAAAGGTGAATGATCCTTCTTCTTGTCCTTTAAAATATATATGGTAAATTAAGGCAAGCTCTTCTCCCGGAAAAGGAGAAACAGGAGGCATGGTAATTAAACATGGTTTTAATAAATAAAGCATTTATTCCTTACTGACTTTTACATTCATTGCTCTCCAAAATAGATGTCATTAGAAGTTTCTCAATGTTGTGTCCCTTGAAACAACTCTTAGCCCTGTCTCAGTAACACAAATATGGATCAGTAAGAAGAAAACAGGTGTGGCATCAAGGTCAGCTTGAGAAAAACTTTGATCTGGGTAAGAGGTGGTTATTACGTAGTGCTGCAGTCATTTCAGACACAATCACAGAGATGCACATAGTGCCAAGAGAAATGGGCTGCACTGAGCTCTACATATATGCTAACAGGAAGTGTAAGGTGGAATCCAGCAGTATGAGTCTTAAATATAACACAAAAGATTGATAATCAAAGTGGCAGGAAGCAGATTTGAAGAACATTAAATACTGGCAAAGAACAGGAAAGAAATTCAAAGAAAGCGAATATGCAAAGAGTTGGAACATCAAAATCCAAATAAAAACAGAAGCAGCCTGGTGTTTTCAAGGACAACATTCCTCCTTTGGAAGCCTACACAGAAAATTTTATACAGTTTGTTTGATATAAGGAGAAAAGAACAGGGAAGTGTAGATTTTTCAGTTCCAATTCTGTGGAAGATGCACAGATGGATAGGAGTTAGAGATTCAGCTACTGAAGTGGAAAAAATAAAGACAATAATTAGCTGTTGCTTTTCCTAGCACACAGATACATAGGAAACTTTATAACCTTTATAAACTCCCCATTAAAATTTGAGTCAGAATTGTAACAGTGCAGAAGTCAATGTTACAACCTGCTAAAAAGCAAGACTTGCTTGTCACAAGGTGAGAGAGTTAAGGAAGTCTGTTAACTCTTCATGTCACATGGCATCTAGTTCTCATGAGTCTGGCAGAAGATTTACCCCTTATTTGGTGGAATTTGTGCACCATACACTGTGTAGTGTGACAAGAGATCTCCCAGAAAGGGAGTCCATCCTTAGTCTACAGCAGGAATGGTGTTAATTGATACAAGCTAATGTACACCTGTTTCTAATTTCTATGTAGACAGAACACTGCAGTTAACTCACAAAACCTAAAAGGATGCTGTACAACAGCTTTAAAAGAAAAAGGAGCAAAGAAAGGAAAGATTATCTACATATTTTGATCTTTTCTCACCATGGAATTGTTCTTTAACTCCTACTGGGCAGAGGCTTGAAGCAAGAGCAGATGTTGGGCTGCTGTCTGCAACTGAAGTTTTGGGTCTTCTCTTACACTCTATCACAACCAGGTCTTTGCATTGCTTGTGACAGTTCATCCCACAGTCTGTAAACAAAATAATGGTTACATGATTCAGGGGCTCTGGTGTAGCATCTAAGCACTACTGCCCTCCTGGGAAGCAAGAAGCCTTCTTTGGTGTTCTCTACATGCATTACCTGTAACAATATACATCTGTAAAACAACATCCCTTTGCTATACATGCCTAAAACTCTTTTTCATTATGAAAGTACAAAATGGCACCATTCAGTCACATAAGGGCTCTGACTGTAGGAGCTGCAGAGAAAGCTGATACCTGTATGAGGAAGAAAACTGCAAAATAGATGTTAGGAATGTGCTGCACAATATTCAGAGTGGTGATGTTTGTGTCCAAGGTCTGTTCCCAAACCCTCTGAATTCAGTCATGCCTTGCAAAGCATTAGAGCTGTCAGTCACAAGTCCCTTCATCTCTGCATTTCTTGTATCTGTCATACTATTCTTGATTCAGTCCTGTCCTCCCTGGGAGGTCAGATTAAATGGGTCTGTAGAGATATAGCCATAGATCTCAGGATGATCACAGGTTTTTGTCATTCCCTATCAATTATGGATTAAAATTAACAAAGTATAAAGTACTTTACCTTTGCATCTGTATCCTTGTTTAATGACTCCCCATAGCTGAAATTCAAACAAACAAAAAGCCTACATATTAATATATTTCTCTGCATGTTTGATACGCCCAGATAAAAAACACACTAAAAGCTCCACTCTTTTCTAAGATCTGAGCACTTGCAGAATATCTTCTTTTTCTGCACTTCTAATCATAATGTCAAAATAGAACTATTTACCCCTTTACCATAAGGTAAACAGAGTATTTTATGTGTCTCAATGACAAACAAAATATCTTGAGCTAATCTACTGAATACATCAGCAGATGTGGCAGTTCCTCAAGAAGCTGTGGAGCTGGAGTAGATGGAGAATTCTTCTGTCTCAGCACCCTTGTCTGATCTCAGCTGAATAGAAGATTGGTAGGACAGTCAGTTGTATGAAACCTTCCATGCTACAGGCAGAGGCATGTCATGTCTGTATCAGGACATGAATTCTAGCAGCCCCAAGGAGTGGAAGGCTTTGCATTTGGAAATCTTGCCTGAGACTGTTTCTGATGACATAACCAAACCCCAAAAAATATGAACCATGTTTAAACATACTGGCACTGCCAAGAGGGGAGAAAAGGGTACCTTAAACATCTACAGAGGCAGAAGTCTGGTGTTCACTGATGTTTTATAAAGATCCATTTCTGTATATGACACAAGGCAATTATGAGATAAAAAGGCATAATTCCAAAGAAAGTTAACACAATTTACTAAAAAGTAAGCTTACAAATCCAGCACAGTTGTCGCAGAAAGTGGGCCTTAAGTAAGTGGTCTCCTGGAAGTTGTGAGCAAAGCCAAGTCCTAATTTGGAATAGATTGAGCTAGCCCTCATAAAGTAAGCTGTTATTTCATCCCTGCTAATCAGACCTTCCCTGGAAACAAACAAGAAAAGTTGTTTGTGAGACATAGATTTGTCAAATGCATAAAGAGAATTAAACATCTTTTTCCTTCACATTTTATAATAGCAATAGTTTAATGCACAAAAAGCTAAAGTGATCTCAGTAATCTTGCCAACTGCTTCCAAAGTATACAGAAGCTGATCTACACATTTAAACTGCAGACTGACAGGATAAATGGAATATCTGCACATGTGATGCAACCTCAAAACTACTTCATAGTAAACCTCTGAATAATCACTACTGTATTTTCCCATGCTCTAATATGTTAAGAAAAATGTTCCTGATGTTATCAAAATATACATTTGCCAATTCTCTATTTTTAAGGGAAAGCTTTATCATAGGAAAATTCTTTAGCAGTATATAGTGGATATAATTTGAAAAATGTTTCTTTTTCTATTGTCTGTTTTCCCTTCTAAATGAGCTTGGATACCACTGCTGTAAGGCCAATGAAGATGTCATTCACAACATGTTTAGAAGATGCTTTTGTCATTTATGTTTTCACTTCTGTCTGTGCTTGAAGAGGATGCTTTCAACACCCTAATGATAAAGTACAACTTAAACACAAAACCCCCTAAATCTCTCCCAAAACAGATGCTACAAATTTGATAAGCAGGCACTCACCAGTCCTTAGCCATTACACAAAACGAAAATGGGAAACTGGCAGCAATCTTTTCAAATTCTTCCTGGGAAATGTATCCATCCTGATCATGGTCATAATTCTTGAAGACAGACTGTGCAAGGTAAGAGCATAATAGTTTATAATGAGGATGGTCTCAATTACCACTTTAGAAAGCCTCCACATTATTCATGGATCTCATCTCCCATCTTCTCCCAGTGTATATTAAACAGTGCAACAGCCTAGTTGCATTTTTTGCTTGAGACTAAAAAAGCATTATGATTTTTTGGTTTGCAGCAAAACATGGGACTGCAAGCTCCACAACACAATGACAGCTGTTTTTTACTTCTGCTTTAAGACCATTCTGACCAGGCCCACATATACAATTTGTACTAATGCTCTCAATTAGTGGTCTCCATGATGGTTTCTGTAGCCAAATGAGTATAGCTGCCTAGCTTATTTCATTGGGACAGTGTTATGAGAAAATCAGTTGTAGGACAGAATTGTCAGGCAGATAACTGTTTCCATTTGTGGAATGTATTACTGTTTGTCACTGCTGCAAGGCAAGGTGCACACCCAGAATAAACTTAGAAATATATTCCAAAACAGTGTGTATCAAAGGATGCCTCACAATATTAGAAGTGCTTAGAAAGGAAAGCAATGAAGCAGGTAAGCAAAGACAAACTCTTTACATCTCTACCTCTATCAGTTTTGGAATCAAGAACCTTAGTTGTTTCCCATAAAGCAGGGGATCCAAAAGGAAAAGAAAAAGCAATTGCTGCCTGTAACAAAGCCACTGAGAGGCCTCTGCATCAGTAACATGATGTTGGAGGCCCTGGTAGAAATGGATTCCCTGGCTCCCTGAAAGAGTGCCTCTGCAAGTACACAAACCAGCATTCACACCTCCTGCTGGCCCTTTACCCCCTGAAGGAATTTCCATCCCTGCCTCATGTCTGCTGCTGCTGCTATTTACAGGTAGGCAAAAGTATCTGTTTGTGAGGACAGAAGGCCCATCCCCATATTTTCTCATACCTTGAGATTAAGGTTATAAAGGTTTATAATAGTATGAAGTACACTGGCCAACCTTACTTACATCTACCATCCTCTGAACGTGTTTGCTGATGGTTTTTGGATCAGGTTTTGGAGCCACTCCTGAAGCCCAGTCTGCAACTACTGGTGGTTTGGAAGGTGTCATAGGCTTAAGAAAAAAATGAAAGGAACTTCATTATTAGCACATGGAAAGATTTTCAATATTACACTTTTTCCATTTGTGTCAGTGGACTATGTGACACAAGACTGCAGAAATGACCTGTTGGACCCAACATCATTCTTTTGATAATTACATGGTGCTTAAGCTCTTCCTTGAACTGTTCAAAAGAGCAGTCATTCCTTAAATTGTCACAGTTCACTGACAGCCCTGTAAAATCACCATCTTTTCCATATTAATAAAACAGGAACAAAACTACCACATAACCCTCATGGGTTTCATCATTTGAATCGTATAAGATTCTCCATTTGAATAAAACAGTATCAACTGCCAAGATTAAGACTGATGTCATGTCTCTACACAGCAACTTCATTTGTCTTTGTGTTCATATTATAAAACCTTATATGGTGTCAACTCTGCCATATATTCCATCTTAAACTTCATCATCAACCAAACAATTTGTGCTTTAATAGATTTCACTCAGTCTACAAAGCTAAAATGTTTTCAATTTAGCATATAGTAAAATAAAATACTAAATAGAATGCAAGAGATAAAATTTTCTTTTAAAAAATCCTGGTTTTAAATTACAATCACTCATAAAAGCCCTCCTTTTGTTAAGAATCTGTAAAGGCCCTTACAGCAGCTCGGTGACTTCGTGGCTCTCGTGCATATGAAAGTTCATAAATTTCATCTTCTGTGTAGTAAAGATCAAGGGACAGCTGAAAACAAACACATTAGTTTAATCCCAGAACAGTCACTACTACTTTATAAACTTGCTGCTGGAGTGCACTCATATTTTTTGGTGATTTTTTTAATGTAGATTACATTTAGAAAAAAATGAACTTGAGCTGCACAGGTGTTCACAGTGATTTGAAATGTGTCCAATTCTACATTACAGACTGTTCTTGCCATTATCTGGAAATCTCTAACATGGAGTATTGGGAGTTCAGAAGCTCCTGCATTGAAATGAAGTATTTCTTCTCATTTATATCCTGTAATATATACCTGCATGAAATTATGACCAAAGTTCTACATAATTGTAGTAGCTGATTTTATAAAACATTTTTTAGAATAAAAAAATACTTAGAATAATTTCAAACAAAACATTTAAAACAAACAGCAGGAAGAAGTAAGAAGTTCACCACTTCACATAGCTGTTTTTCAGGCTCTGGGCATGTGTGCTTAATCTCACACAAGGGTGCTCCCAGACAGAACAAATAACCTCAGGCACATAAGCATTTTTATCTATTAGCTTTTTCCTGAAACAGGGCTTGTAACCAGAAAGTGGAAGTGGGCTATCTGGTTTTTCCAAGGTAAGATACTTGTTAAGGCCAAACAAAACTGAGAAACAAGAAAGGAAGATTTACTCTTTTAATAGAAGGTAGCATTTTAGCTTACTAGGAGAAGCCAAAACTATAGTTTTAACAATGACCTAGGTAGTATAAATTTTTCAGTAGCATGACACTGACTAGATATGACTGGGAGTGAAATACATTAGCTATATGTGACTACTGTTTATGTCAGACAGTTTCTTAAGCACCAGAAAAAAACTTGGCTAGAAATGCCAAGTATCTGGAGGGACTGAACTTTTGTGTGATTTTGTTTTCAACACAAGGAATCTTCCTTACTGACAGTACAGAGAGTAATACAGTGAAGCAGAAATAAACATTTCCTTCCCTTATAGAAATAATTTGAAGCATACTGCTGAACTGGCACCTCTACCCTTGCTGCCACATAAATCATCACCAATTTCTTCTCTTTATTCCTGAGCATTTCCCCTCTGGGGAAAAAATATTACAATCTTATGTATTCAATTAATTTATTCAATTAATTAAGTAATGGGATTCTCTATTTAGTTATTTGATAGGTATATGACAATTTTAATTGGATGTATTTATCTCATCTAACACACTTACTGTAAGCAAGTGAACAAGGTCCATATTAGCCTCCAGGGGAAGTGGCATTTCCTGGAGTTGTATCAGCTCATCTATGTGGTTATACAGAGAATATAGTTTGTACACATTAATCTTTTTGTCCTCCAAGTAGTCTGGCATGCCCTCATAAAGGGATATCAAGTCTTTCAGGTGGACCCCAAGGATTGGGATCTTAAAGTTACTGCACTCGTTATAGGCACGTCGGTAACTATCATAATTTCTGTAAGACGAAAGCAATTCTGTCATTTCATTAAACACCTAAAAATAAAAAGAAAACCAAAGAATCAGCACTTGTTACTGTTTCTGTTTTTGTCATACAGCCAAGAACTTCCTATGTTATTGTTAAGAAATTTACTCTTGAAAAAAGTTTTAAAACTTTGAATGAAATCTAGGTATTCTAGATTTCCTATTCCCATAAATTAGGTACTAAATATGTACCTAATCTATAATGCTGGTCTCTTCTTACAGTCCCCATTTAGTCAAATGAAAAGAGATGATTTTCTCAGATCAGGGGGATCTGAATGCAGTCAATGTGTAGGCACAGCACAAGCTCTCTGACATTCATAGTAGCAGCCATCTTGACATTCAAATCTGGAATGCATTCTCTGACTTTCAGGACACCAGCTGGAATTGTTGGAGAGGTCCTGGCAGTGAAACCCTATGCTGTGCCATGATCCCATCATGGTGTGATCAGAATGGTTCAAGGTGTTACACCTGTCTTTTTAAGAAAAATTTTTCCATGGAAATGAATTAGAAACAGAATCTTGGGGTTTTTACAAGGCCAAATTAATCTTCAGTCTAGCAGTATAAATATTTCCCTTGTTTAAAATTATACAGGTACAAAATTGACTCATTAACATAATAAAATCAGTGGACTAATGTCTTCTCTGGGAAATTCCTGTCAAAGTTCTCCATTTGTAACCTTTGCAAACTGTTTGACGTAGTTAAACCTCGAAGTGTGAGGTTTACAAGTCACTAATTACCAGACTTTTATTACCTGTTTTCTATTAGCACCTGTATACAATTTCTTGAAACAAAAAGTTATTCAAATGATGTGCACACATGCAGACCTTAAAATGACAAAATTTGAAAAATATGTTTCTAAAATAAGCTTTCTAACTGATTTTATAGATTCTGATGGCTGTAAACATTTCCACTGGGAGGTTACACTTCAGGTCCAGGTAGACACTGTTTATTTAGGTTGATCATACTGTGATCAAAACAGGCTCATTAGATACATTCATGGACTCTCTCAGGCCCCAAAAGAAGAAAGTATCTTATTCTCTTAAGAAGTCTCTTAAGAAGCCACATGAATGCTTAAGAAGCATTGTTAAAAAATATGCCTTCCTTCCCTTTTTAATAGCTTTCAATGGTATTTCACAAGAATTTAACTGGAAATTAAAACAGATTCCTAACAGTCCACCATACTACGTGTGCATTAGGGCTAAATTTGTTCAAGTCTAAATTAAATAAAACTTGTCAAATGGAAAGATCAGATGAACAAAATCAGTCCTTTCACTCAAAGTGAGAGCTCTGTGCTAGCATTTTACAGATTAAGGACAATCAATGTTACTACAGAAGACAATAGTTTGGTTTTCAAGTGTTCTATGATCCAATTCTTTGTTTTCATATTTGAATATTATTTTGTACTACTGCATGTAAATGAAAGTGCAGCTCATGACATCCGAGGCTAAAGGAGAAACTTCAGAAAATCTACACAGGTCTTGAAGAAAGGTGGGGTTGCAAGAAGTGTAGGAGTAATTGGTAATGTAAAGATTAAATAATCAATAGAAACCCTTCAAAACCAAAGCAATTTTTGTTCTGTCTTTCCATCTTATCCAACAAAGGTTACTTTAGTGTGTGCAGTGACAAAAAGAGTTAAAGGTTTTCTTATTTGTAAAACTTAGAAGCAATACCAACCTTAATTACATCATGAGGAACACATGAGCTTGTTTCCTTGAGCCTGGAAATGGAACTGTGACAGAGACCTCCTATCACTGCCATTAATGTGTTAAAATTCTGCAGCTGGTGGAGCTTCTGTGTTCACATAAAAAAAAAAAATCAGTATAAATTAAAGGTTCAGGTTGTTCAATGTGCACATCCAAATTTTAATTTCCTCTGTTGTCTTCCTCCAAAGTCTTACAAGTTTGTGCCATTTGACTTCATGTATTTTGGTGATGAGCTGTGATTTTACTAGGTGTAACATGAACTTACTCTGCAGTTATTAAATCAAATATTAAATTTTCAGATACAGTAATTCTTCAAAGTACCTCCTCAGTACTTCCCCCTTTTCCCACAATCTACCACAAGTAGGAAACACTATTATCTTTGTTATGACTGCAGTTGAATTAGTATGCAAAGAATACAAATAGGACCCTAGCTCTCTTTTTATCCAGAAAGGTGTTTCTGGTGGAATGCTTCTAATTACAGCCAAAGCCATCAGAGTCCCTCATGCTTTGGAAAGATTCACAGCCACAACTGGGATTCTCACATGCTGATTCAAAAGCAAGTCCAGTTTTACAGTGAAAATAATTTCTTCAGAATGAACATGAGAAAGTCCTGGTGCCATGACACTAATATCTGAACACTTCGTAAGACAGCACACACACAGAGAAATGCACATGTGGTGTGTATGAACCAGCAGAGCAGTGCCAGCATTCCCAGCTCACCCTATAGCAGTAGTATGGGAAGAGCAGAAAAAAGGGCTGCATCAGAGAAAGACGAAATAAAGAGCAAACATGCTAGATTTTAACTGACCTGTGCAACATGGATAAACTTGATGAACACTTCAGCCCGAAGCTGTGGTGTTGGTCTGCTGAGAACCATTAGCTGCACCCACTGAGAGATACCATTGCAAAGAGAAATTGATCTTTCCATTGTTGGGTTCTCTTTCACACAACTATTCACAATGTAGTTCTGATAATCTGAGAACTTAAACAAACAAAAGAAGCGTAAATGAAAATTAATGTAGTTTCATATGCCTCATGATCTGTGTGTGGACAGAGGTCTGCTTTGTAAATGAAATATACACCACATCTTTTACACCTGAACTATCCATAAAACTGAAATCTTTCCTTTGTAAAAGCTTTATTAACTTCAAAGCAGGGGCTTCCACTAATTG
Organism: Agelaius phoeniceus; assembly: GCF_051311805.1. Taxonomy (NCBI): domain Eukaryota; kingdom Metazoa; phylum Chordata; class Aves; order Passeriformes; family Icteridae; genus Agelaius; species Agelaius phoeniceus. Next base: position 33,096,953 of record NC_135270.1, on the reverse strand, counting down.
AATTAACTGAAAGCTTCTTTTTGCCCTATCTCAGAAGTCTTGGCTCTTATATTTCCCAGGATGAATAGAACTCAGGCTTTCCTCCCAGCCTCAGTGGCTTCACAGATTCATTGACTTCTATTGGGAAGGTTAAATAGAACTTAAATTGTAATCTAATAAATCAGTAATAGTTTAAGGGAGTTCAGTGTTCAGTTCATGTATTCTGTAGCTGGAGCACACTTCAGAACTAAGCAGAAGTGTTTTGTATTACACTAATACAAAAAGCAAGTTCAATGGGATTAATACGAAACTGAGATAAGACTATTAAGAGTGAGGGATGCAGATTCCTTAATACTTTTGATACAACTTGTGAGATTCTCTTATTTAATCAAGACAATCTAAAATTGTTCAGTAGATACCTGTAACACACTTTTTTTTTAAGCCATTCTTACATTAAGATTAAGGAGAAGAAATAATTTGCTTTTGTTAAACAGAATTTTTAGTAATTCTGTTGATTTATCCATTAACAAAATTACACAAGAATTTGAATAATCAGAAAACATGACATGGGATTTTTATATCCATTCTTTAATATGACCACTAATATCTTACCAAAAACACTCATAGCTATAAGAGATATACATTCCTTTCCACAGGAATATGTGGAATAGCACTGATCTTTAAGCAAAGGTCAGGCTGTTGTTTGTTTCTTACACTCCCTCTCTCATCTTCTTGCAACTTTATTAATTTTTTCCACCCATTTAATAAGAACTACTAGCACTTTCAAAGCGGATGACAGCAGACACCTCTAGGTTTGTCCTTATTAAATTAAAAATGGAAGAAATATTAGTAATAAGTAGAGCTATCTCTGAGATTACATAGTACTTACATTACAATTATTCTTTGAATTTTGAACTCCAGCCAGGTTTAGCTGGATCTGGAAATTTAAGCAACTGCTCTATACAGATAGATAATTTTTCAATATCTGACTACATAATTATGAACTTCATAGCAGTTTCAGTACAACTATGAATCAGTTTGTATTTTTTTTCTCATCAGTAATCTCCTTCAGAAAAGTTTGGGTTTTTTCTTTAAATCCTGAAGAAATTAGTCTCTAAAATGCTACTTGAAAGTTTTGAATTAATTGTGGTACACAAATAATTTGAAGTCAACTATAACAAGCTTGTTAGTGGCAGATACACTGAAGTAGTTTAGGTATTTAAATATTGCAAGAGTCTGTTATTGTGATGACTAACTTAAGAGCCTCAACAAGAATCCAGAATCCAGATTCTTACAAAAGACTGTGGCCTCCCTGTACTTCATGACTAGAGATTAAAATACTTTCCAAGCACCAGCATGCCTCCAGTCCTTACTCTGTCAGCACCACTCCTTGCATTTTAATTTGCTGTAAGATGGATGGTATCTCATGGAAGATTTTGCTGTATGCTGTGTATGTGATCAAATATTCCCTTCTGACATTCAAATGCCCAGGCCTTTAAATAGTTATTCCAGGGATTAATAACACAGCTGGTCATTTTCAATCTTTCTCCTGGTATATGATGCCACATTAGAACAACGAAAGGATTCTGCAGCTTAGCACATTATGAACATACTCTGCAAAGATTTAATTACTATAACTAATTATTAATTACATATAATTTTCTGACCCAAAGTCTTGTTATGCTCTATTTATACAAAAACATACGCAGGTACCCTGTATATAAAATGTATACATGCATGTAACTGTTGGAACTCCATGACACATCTGACACTCTGACTAAAATCATACTTGTTGCACTCATTAATTACCTTACATCTGCACAGAGGTTTTGAAAATGGTAAGTTATATAAGCTTTGCATATTATTACTGCCTACAGGCAGCAATCTGTGCATGACTTCAGTTCTACAGCTTTTTGAGTTTAACGCAAAACACAGAGTCACGTACTGTCAGCTCAAAACAAAGTACATGAAAACATGACTGTGAAATCTTCCATCATCTAGTGAGAGCCCCTTTTCTTGCATAGGTTCAGCTTCATATTGGAGTGGTACCAAAAAAAGCCACTGAAACCAACTAAATAACAAGAAACAGCAAAAAAAACCCCAAAAAAACAACCCACTAAAAAATAACTTTGCTTTCAGTCTTATTTTCACACAGACTTTGCAACCCTCCTAGATTTTGGTCCCTAGCATTCACTTTTCCATGTGTAAACTGTATCAGGTTTGAAAAGAGGCAATGTTGTACCATACAGTGATGCAAGTGAAGCCAAGGTACATAGGGAAGTTTGCATCTTATCAGCTACACACATTACTGAGAAAAAAATATCTTGGATAAATCCTTAAAAATTGTTTCTGTATATGAAAGCATAATAAAATATGTTTAACCTCCTTATATTAAAAATGGCATTTTCTGAAGTGCTTTCTTATCTCTGGTCTTTATTTTGTTATGCACAATCAAAAAAGGCAAGCAGAGTCCAGCACAGTCCATTAATCACTGCACAGGACTGCTGCACTGATCACTACAGCCACAGAAGGTTAGCATTCTAGGAGAATATTCCAAGTTTTCCTGTTCTTGTGTCCAATGGCATCCCTTGTTCTAACAAAACAAGCTTCTTTGGAAGGTTTTCTCCTCTTCCTTCCAACTGATCTTGTCCCAGCTCTCCCACAGTTGAGATTCATTCCCTCACTCTCATATGGCTGTAGCAAAAGGGTATTTACTCAGAATGTAAGTTACACTGGCCACCTTCAATACTAGTAAAGTAAGAGTCTGCAAACAGACCCAGCATGTCCAACATCTTGTATGGCAGAGTTAATCCTGTACTGTTACCTCTCTGCCATATTTCCTATGTCTTTCCCATATTTGCTTAATATAAATAAATAATTACATAAATAAGTAAAAATAACTTACTGATATTCTTCTGAAAGACTTAAACTCAAGATAGGTAAGGTGGTCTGACAGCTCCTCTGGCTCAAGGTGATCAAAAAGAAGTGAGACTTTCCGTTTCTTACTGGTGTTGGCCTTTACACGCTGTGTCAGCTTTCTAGACCAATCCCTAGAATTTCTTTTAAAACACAATTACTCCAAGTTATTTACTGAAGAGCAAAATTTTCCTCTTTCCCTAAGTCAGAGGTAACATTTTTTTCATGCCTTACTGCAGTAAAAACTGAATTATTTGAATTTCAAAACAGCAAACTCCTTTCATGCATTAGAGATTATATGACAAAATATTATTGTTAGTCTTTATTGTATTGATGTAGCACTTGAAGTACAATAGAACTGTCTTACTAAACAGCATGAGAGTCTATATAATTTCTGCAATCAGTTCTACATTTTCAGAATAGCTATCTGTAACTTTGTTTTCATTGAACACATTCAGAACTCCTCCATTTAATAATCCTTAGATTTCCTTCAGCAACCTCTATGAACTGTCTCCCTTTGCTATTTACCCATAGAGTAATAAAATGTATTTCAATTTGAAATGCTAAATATCCTCTTTCATAACCAGATCTAAAATGTATGCTAAATTCTGCTCTGCTTTAGCCTGTGCATTTTCAAAGTACAAATTGACACCTGTTTTGCCAGTTGTACTGTTCCACAGAGCTATCTCACTCTCATGTAACAGGGAAATGTCTTCCCACAAAAGAACTATGTGATGTACAGCTCTACGATTTATTCTTGTCACAACAAGTATCTTGTAACCAAAATCATCTAAACAGTGTCAAAAGTCTGACAAGGTAATAAACTATATCCTTACTTACCTTTGTTGTTAAAATATAAACACACTTTTTTACCTCATGTGTTACCCAATCAAATTTTATTCTCCCTTTTTTAGTGATTTCAAGTGATCTCACAAAACCATTAGGCATCTATAAGTTTTCTAAGTTCCCTGGACAGGGTAAAACCTGGCTGTCATAGAGAATCAGCCCAAAGTCTACACTGCAGCTAAATTCAACCTAAGCCACTCTTGAAAGGCATTCTGTTCTACTACATAACGTATATTTCATCTGTAATGAAGTATAAACTCTTGTAAGGACAGCTAAAATATGACGTATGAGAGGCATTATAATCAAATAAAGGAAATTCAGAGCAGAAGTTTGTTTTCTGAGTATATTGAGACTTTGACACTCACATTTGAGATGTGTCAATTAGACGGCAATGTAACTCCTCACCATTAGCTCGAACCACTTCTTGAAATTCCTCCATAGCTGTGGATAGTTTAGAGTCCATTTTGAACGTAATCCAAAATTCTGTAATCCAATACCTATTAAAATTAAAACACACACACACCAAAAAAAAAAAAAAAAGGTTTTGATTTAGTTAGGCTGAAATTTAGTATGAGCCTGTATGGGTTGAAATGTTCCTTTGGTCAATTCAGGTCAGCTGTTCCAGCTGTGTCCTCTCCCAGCCTCAAGCTCACCCCCAGCCCACTTCTGGCAGGGAGGGAGGGATGTGAAACAGAAGGCATTGATGCTGTGCAATCACTCTTCAGCAAGATGTAAAATAATGCTGAGTTTTACTCACAGATTCAACACACATAGAGGCTGCTATGAAGAAAATTAATTCCATCCCAGACAGACACAGTACCCAGCACTATACATGTAAAAACCTGTGCTTGTGGGAAAAATGGAAATGACATTCTTAGGGATGCACGTATGTATGAATTCGCCTGGAAGCAAAAATGTTACCAGATCTTGCACAGTACTAAAGCATGCTGACATAACCAATAATAATCTGCTCTGAGATAATAAAATCATCACAATTTAAAACAAATTCTACTCCCCTGTTACTAATAATTTCCCCCTTTCTGGAAAAAAGACATATCCTGAATCTATTAGAGCTGAATATTCTCCCTCTCTTCTGTTTTCTCTAAACTGAGATATCGAACTTTATTATACTTAATAGGCAAAAATTAGAGTGTTCCAGGACCACTGCAAGCAGAAGTACTAAGGAGAATTACCTACCAAATGCAATAGAGCTTTGCTTAGTATAAAAATATCTGCAATATCCCACTTAATTTTTAATAGACCTATATAATAATATTAGACACACTTCTATAATTTCCTGAGCTCTGTCAATTTTCACAGATGTTTAAGATACAGATTCATATAGACTCAGTTCAAAACTGTGACCTGAGAACTCTTGCACCGATTTAAGCAGATCTGCTAAATGCCAGTTGGACCTTTCTGTGTAGAGCTGCTAAAGTGAACCTTGAAAAGCTGAAGCAGAATACCTGTTTCTCTTTTTTATGTGAATTTCAGACATGCAAAAACATATTTATATTTGTCACGTGGATGACTGCAAGCTAACAACAAATAGCTACCAACCAGGAATGTACTTACCTCACAAAATAGCATATCTTCACACACAGCATGGAAGAGTTATTTTCTAAAGCATTAAGATAGGTAGAAAACTGTTAAGGAAAACCACATCCATTCACGTATGATGTAAAATATAACATGCTTGATACTTCCCAATCTTATTCTTATCACTGTAAGCAATAAGAATCATCCTGCTGATGGCAAATATTATACCAGATTAGGGTTTTACATAAGTATATACAAAGTATATGCAAAGTATATCCCCAGGTTGTTACCAAAGTTTATTCCAACTATGACTACTATGAGTAATATTGGTACTGAGTAGTGTCAACCAGCAAAGGGATTCTGTTTTCTACATGTTTCTTTGCAACATGCCTCAAAATTTCTCATGAAACTTGTGCAATGACAGATGTCATTAAAATTTGAAATATTCATACCAAATTTATCAATCAATGCATTTATGAAGCAATCCTTTTCAGCTAATTCACTGGAGATTAAAAAAAAAAGGGCATTTTTCTTTTAATCATAACCAGTTGTTGACAATGGCAGAGCAAAATGTAACATGCCTCTCCATAGTAACCTCATCTTTCTAGCTACACAACAATTTTCATTTTATTTGCTCTGGCAACTGAAAGAAACAACCATATTTTTAGTCTATTAGCTCTGTAAAACATGTTTTGATATTGTAGGCAATGTCTGTGGAAGTAATGGAAAATCCATTTTGAAAAATGTATTATGCATGTCTTGATTCTTCTGATGGAGGTGACACACGTATTTTCAGGCCTGAAAAACACAATTTAATGAAAATACCTTGTGGATCCACTCAAAATCTGATTGCAATTAACTGCAGCCTAAATCTACCACAGCTGAGGGGACATGCCATCTCCCCTTTCAGCATGCTTACACTATGCTGACTACAGAACTCTGAGTAAGTTCCCAAATATTTTTAAGGGCTACTCTCTGAATGACTAGAATTAGATGACTTACAAAGAATTTGTAACCACCTGAAATCACTCCCATGATTTAGGGCATGGGAAAGAGTGCAACTGGAACACTTGCAAGGTTTTGCAAAATACAAGAGCTCAGAATACCTGATCCATTCAAAACTGTCTTTAACTTTCAATGTCTTTACAGGGAGCTACACACAGAGTTAAAAACCAAACTTGCAAAATATGCAAGTCTAATAAAAGTTTGAATTGTTTTTCTGGTTGTAGAAAATGTTACATCTCAGAAAGAAGATGCAAGCACTGCCTTTGTTGCATTTTCCAAGAGCCCAGGAGCCTAAGTGAAACACAACACTACACCACAGCTGTAGCTTAGCACACTTGATCCAACACCTGCCATTAGAGAAGCAGCAAGACAGTCCTGCTACAGTCAGACAGTCAGTGTTCCAGTAATGCTCTGTTGTAAGGATGCTGCTTGTAAATGCCTGGAAGATACAGAGTTTGAGGAAAGAAAAGATTATTAAATTGAATTGTACCAAAATTGGATGGAGATTCTTAGCATGACAGGTCTTCATCCTGTACTGTGCTCATCTAATTAGGAGTAAACATTTTGTAAAGCTAAGAAGACAGTAACATATTCCACAACTAAAAATTCCAAAGAAAGGCTAGTATTGTGAATATGATCTAGTAGTTACATTGTGAAAAACCTAATGATCCAGAAACACACACATTTGAGTTCAGGCAGTCAATTCAAAATGGGAACAAATAGAAATGAAAAGCTTATGATTTATTTCAGCAATTTTGAGTGTGTGTGAGAGAAATAATTTTCATTGAAAATTTTCACACCTTGATGATACAGTTTTGTTCTTTACTCTTTGACTTGATAGTGAACAGAGAGAGACACAAATCTAAAACTTAGACCCAGCTTCACAGTAGCTAATTGAAGTGCCTACATTCATCTAATACCTGCTAGATATTCCCTCCCCAGCCAACAGAGGGTGATTTATCCTACTTAAAACCTGACTTGGAGTTTCCCCTTTTCCTCTGTGTATAACAAGCTAAACCTGACAAACAAAAAACGCCAACCCTAAACCAAACAAAAGCACACCATACAACCAAAAACTGTGAAGAACAAGTATACAGAATAATGAGTAGAATACTAATACACCTATAGATTAAATATCCTCTACTTACCCATCTCAAACTTGTCTGGCTATTAAGCTACCTTAAAAGCAGGTGAAGATTACAAAGGATATAGATCAACAAGTTTCTGAAGCATGTCTGCAGAGGAGATGAAAAACTGATGCATGGCCAGAATTATTTTTAGCAGCTGGTTGTTTTGACATGCATTTCCTTCTAAATCTAAAAAACAAAAAGGATTATTCATATTGAAATCTTGCTATACCTTCATAAACAATTTTCAACAGGCTTTTTCAGAATCCTAATTCTAATCTGGTCTGTTCATGTACGCTATTTCAAAGATAGCAGTAACTTACTAATTTAGGGAGTGCATACTTTTTCTGGTGAGAGCCATATAACAACTACTATATTTCACTGCTGTGTTTGGAAGACCCTTAAAAATAAGAAAAAAAAAAAAGACAAACAAAAAAGCATATGTGTCTCAAAAGTAATCAGAATCAGAATACCCAGATAATTATACATTATGATCTAAGCCCAGCAATGCACTTAAATGCTTAGCTTTAGGCATATGAATATAAACTTGGAAACAAATCATTGAACTGCAGAGCAAAATAGTTCAGTTACTGATCCATCTCAGCCAGCCACTGGTATGACTACAGTTATCAAACAGAACAGCAATATTCTCAATTGTTTGTGAGCCTTTTTGTACACATGACACACAACACCAGAGTGCACACACAGTCTAGGATCACAGATGTGCATAGATGCACATGGAATGAGATACAACATATGCTAGAAACCCTGTTAGAGGTTAACCTGTGCACACTCCCTGTCCTGGACTTAAATGTACTGCACATCAACTTGTACTATGCAGTACAGAGATTTCAGCAGAAGGACTTCAGACTACATCTGTCTTCTGGGTTTTTCTTGTCCGTCAAAAAGATGAAGGACAAGAAAAGTAGCAGGACACTTTAAAAAGTTTCTATTTCTGCAACAAACAGTAGTGAAAGTGTTTGTAAATATTAACTGACAATGCTCTCCCACAGCCAGGCATAAGAGAACCTAAGTAGCTTGAATGGAAATTTGACACCCTTTCAAATACAAAAGAAAATTTATCTTCCCGAATAATTTAAAATAGATTAACCTCTATGGGAATAAATGTAGTTCTCTCTTTAAAAAGCAGTAGCAGGAACAATATAGAGAAGCAAAGCACAATACAGCAAAATGGAAGAGGGATGTGAAACAGCAGATTTCCAGTATATGAAATGACATCTACTGCTAGGGAAGGCAGGGAGAAGGCACTTTAACTTGCACATTGCCAAAATGGAACTTGAAACACAGCCCATTTGCAAAACAAGATAATCCACATTACTTACTGGGTAAGAATTTCCATGCCCTTCTACAGGAAAATACCAAATGTATCTACCTTCAGTGGTATGAGCAAGGGAAAAGTCTGCCCATCCTACAGCCCCATGAATGAGAGCAGCATAGACCCCAAGTAACAGGAAGCTCTTGATCTGCCTTTTGACTTATGCTATGAGTTCTGTTTTACAGCATGAACCAAAGTTTGTCTGTTCCTTGTTTGTGTTCACACAAAATTTCATTCTTACTAAAAGAATCCTTCTGAGATATAAACTGCCTAGGTATTACAGCATGAGCTCTGAGGGCAAACCAGCAAGTTATTCAGCTAGAGAAGTGGGAAATTTGAAGAGGGAGGCTGGAACATTAAGAATAAATACTTAATCAGGCCTTTAGTATTTGGCATTTTTTACCCTTTGAGTGTCTTCATGAAGAGTAAAATTATTTTAGGCATTGCACACAGAGGCCTGTATCAGTTTTCTCCCTTTGGCAAAATTTGGTGTTCCGCCAGATCCTCCATCCACTACCTCCTGTTTAATCAGGAAAACAGTTCAGTATATGCTTAACTTGGAAGCCAAATGGATATGTGCACACATACTCTTAAGAATATACAGCTTCCTGTAAGTGCTCAATAGAGATCATTTCCAGACAACAAAGACAAAAAATAACACTCTCTCTCCCTTAGCACTTTCATTGTGTGCAAAATCCTCTGTTGTGACATAACAGAGGTATCACTTGGCCACAGGTTCCCATTTGAATTTTTATTTTCTCTCTTCCATTTAGCTTTTTCATGTCACAAAGGTACAGAGAAAAACAGTATGTTCTGCCTACTATGAGTACTTAAGCCAACACATTTATGGTGTTTTCTTGCATAATTAAAGTGTATTTATGCTTCACCACATCCAGACCTAATTATCTTGCAACAGAGATACACTTCATTACAATGGCATGCAATTATTTTGCACACATTAAAGCAATAAGAAGTTTGGGGCTATCTGTTCTCTCATCCAACTAAAAGGCTCGCCTTCACAAAAAACACCCATTGTATTTGTGGTGGCTTAAAAAACAAAATAAACACTCTGCAAAAATAAATTTAAATGTTCCCAGTACAGTTGAGCACTGAACAGCAAGCCTGCATGGAACTGTACCAGCACACAATTTACAATGGTAAAGCATCTTGCACAAATGGTGGAGCCAGCAAGAGGGCTGGCCTGACTGTGCTGCAATTGTGCCTCTGAGTGCCTCTGCAGCGCTCTCCTGAACCCCCAGCAGTTTGTTTTAAAACTCCTTTTCATTTCCGTTTTTATACCTGCTTCTAACCACACAGCCTACTGAGCAAAACCACAGAGTGAATACTAACTCAAGTGCGATGGGTGTGTTTCAGTTAGTCAATTTACGTTAAAGAAAGCTGCAAATTACTGCAAAAGCCTTAGCTTTGTCTCGCTGCAACAAAATACAAATAACCAACTAGTTATTTGTTGCATGTTTTTCTCCTGTAAATTCCCTTATTGTATTAAGATTTTTAATAAATATACTCTGAAACAGAAAAATAAAGCAGAAGTTGAATATACTTTCCCAGCATTTAACTCCATAAGTGAAAGCACAGTGACAGTTAATGATAAGTATTTTATGATCCATGTAGTAGCACAAAGCTACAATTACAAAAGTTCCATTTCTTATGTGAGACTCAGAACACAAAAGGGTAAGAACCTTCTAATTTAGGCCCATCAGGCACTCTATTGCATGATCCAATGAGTGACTCCTCCGTGATTTAGAAATAGCTTAAGTATCTCTAGGTCCTTGAATGCTTTAGAGAAACAAATTGCTCAAAAGTCGGCAAGCAAGGCTTTAAGAGCAAACTACCTGCTTTTCACCAGGTCCTGATGGCCACGAGCCTGTGGTAAATATACTTAACAGAAAGAATCTGTTCAGCAGAGAAGATCGCTGTACTGAGACCTTCCCTCTAATGCATGAAGGCAATGATAAGGCAGTAGTAAGAATGCCAAGGATGTCTTAACCAAACTGCATTTTGTAGGAAAGAAAAGCTAGCTTTTCTAGGTCTAAGAGGCCCTTATTTCATAAGTACCATCTTTATTTCATAAGCAGGTTCCAACTGTATCACCTAGAGTACAATTTGAAATGAATCAGAAGTGAATCACAGAGCACTGACATCACATGATCAGTGACTAAGCTACTGAGAACACGAATAACTTCTTGTAAACTCCCTTAAGTCTTTCAGTGGTTATCAAAATGCAGAAAACAATGCAGTGCAAGAAAGTATCAAGCAATTGCCAGAAGATAAGTGCAAAGCTGAAAGTCGTGGGTTGCTATTCTGATGTGCCACATAGAATTCTTCAAGACTTCTGCATTTTTTTTTCTAGTAGTTTAAAGAACACAGCATGAGGATGGTGCTATAAATGTCTGCAAAGATTATTAAGTCAACATGCCATCTGAAAACTGAGGGAACTTATGTTCTTCAGGTCTCAAGGTTTCAAAGACCTTGAGAAATCACACAGACATGTAAGAAATATGCAGGTACATGTGGGAGTACATGGTAGGGTTTAGTGACTGAAATGAAACAGCCGTAAGTCAATGCATCTGCCCCACATGTGAGGTGCAGATTTACTGCAAGATAACTTTAAAATGGCTAGAAGCAACCAAAACTAAATAAAATATTTCATGAGTATTTTACACATACTCCCTGGAAATTTCCTATACAAACAGGAAACAGTCTGTTCCCCTTCAGCTTAAAACTTATGCAATCCATAGTAGCCTTCTTACTCCATGCTTACTACTTCTGTGTTGGAATTTGATACCCTGTAACAGAGCTAGTCATTTAACTACCTTCATTAAATTGAATACATTTGGCCAGAATCAGATTCATAAGAAGCCACCATTCTCCAAATCAGTTATGACATCATTATTGAGGGTCAGCAAGCAGATTTAACTTAAACTAATTTTTTAATGACAGCTGAATGTTCAGTTGATGGCAGATATCACGGCTAGGAGCCAATATAGTGTATTCTGCTGCTCCAATACAGAAACAGCTTTCTCAAAATCTTGCTTCAGAACCAGTTTAATTTGTTCTTAAAATTCTACAGTAATAAGGACTTCACAGCTTTTGTAGGTGACTAATTCCAATGCTTGAGTTTCTCTATCATTTAAGAGTTCTCCTTTCTGTTTAATCAAATATTTCAGGCAACTTGGGCTGCTTAAGCCTAGACTCCAGCAGACAGAAAAAAAATTTCTTTTCCTTATCAATATATTTTCTCTGTTTAAGGGTTGCATCCCTTATCTATATTCTGAGCTAAGAAACATCAAATTTGTCCTTTTTTTATTCCTCAGAGGCAAGGTTTTCTAGCTCTCTGGTCAACTTTGATGCTGTTTTCTGAACCCGTTGTAGCTCACACTTTTAAGAGGAAAACCTGAATATAGTACTACAGAGGAGATCTTAGCACCAGAGTTAGAATATTATTCTTAATACCCTTTGCATATTAGCTTTCTATACACCTACATTTTAATGTAAGCAAATGTATAATGTATATACAGAAAATATGAAAGTACACACATCCCTCCATGTACACAGAGTTTCTGCAGTGATACAATATCATTATTGTAATTAATACCATTTTCAGTTTTAAAGTCCCTCTTCACAATGAGATCCTTTTCTGCAGAAATGCTGTATTTGAAGGACTTTACCATACCATTTTTACAGCTCATTACTCTAAGTAGGACTTTGTACTCACCCTTAGTGATTTTTTCTTTGTTTCAAATCATTAAGTACTTAAAATCTTTCAGAAATAATGTAACTTAATAAGAATTTTCTTGCTAAAGTGACAAGTAATAAGGTAATAGAATGCTTTTTTTAGTTTTAGCTGCAGCAGGAAGCTGGTGGAATATTGAGCTCTCCAGCTTCCATTTAATTCTGTACAGGATGATGGAATTCCCCCTCATGCCACAAGAGTTACATGATGTTTAGCAGATAACATCAAAAAGCTCAGGGAATTGCACCAAAGTTTTGGATTCGTTTGTTTGTGTCTTTTTAAATTGGCTTATTGCCCATACATGCCTGCTACTATTGAGTTTTACATATATTTATTTACACAAGTAATCGATCTTAGGAAGAAACGCTCCAAAACTAAACTTAGAAGAAATCAGTATTTTCCTGAGAGGAAAAACTCCATTACTTTGTGATCAATCCTGCACCAACAGCTCTATAAACAAGACAAGTTAACAAAAATGTTAGAAGCAACCCCATAAAGTTGGTGCTTCTTCAAGTCTATTCCATTTAAACTCCCTACAGAATAGAGGAGGGGGGAACCCACTCCTGTTCCTCCAAATACTCATAAACAATGCAGATATATCCAAGACAAAATGGGGATAATATGTATCCAAAAAGAATAATGAGACTGTTTTGTGTGAGGGTAGGGAACATTAGGGGAGAGAAATCTCCAGGGAAAATCATTACCCTCTCTCAGAAACAGCTTTTGGAAAGCTACATCTTGCAGAAAGAGCTCTAGGTGGGTAATTCTTTGAAATGAAAACAAGGAGATAAAAGCTCTTGTCAAAGGGAAATGGGATGATTTTCCGAAATTAAAATGTACTTTGAGAGAAACCAAATGCAATGTGGGTGGAAAGCATACCATTAGCCTTGGAAATTCAGATGAGGTACACAGAAGAAGACAAAAAGTTTGCACACACGGATGCACACCACACATCCTTCTACAGCATATTTAAAATATTGATTTTAGCAAATTTAGATGCAAACTTTTTAATAAAATAGTCTTTTTCTCCAAAGCCTACAAAACATAATTTGAGTACTCAAGACTTTTTCCAAAGCTTTAAGTCATGATGCTGGAGCCATGTGAATTTTTTGAGCTGCAGGCAACTCCTGAATAATTCAAGTGTAATGCTTGGCAACACAGCTGTGCCAGCGGAGACACTGATGGATAGGAAAAAAACAGACTCCAAGAACAGAACCAGAAACTTCTGAGGCCAGTGTCCCTGTCTGACCACTGGGCCCAGATGTGTGCTTAACCCTTACTCTGCAATGTTTTACAACAAGCTTCCCTCTAAGGGCATGGCTGATCCCGGGCAGTTAGTCACCACATCCAAGGAAGCAGGAAGCCTGTCCCACCAAAGGCTCAAACTGCAACAGACTAGTAGACACCAAGCTGCTTGCCTCTCAAGGGCTTGAAGGAGTTGCAGATCCCTTGGATCCCACTTCCTGACCTTGATTTTCATTAGTGCTGCACCCTCCAGCTCTAATCCTGCTCTAATATTCCTCACTGACCATTTCACTCACATACCTAAGCTTCCTAGTCTTGACATTAACTTCTAGGTATACTTCTGGAACTGGTGTTTACAGACTATGGCAAACTAACCCCTAACCCAGCAGCTGGGGATGCCTTCTCACACTGCCCCAGCAGCAAGGAGGCCGCAGAGACAGCCTGAACAGCCGACCCCAGCTGACCAATGGATACTTTGTGTCATACCATGTAATGCTTAGCATTTAAAAACAGGCTGCAAGTTTGTCAGGGCTGCTGTTGCTTGGGAACTGTCTGGGTATCAGCTGGCTGGTGATGGGCAATTAGAATATTTTGCATTGCTAAATAATAGTTATACTGATTTTTTGTGAAGTTATATTTAGATGCAGGAAGATAGAATTTGCAGTCATATCCCAGTAGTAAATACAAGTAAATAAGAGACTGCATTATAAAGAAGAAAGTCCAAGTTTTCTTCATTTTGTTTTATTGCTTACTTCTTGGCTTTGGAAAATTATATTGAAAAAGTGAAGTCAAATTTGCTAAATAGAACTCTATAATATATATATATATAAAGAAATATAAAAGTTCCTTTTCTTTGGGAAAATTTTTTCACAGACATCAGGTTAAAAAAGAAATCATTTTCATTTTGGTACAACCACAATTAACTTTAATAGTTAGCTAAACAGCACTTAGAATTCTCCAGAGCAGTAACTACTTTTCTCTTCCCACAATGTCATGCATTCTACTGAGCAGTAATGACTCTTCTGTTCCCACAATGTCATTAATTGATCATTAACATAGTTTCTGTTGCCAAGCAATAGTAAGGTTTCTGCACTGTATTTGACCAAATAGCATTCAGATTACTTAACACACAATGATCAACAGCATTTTCTCTCAGAACAGCATCGTGGATAAAACTTAACCACTTTAGGGGGAACTGGAGACCTCAACATTCAGCTCAGGCTTCAAGAGAAAGGATAGAACCCTGCAAGTTCATGCAGCATGAGAAAAAACAGGTGATTGTTCAGGCAAACCTGAGAGGAAAAAAGCAAATGGCAATAGTTGCATTCTGTGGGTGTGCATATGCCTTGAAAGAATTTATTGCCTTTGAATCAGAATTCTATGTAAGAATTTGTTATATAGTAAATTTGATAAATAGATAAACACAGTAATTGAACTGTAATTGTTTTAGTAGTTAATTGTATGCTTGAACTAGACTGGAAGAACATATTTATGTTCAAAATAGAGTGAGTTTTTCCAGATAACTGATACGGGAAAAATGGGATAGTTTTCATTTTTTTCTGTATTTTAGAGAAGAAAATGCCTACAGCTCTCAAGAGGGAACTCTAACTTGCCTGGTTTGTTGTTTGTAAGATGGATGCAATATATATCTGACTCTCAAAGAATTCCTAAGTCTCAATATGTTTTTTGCATTATATTGATATGAGCAATGTAAAGACATTATCAGTTCACATAACTACACAATTCAATAATATAGTTTTTTATTCCGGAAAATGTGAACCATGATTACCTTTTAGGTAGCTTACACCTAAGAGGCCACCAGCACCAGCACCTTTGTGAGATTTTTTGGTTTCTATCAAAACACTTTTGTGGCATCTTTCATCCAAATTAGTCTGAATGTAGTTTCCAGTGTTTCTAAGGTTTGTTTACAAACATGTCACTTTATCACACATTGAGGCAACAAGCTAGTTTAGCACAGATCAAACACTGCAGAACAACTTCACATCACAACCTACTCCTAGACCTAGCTTTCTATGACTTTTATGACTATTAGAAGTTGCAAATTGCATTAGGTTCACATAAATCCTATTAAGAACATTGCTAATCTTTGAAGTTGTAATTTTCCACTTCCTTTAAGTCCTCCATGGGTTAAAACTGACATATATGTATAAACAAGTAGCTCCATTGCAAACAGTTTATCATGGATGAGATTTTACATGGAATTATGCTACATGGTCTCAGAAATATTTTTATTGCTTTCCTAAAGCCCTTTACTTACACCTCTTCAAAGAAACCAAACACAGGGACACTGTACTGTGACATGTATTTGAAATGATACTTCTTGATCTCTTTTTAACTGAAGTGTCTGAGTTGTAGGATAAGCATAGGTCATCCATATGCTACAGTAAACATACTTCCAGCACTCAAATGTAAGAGCCAAAGAGTAAGATCTTGTACTCAGAGGTTAAGGACAAAAACTCCTTCATAACAATAACATCTTGAGCTCTGACAGAATTCTCAGCTTTTAAATGATCCTCAGATTTTTTTAGCAAGACGTATTTGAATAAACGATGGCTTTCAAGTGCACTCTTGGAATTGTTTGTTAGGTAATTCTAGGTAACATTTCAGGACTTTACTACAGACAAAAGAAGGAGATATCAAATTGGCACTATGTTGAAGACACATGTTGTCCTGATTGCAATAGAGTGTTTAAACACTTGTAAAAACAATTTTAACAAATATTCTGTGTGGGCAAGGAAAAGGCTCTCTGACCCTACATGGTTTATAAGCTTGAATGCATGTTAAAATAGCACACTGGATCTTTGAAAGGTATGTTTGTTTAAAAAAATAAGCACCCTTAAACTTTACTCTGGATTAAAAAAGTAGATTTATAAGATAAAAATAGATGTAGTCAAAGAAAACAAACAGGCACCTCTTACCATGCACTAACATATTGTGAAGTTACAAAACAAAAGTAATTTCTAGATTAGAAATTGACTTCAAAACACATATTCAGAATTTCAAGTTCACCGTAGCATGAGGATACCCTAGGGTATCATGATAAATGTCATGAACATTTAGCAGATATAAAATTAACAAATTAGGTATCCAGTGAAGGGAACACTGCTAATATATTTTTCCTCTCTGATCTGTAACACTTTCTGAACTGAATATGTTATTCATTTATGTAGTGTCACAAAGATTACTATATGAACTAGACATAAAAGTATGGCTGTGCTACTCAGCAGATGCTTCCTGTGTTCTACTGAACTGCCAGCAAACTAGACCTTACTCTGCTGGATTCAACAACAAAGCTGATAGACCTAAATGCCTTCACAACTAGCAACAAAATAAGAGACAAAGCCATACTGACTTTCAGAGAACTGTCTGCCAGTCAAAAGCACATTTTTTGAGGCATTTTATGTGCTACATAATGGGGAAAAAAATGGATGCAGGGGGCTAAAGTCATTGCTCTATGTAAAATTCCACTCACTAATCACAGTCACTAATGAAGATTTCCTCCAGAATAAATAATCTCCCTCTTGAAGCTGTCATATTCTGGGCCAAGATCTATTAACTACTTCTTTGCTTCCCTGAACTTACAACTTCAGCCATTTTGTTGCAAATGGAAAACCTACTTTTAATTATCTCTTTATGAACTTTTTGTTCAGGATTACTATCTTTGATGCAGAGGTTGCACTGAATCTAACCTTTCTGCAGCTACTGCCTTTTCTAGTTTTTAAAATCATTTTACCCTACCTCCTGCTCTTCCTCTCTATGCTCTTTCTTTCTTTCTTTCTTTCTTTCTTTCTTTCTTTCTTTCTTTCTTTCTTTCTTTCTTTCTTTCTTTCTTTCTTTCTTTCTTCCTTCCTTCCTTCCTTCCTTCCTTCCTTCCTTCCTTCCTTCCTTCCTTCCTCCCTTTCCTTCTCTTTCCCTCTTTTCTAGGCAATCAGGTGTGATGCATTTATTTGTGCTCTACAATTCTTCTTGTCAATCCACATCATACCAGTAACAGCATCCTGTAGCTACTTATAATGTTGGAAGGTCTTCTGAGACACATTTTGGAACATGTTTTGAATCACTCTCCTGTATAACCAAATATCTTCTCTTAAAACTGGTGAGAGTGGTTTCAAGTCTCTACAGATCCTCTCCTAAGAAAGGACCAAAATTCCTTTCTAAGACAGTTCCAACATTCAATCTCTCATCATGCTATTTTTTCCCAAACTCCTGCCTTCACTTACATCCTTGCTTTTTTGTTGCCTTTACTTTTGGCAATTCATTTGCAGGATGATTCATCTTCATCGTCCTGATTCAAATTTCCATGGAACTTGAAGAAACCTCTACTTTTAGCATCTCCTCATCATGCTGTTGAATAAACACTGGTATGATGTACTCTTTCAGATGTAGTGACCACTACATGACTTCAAATTACCTCTTAAGACCCTCATTGTTTCTGTCATTAAGGCACATGCCTGTCATTCATCAGTCCAAGCTAAAGAAGACCAAGTTTGAGAGAGGTGAAAGAGCACACATACTAATCACCCCAAAGCAGGATTTTAAGTTAACTGCACTGACTAAGCTTTTGGATTAATTTGGCTTTCCTAACAAAGTCCTTCCTCTTGGAATCCATTTATAATACTGCAGCAAAGTTTAGGTGTCTCACTTTTAACTTCAATTTAGCATATTCCCATCCTGCTTTCTTCTCCTAATCCATGTTGTAAGATAAACTACAACAATTAATACAACAAGAATCAATACAAATTTGCAGCCTGGGTTCTCCACAGCTGTAAGTATGTACTGATACTTAATACTTTCTTGGTTAGACCTTCTTGTGATATTCTCTGCATATATAGCAAAAGGCTGCCAACTTCTCCTTACACACCATTGTTGATAGCAGCCTCTCTTACACACTGTTTGCTTTCTCCAAACTTCTATGATTGAGTCCAGGAGTATAAACCCAGCTGCATCCATTACAGAGGAATTGTATTTGTACACATAGCATGTGTAGCAAGTGCAGTATAATGCTAACAAGATGCAGTATATATTCTGAAACATGATACGTCATCATCACTATCTACTGCCTCTTGTTCTCCTTAAGACTAGACAGCAAATAAACCAATGGCTTTTTTCAGAAAGTAAACTTCAAATGTACAATGTCTTGGGGAGGATTCTGTACTTTAAACATTTAAATAAAACTTACTCAAATCACAATAATGACTTTATGGAATAATATACAAAATATTATAGGTCAGCATATCCAAGACTAAAGATAAAATCTCAGCCTAAACAGAACTATCAGCATAGAGGTTAGAAGATTTCAGTACCATGCATGGAAAGAAACTTGCTCAATCATTCAGATTCCTTGTAATCATTCTGCAGTTATGCTTTTTTCCCACCATTTTGCTCCCTGCCCCCAACCCTCTTCAAAATCTCAGATTAAAGACTTTTTATCTCTTCCTTTATTGGCACAATAATGTGAATGAATATTGCACTGGTTCTGCTCATTGTACAACAGCCTTCTTTAATGAACTTTATTATGCAAGTTACCTAGTGTTGTAGCAGTTGTATTTTTATTTAAATATCTTAATGCAAAGTTCCAACATAGCATAAGAACATGCATAATTTCATGGAAGATGTATAAATACAGACACTACTATGAATTGTCCAATTAAGGGTCTAAACCTCTGCAGCACACATGATTTCAGCAGTCCTTAGTGAGTTATAATGTTTGCTGATGCACTACAATTCACCTTGCTCGACTTATGTACAGCTTGTCAAGGGTCAGGAAAACCCTATCTAGTGGATTACAGTAAATTTTCTAGCTGAAGTGTGAAACCCTCAAGAAAGATTCACATGCATGTGTAGCTGAACTGCACAGGTACTTTTCTTCATTACCTCAGTCCTTTTAATATACTGATGCTCAGCAATTTGAGAAACCTAAGCATGTCTATATTGCTATACAGAGTATTAGCCAAAAATAATCTACTCAGGGTTTCACCTGCACTACTTTAAATCAATCACTTTAATATCTATACTATAATTTTATAATGTTACATTTATATTACTGTTTTTTCATTAAAATGTGGAGATATTAATATTGGTCAAGTAGTCACAATATTACAGCTACCTGAAATCCTTATGTTTTAGATATCTTATCCCCCTCCTACTGAAGTGAAACTTATTTATATATATCAATCAACATTTGTTGAGGAATTAGGGCTTTATAGAAGTTCAGTGTCTTCACAATAATGAATTGGAGAAGAAAAGAAGCAAAAAAGAGACAAGACTTTACTGACAATTACATGTTTCACCAGCTTTTCTCAGACATGAATTTCTCTGCTCATGCTGATTAGAAGGCTTTAAAGTTAAAAAACCCCTCGTTTTAAACCAATGTGAAAGATTAGTCATTGTTTACACAGTATTTATGTACTGTACCGGTAGATCAGCACGATGTGTTACTATTTAACTATACAGATAATTATTTTAGAGCTGAGTGGGTGTTCAAGTACATTTATCTTCTAAGGACTACTGAAACTAAGACTTTCCCACGTATACTTTGGGAGTAGCTCAAAGCACTGAAAGACAGCATTAACAAACAGATGCGCTACTTATAAGCAAATTATTCAGGATCAATTCAAGTGTCTTCAGTAATAACATTTTAATAAAATTGAATATAAACACATTTACTAATGAAAAAGCTGGAAAGGGAAATTAGGGGTACAAAGCTCAGGCAGTGGTTACACTTATCTGTATTTCAATTCTTATTGTTAAAAGACAAATAGATAATTGATACGTTTAAAAAATGCAGTTGTGATTTCTGTTTGGACTCTTTCCTCTTACAAAGAAACAACTTGAAATCTATACTGATAATGCAAAAAGCAATCCAGTGTTATCTCACCTAGCTTAAAAATAGCCCTTCTTGTTTAAAAATGTTTAATATGAACATGTTGCTTACACGCACTATGAGAATGTTATTGTAATATACAAAAATATAATGATTACTTGCTGAAGTTTACAAAATTGGTACTTAACAAAAGTACTCTCAGAAGTGTAGATGATTGGAATTTGTCCGGTTCCCTCAAGAACAAGCAGTAGTTACCCTAATCTCTCAGCATATATTACACACATCTGCATAAACACATCCATCAACTACCAATACAATCACCTGTAGCACAGACAATTCTCAGTTAACACCATTCTACTTCACCAATAAATGTATTTAATTCCCTACTAGGAAACACAGCCAACAGAAACATAATCATAGACATAGAAACAAATTAATATGACTCTAAAAACCTCCAGGCACTCACCAAAAGACTGAATGCAGGTTTCAAGAAGGTCTTCCAAAGTGGCTCCTTTGGCTAGGTGCCCCAAGGGCACCATCATGACCTGAGTATGGTTTGAGAGGCTGTGACAGTGGCTGGTGGGCTGCAGTTCCAGCACTGATTCAGGGGCAGTGCTGCATGCTTGGGCAGGCTGCCTAGAAGAAAGCACAATAGTGAAGTAAATACAAGATAGGGTGGCAAATTTTACACTGCATGGGAAAGGAGGAAAGATTTAAAGGACAATTAACTCTTTCTAGTTGGGTTGCTGAAATACATAACCCTCCCCCTTGATATGTACACCAAACAGACTGCTCAGTAAGTGACTTTTTTTCTGCTAAATGTCAGTTGCAGAGCACATGGTCATAGAGCTCCCTGAATGACCTGTCAGGATTATCAGCAGTCTTGTCTGTTTGTTGGAGAATATGCAATACCCTACCATCAAATGTCTGTGTCCACCAAAAGTAAAGGAGCAAAAAAATATTAAACACATTGGAAAACACCTGACTAGCTTTATTGATTTAATCTGAGAAGTCACTGTTAAGTATACAAAATATCAGCACAACCTAATAGTGGAGTATTTCACAATCAAAACAAATATATTAATTTGCATCTATTCAATACTATCATTTCCTAGGTTGCTTTAAAATAGTATACATGAGCAAATAAATGTATTTAATAACAATGGTAAATAAGACCAAAATAAAGCACATATCTAATTTTAGTCTTGTGTTTTATTCGTCTAATACCTTTTACTGCAAGAACATGTATGTTTATGGATAATATTAAAGGCTATTTATTACTTGCACACAGGTTCCTATTTCTGTATCAAATAGTAAATTAGAACAGTATTGTATTAATGAAAAGTGATTTAATATATTTGCCTGCAAATACCAGGAACCACTGGAAGATCTGACTTGAGAGTATAACCATACAGCTTGCAAAATAACAATAAGCACTGCCATTTCAATGAACCTTGAGTTTATTTCAGGGACTCCTGAAATTTCAGGGATCCTTTGGGTTTATTTCAGACACTCCACAGCCTTCCTAAACAAGTGACTCCAGTGTCTTTAAGGTGCTATCACATAACTTTTCTTGGAACACTATGCAAGACTCTAATAGTGCCAGGAAGAAAAGGCATAAATTTCCTCCAGAGTGTGTTTTACATAGAGATAGTAGAAATAAATTCACAGACATCCCCGAATAGGCACTCCTGCATGAAGCTAAAAAAATGCATGCTTTATGAAGACAGACAGGACCCTAATTCATCCCTGTCAGAGTCCAGCCTCATCCTTACCTTTCCATCTCACTTGAATGCTGGGGAAGCCACGAAACTGACCACGGTGTCATTTACAACCCAACACTGATCCCAGCTAATTTCAAATTCAGGAAAATACACACCTGACCCTTCAGACGCAATACTCATCACTGAGCTCCTCCGTAGTTAGGCTGACAGTAGCTGACACGCAAATATTCTCTACCCTTCCCCCTTTTTCTCAATTTCCCTCTTAGCTTTGTGATCTGACTTCCTGTTCTCATATAAAAAGAACAAGGGCCTGATCAGCTTTCAGTGTTTTCTTTCTACAAGCTTAAGCCCCTCTCCTAGCTTTATTCCTAGCTTTATTTGTGCCTCTTCAACACAAGGCAGAGGATCCCAGCAAGTAGTAACAAAGAGTTAAGGCAGAAGATATTTCAGGCTTTGGCAATACCCAGGAGAAAACCTGAAGTTTTTACACCTGAAAAAAGTTTACAGTTATACTGTGGCCGACTTGGCCATGCTGGACAGGCAAAGCTCAGCCGGTAGCACCTCTGGTTATTCCTTAGAAGACATCCTCTCGCAGCAGCCACCCGACATGACAGACGAAAGGGGGAGTGAGGTGCAGCCTGCCCTGCATTTCCACTGTACACCCTTGGCGGTGGGGCGGACATCACAAATAAGTGACCCCCGGCTAACTGACCCCGGAGCAGGTGCCGCTCGCCCGGCGGGCCGGTGCCAGCCGCGTTCCCGGCCGCCTGCCCCGGCCGTGCCGTGCCGCAGGTAACCGAGCCCGGGCGGCGCTCAGACAGCACCGTAACGTGAGGCTCCTCCACCCGCGCTGACCCGCCTGCTCGGCCACACCGGCATCCCTAAGAGTGAAACAAAATCCTCCCCCGCACACTCCCTCCCGCGCTTCTTTCCCCTCCCTGACCCGCTCGGGAGGACCCGGCCGGCGCCCGCAGTCCCACCCCCGTGCCCCACGGAACCCCCCGCCAGCCCCGCCGCGGGAGAGCCGCGCCTGCCCCACCGCCCCGGCGGGCACCGCACGCTCTCAGGCGTGACACCGACCCCGGTGCCCTCCGCCGCGGGGAGCGGAGCGAGGGGGGCATAAAGCAACACGCCAAACTCACTGGTTTTCTCTCCTCTTGCCTAAAGTCCCCATGCCGGTCCCAGCGGCAGCTCCGCCGCCCGGCAGGCTCTGCCGGCAGCGCTGGGAGCGGGTCTGCGCGGGGCGGAGGAGGCCGGGCGGAGCGGCGCGGCCCCCAGCATCGCCTCCTCCCTCCCGCCTCGCCTCGCCTCGCCGCGCTCCCGCTCCCGTCTCGCCTCGGGAGGAGTCTGAAACTGATTCAAGTAGGGCAGCGGCGGCGGCGGCCGGCACCCGTGACGAGCGCTGGCGGAGATCTTATCGGCAGGAGGAAGTACTGAGCTGGGGCTGCTCTTCTCTGAAGCCGCCGGCTTTACTAAGTACCCGCACTCGCTCGCAGCGCCCAGCTCTGAAGCCGCCACAACTTTTTTCCACGGCACTACCTCGGCCCGGCCCGGCCCGGCCCGGCCCGGCAGTGCAGGAGCTGCCCTCCCCTCCCCTCCTCTGCTCCCAGAGCAGGCTGCTCCGAGCCGCCGGGGTCCCGCGTGGCTGGCCCCGGGCGCGGCTGGAGCGAGGGGCGATGCCGGCCCGGCGCCTCCGCCGCCGGCCCTGGTGGGCGGGCGGGGGGCCCGGCGAGGGCCCGGCTCACCGGGAGGGGCCCGGCTCATGCAGCTCGCCCGTGGGACACGCGGCTGGCCACCAAGTGAGCCTGTGTGCCATGCTGAGGTGGGGGCACCAAACTGAGGTGCCCACGTTGGTGATTGCCATTTTAAAGGCTTATCCGGCACCTGACGCTGTCCCTCCAGTTTAACTGCAGAGCAAGGAGAGGGGCCCCAGTGGTTTTCATGGTTCTTGTATCACGATTAGGAGTTTATGACTGCTCTTCCAACTCACTGTTGTCAACTTTTCCGATTCTGAGAAGAAATGGCCAGGCAAGAAATCTGAAAGGGCAAAGTCACCCTATATCTTGTAACCGAAATTTGCCCAAATGGTCTTTTTTTGAGAAATACGCTCAACAGAGCAGTAGAAAATACAGGGTCCCGGAGATGCTGCATTAGCATTGTTTTAGAGCTCAGTTTATGTTTTTAAACATTACTTAGTCATCATAATGCCAATGTGCCTCACACCAAGATTCAGACAGATTTCAAAAACTGGTTCTTCAATTCTAAGACTAACTGTCAAGGTTCAGATACTCAAAGTAATTTTCTGCCAACAATCTGGGCACATTACAGGTTTCCAAAATGATCAGTTTTGCTCACTGGCTTTTCTCAGAGGCAGTGATAAATACCAACAGGGACTGGGGCAACTTGACTTTTGCTTTGCTGAAGAACTTCAGGTAACAGGAAAAACCCTACATATTCCTGGCAATCACATTCAGTAGGTGCCATTCTTTTAAGTAAGTTGTAAGGTCATTCCTAGCATAGAGCTTGGAGTCCACGATGGTTTAAGAAACACAAATAAATTAATATATATCCAAGGTCACATATCGTCCTCTGTGGCAGTTGTGTTGGTAAACCAATCTCCTGGCTGAATTGTACTTCAGAGAAGTACATCCCAGCCATCTTTCCTTTTTCTTTAACACATTTTTCTTAAGAAGTTCACATGCATGCAGACATACACACACAAATAGATGGAGAGATGGAGGTTAGACAGAAAGAGTACCTTCTGGCTTTGTGGCCTGAAAGTAATCCATAAGTAAATCTTACAGTACACAATCTCATACAAATATTCAGTTTATATGCCCAGACAGCAGCTCTAACATACTGACCCTTGAATGTGACCTTCTGATGAAATGGTCTCCTAGTGTAAAGTAGATTCATGCTTGGTTTGTTATCAGAGGATCAGAGATATGCTCTATGGAAAAGCAAGATATTTCTTCTATTCCCAGAGCTCCATTCAGTAGTTAATTGCTTTAAAGTATAACATGATACTAAGCCACCATGCTAGCAGAGTTACAAGATGCTTATGCCTAGGACAGACCATATTGCTCCCAAGGGAACATGACCAGCTAGATATTTTGGTACTCATGTGCTCAGATTCCTGGAAGATTTTGCAACCATAATAACTTATAAATTGGATTTTACCATCAGAACCAAGTGAAAGAACCGTCTTACTGCCTCAGCTCAAGCTGGATCTTTGGAGTTTAGTTGTTCATCAAGATACACCTTTTCCCTGCCAAATTACTGCAAGACCAAAAACATAGCTTGGCCTTGAATCAGAGTAAAAGTAATTTTCTGAAAGCTGTGATTTCAAATCTATTTTAAGCTTATCCAGTTTGCTATTTTTCCTGGGCCCATACCTGCTCTTTAGAATGGACCAACTAGTGGTGCATGTGCTACCATACAGTGGGTTGAACACAAAATCCAGGCAAAAAATAAACTAAGATAACCTAAATAAAAATTATACATGTTCTTTCATACAGTACTAATTATTTAAATCATTTCACCACCCACTCATATTAGCTCAACTGTTGCCACAACCAAACAGTGCATGAGAGCAAGACCATACATTTTCCCAGTAGCACTTATTTAGATCTATTTAACATAGATCATTGTAAAAGCACAGCCTCATTCTGAAAGCTCTTCAGTGTCCTTGTTGTGTGGGATCATGAATGAGAAGGGTCCTTGGCACTGACATCTGATATGTGGCAGGGTCAGTAGACAACTTTAGGGAGGCAAGCCAGATAATATAGCGTAGGAAGCAGTTCCAGAAAAGGATAAAAGCTTGCTAACATAATTGGGAAGAAGAACAGAAAATAGAAACCTTAGAAGAGTCACTGTATGAAAAGTCAACATTGTAAAATCTTATGTAAACTAGGTAGTAATCAGAGTCATTGGATTTAACAAATTGTCCTCAGTGAGAGCCTACCAGCAACTGCACATGAAAAGCTTCCATCTGAGCTGTGATATGCCAAAGGTGTGGCTGTCCTGTAGTGTCTGCCCTGTTTAAGGTATCATCTAAATATACTTCTCTGTTATAATTAAAGTTTGTAGATCTTAAAACTCTTAAAACAGTTTGTTGGTGTGTTGATTTCTGTTCTAGCTAGTAGAGCGGTTCTAGTGTTCGTTCCAAGCCTGGGTTATCCCTTTTAATCATCATGATCTAGGCTTTGGGTACATTCACCAATTTATCAAATATTTCTATTTTTGGAAAGTTGCAGGGTTAGTGCAGATTTTGGTCTGATAATCCCATTGAGGTTATCAGACCTTGGGTAATTCTCTCACTACTCAATACTGACATTTCTTCTGTAAAGGTTGTTTCAGTTAAACATTAACATCCAGCAGTCAGCCTTTAGTTGAACAAGGTGAGAGACACAAACAGAATTCATGAAAGCAGAAAAGAAAAAGCTTAGAAAAACTGCCAGAATCTAGAATAGAGCATGGAATACTTGGACTTGCTGGTTTCTAATTTTGCCAGAGCACTTTTGGGTTATTTGCCAGCCATGGATTCCCCACCATTCTCAGTGAACACTCAGGCTGGTGGTTACAGCTACTGTGAATAACTTTGTTCACTTGAAATGCCAAAGGTCTGTGGGATGGATTGAATGAGTCC
Source organism: Agelaius phoeniceus (assembly GCF_051311805.1). NCBI lineage: Eukaryota > Metazoa > Chordata > Aves > Passeriformes > Icteridae > Agelaius > Agelaius phoeniceus. The sequence goes on along the minus strand of NC_135270.1, from coordinate 33,069,990 downwards.
AGTCCTAGTAATGACCCGTGTGGGTGTAAACATGCTGCCACTTGATGGAGTATCTGTGAGTCTTAGTCTTGAAAATTATAGGCAAGACATAGCTTGTGGGTAAAGGCAATAACTTTTATCAGACCAACTGGCACAATTAAAAAGCTACAAAATTGTGAGTAGATTTAACAAGAGTTTCTGTAGAGAGTCTCAGAATCCCACAATGTCCGACTTAGGAAGGGACCTCAGGTCCAGCCTTCTGGTCAAAGCATGACCAGCTGTTGGTTGATCAAGGCTTTATTTAGCTAGATCTTGAAAGCCTCCAAGTCTGAAGACTGCACAGCTTCTCTGATCAGCCTGTTAGAACATTTGACTGACCTCATGGTTAAAAAAATCTGGAAAATGAAATAATCTCTGCATCTAATTACTGTCTAAGCTTGTTTTGATTTATTTGTTGTCCCTCATACTCCTGCTAAGCACTGCTGTGAAAACCTTATTGAGGGAGCCTTCTCAGAAGTAGTCAGTCTGCTCTTGCATCTCCCCTGTGGCCATCTCTTCTCCAAGCTTCTTCCATTTAGATCATAGTATGGATATGTAGTGAGGGCAAACAAAGAGGCATACTGGTGAGAGTTGCCATTTTCAACTGCTTTGGTTACAGAAGTTAGATGGCTTGTTGTCACTAGGGAATGAGGATTAGAGAAGTAAAAATGTTGTCTCATGACTGAAATAATTAGAAATGTTTTGTGCATCTTCTATGGGCTCTAGAGTGTTCTTGTTCTTTAAGTGATGATGCCAAAAAGAGCTTTCTACACATTTATTTGCTGTATTCTTCAGGTGCTGACTGGTCATTCTTTTACCTGCAGGAATTGCAGAAATCTGAGCATTCAGTAGTGGAAATTAAATAAAAAACCTTGTTCTTCAATCATGCAAAGGACTAAGTAATGTTGATTAGTTTTTGTAAAAGAAAAGTCCTCATAGTCTCATTTTGAGTACTACAGCTTCTGTGGCCCTTTCCTTGTGCATCTGCTCCCCTTTATTAAATAGAAAAAACCCTCTCACTGTCCTTCACAACAATGAGTGATAAAATCTTTTTTTTATATATGTAGCTGTGTTCATAAATATTTATCCAATTGCTTGGTAATATACTCTGAAAAGAATTGCATATGCACTTGTGAAAGTGTTCATATATTCCAGGAATGCACATGAGCACATGGTTTTGCAACCCAAATTAGAGCTTTTCTCATTCAGTCCAGGAATTTTGAGACTGATAAAGGAATAAATGCATCAGGTAGTGCATATAGTACTCCAGCAATCAGTACTCTGATTGGAATTCTGGGCAGAGACAAATACCCCCAAAATGGCCAAATTCCTCTTCCCTTTTTCTCTGTTTGGATAAATCTTACAATATGAAGTGAGCTAGCACAGTAAAATTTAGATATTTCTATTTTTTAATAACTTAATGCTCCTTCTGTGTGCACTCTGGGCTCCCTCACAGACTTAAAAGTCAGCAGGGAGTCTAAAATCTACTTTAAGAACTATGCCTAAGTTTATCATTAGGTGCATGTACAGGTAATGTGCAAGCCACTGATTGGCAACAGTCTTGCACTCTCAGCTATGTATAATTGAAACTGAGATTTTGTTGTTGCTTTTAATCAAGAAAATTTTAAACAAAAGTGGACTAAAATGAATTCTTCTAGTAAAATTTAGAAAAAGCAATTAAGATGTATCTTGATAATAGATAAAAGCATCAGGAGGTCTGGTGGGTTAGGAAATGCTACTAACTGGTGGCATTCTTCTGAGTAGATTCACACAGATTTATGTGGCTGTTAGGCTCAATTCCCCAGCCTTGCTACAGATTCAAGATTTTGATATTTTTCTATTTAGGAGAATGCTGAATTACAGTAAACATTGATCATCTGCCTACCTTGCATGAATTTCAGAAGCAGCACAGACTGGGGCAATATGCAGTGAAAGATCATGGTATTGCAAACTGAAATCTGTATTCTGTATCAATAAAATAACATTTAATTCTGGCATCAGCAAAAGACAAAAGTTTTTATTTACTATAACTGAGTCCAACAGCATTGTCATCATAACTTCTGTTTCCCTCCTGTAGCCCATAGCAAAGTAGCTTTCTTTCCTTTATGATCTTTCAGAATAAACATATTTGGTCAGATTTGATTTGGTTGCTTACATGCACATACAGTTTACCTACTGATTTTGATAAGAATAGCACAAAACACCTTATTTCTTAAAACAGATGTGTATAAAGTATGGATAGATAAGGTGAAAAACAGCTGGTACCCTTGAAATAACTGTCTAGAAACTCAAGATACAGAAAGGAAAAGCATAACAATACTACTAAGAATGCTTCTTTTTGGTTCACCATCTGATTTAAGAGAACAAAATAGCTACTTAAACAGGATGCAGATAATATCACCCCAAACCCCCTTTGTAAACATTTTCCAAGGAGACAGTGATTAACTACTTCCTTTACAGGATATTTCTTGGTCAGCAGCGAGAGGCCAGACATCATGCTCTAGAAATATACTAAGTGTATTGTTTAAACATTTTAAAATTGATTTCACAGTTAAATTGTTGCGGATATAACAGTCCCTTTGAAAGTATAACAGGATGAAAGTCGGGCTCTCAGAAGTGTTGGGGTTTGGTTTTTTTAATGCAATGTTTACTTAAATTTTTCCTAAAATTACACTGGTCCTTCAAGTTGGAAAGAAATGTAGACATGGTTTCCACGTGCTTTGTTTCTGGTGGAGCTGCTTCAAAATTTCCAAAGTGAGGGGACAAAATTTGATTTTGCTGCTGCAGTGTTCAAGGTCAGTGATAATAATTTTGCCCTCATTACTTGCAGTGACAAACTCAGTGGCAGGGATTGTGTGAACAAGTAGGAGTGACAGCCCCTGCTGACTGTGAGGTGAGAAGAAGTAAGAAGTAGTCATAGGGGTTTCACAGTACATGGGCGTGGTAAGTGGTGTTTCTCTGCCCTTTCTGACTTCATCTGCAGGGCAGGAATCTTTTCCAAGGGGAGTTCACCTTGGAATGCAAGGTTGTGCTGATTTGAACTAAGCACTGAATTGAATGCTGAAAATGTAATTGGACATGATATGCAAAGTAGACAAGCCCCATTCTTCTCTACTGAGAGACTCTCCTGTTCCATCACTTTTTAAAGGAAAAGTTCTTTGCTCTTCTCACAAGGTTTTGCTTGCCCCTCTCTCTGTTTCTCTGGTATGCTCATTGTGTGAGTCAAATGGAGAAGAAAGAGAGATAATGGGGAAGGAAGAGCATCTTCCCTCAAACCCATTCCAGCAATTCAGCCGAGCCCATGGTTCTGGAGGATCAGAAGGAAGCAGAACCGAGCTAAGAGTGTGGTTACAGGTAACAGTGGCTGCCAAGGGCTGGCTCTCTTCTGCTGTTATTGCTACAAGAACTAACAGTGAGTTGACCGTTATTTAAAAGGAAAAAGCAATCTTGGTGTGGGCTGCAAACGGTAAATTTAACAGCCCTGTGAGTGCATGAAGGGAAAGATTAAGCTCTTCAAGACTCCGTTTTTCACTTATGTGTTCTCTTGTTCTCAGCAATTTTCTATACTTATGGCTAGACCTGGAGGCTCTTTTTTCCACTGACCCAGAAGGAAGGGTGATAGACTGAGTAATTTAATTGATGCCTTTTTAAGTTGAAGAGAGCTGATACTTCACAATATATTTGGAGCTTTTTAGAAAAAATCCTGAGGGTTTTTTCAAACCTGTTTACAAAACTTGTTACCATTCACAGTATTTTATTGAACTTCTGTGTGGTCCCTGAAGAATATCATCAGGATAGGGCAATACACCAGTCAGTCTCTATAGGTCTTAGAGTTATGGTGAAAATACCTTGAAGAGGTGGGGGAGCAAAACTGTTCTCAGACCCTTCACAGGAAAATACTTAACACTCTTTTGTCAACATCATCAAACTTATAGGAAGGGAATGTAAAACCTGCTCCTCAGTTTAGTAGATTTAATAGACACTTGGAAATAAATGCTATTTGGAATAGGATCAGGAAAATTAATGCAATAAAGAAAATTTTAAGTAAGCAGAGAGGAAATGGATATTGGTGGTCCATTGTGGCTAGATGTGGAATGAATAGAGGGCAATGTCAATTGCTTAGACCTAAAATGATGCAAATATTTCTGAACTCCTCAGATCCTTTCCTTTTCCCAGTTTTATACCTCCTTACCTTTTCAACTTTAAAGCAATGTGTATTGTTTCTTGTTTTAAAGGACCACTCAGAATAGCAATATTGTTAGGTATTACTGTCACTTTTCTGGATTAGAAGCCCTATTCATTGTTGGCTTCAGTTTTAATCAGGGAGAGTACCTGTAGCAGTACTGAACTAAATGTAATGGTGAATATATACCACTATCAGTGTTCAGAAGCATATAAATAATTGAATTATTTGAAGGTATTTAGACAGCAATTCTGCAAATTCAGTGTATTCACATCTAAATGCACTCTTATTGCAAAATGCCAAACAGGGAGCTGAAAATTCATATGCTGAAAATTAATCTTGTTTAAGATACATCCATATTTATTAAGAGCTCCTCTAGGGGCAATATTAAGGGGTCCTTGTAAAGCCCTAGCCCAAGCATTGTTAGGTTCAGGAACTCAGTCTCTAATTACAGGTGTCTCTGAATATCTGCCTTGGAAAACAATGCACAATTGTCAAGACATGCCAAAAATTTTCTGTGCTCATATTTCTGCTTGTCAGTCTACAAGAGGGTTATGCAAAGTGTCTGAAGCTTTTTGTAGCCTCAATTAGAAGGTCTTTCAAAATTGTTCATTTGCAGCTTTTTATTTTTCTCCTTCAATCATCGGTGAAAAAGGTGATAGTACCTTTCTCTATCCCGGCTGAAACCTGGACAAACTTCTGAAACTTCTTAAATCCTGTGGTATAAACATGAACAGTGAAGTCTTATGACAACTGGAAAACAATACAGTAGTGAAAGTTAGAGTTTCTTCTTCTGTCTGAAGAGTGATAGTTTGTGTGTGTTCTCTACCTAACTACCTGTCCTATTTTATCACTTCTTTGGAATTTTGAAAGGAAGATCTGTTAATGTTTGCTCCAGATGACTCACAGGTTAAAAAAAGTGTGCTACTTTTTTGTCAAATACAAACACATTTTAAAACTTGTATTTAAACTTAGTATTATCTTCAAAAGTTCAGAAAACAAAGAGGAGGGAAAAACATTGCCAGTAAACTGTGTGACTAATGAGTCAGAGTAACTGAACTAGTGTTCATAATGCAGATTGGTTTATGCTGCCTTTAAGAGCATGCCACACATTATTATTCTCAGCATCAATTACAGAATATTATTTAAGACTGTAGCCAAAAATATTTAATTTCTAGTTCCCTAGTAGAACAATGACAATAAAGAAATTGTACTTAGATGGATGGGTCAGATTCCATCAATATTCAAATCACTATTTTAAATGGTGCAAAGTATTTGTTTTCAGATAAGAAAGTTAAGTTCTTTTGTCTCAGTCTATGGCTGTGGCAATGAAAAAGAATTCAAACTTTTAATCAGAATAGGTCTGTAGACCCCTTGGCTTTTTTTGCAGGATAAGTGGCAAAAAATAGATAGTAGCACACTGTAGGGATAATTGCTGTTTGGGTTTCACAACCTTATACCTCTTTAACCCAGCTTTGATGATTCCTCAGGCACCCAGCGGGAAGCATGCACATGCCATACTGGCTTTACAACACTGTTCATCACCACTAGAAGTCTGGCAATGGGGAGGTGTGCTAGACCATCTCATTTTCATCCAAAATTCCAAGATTATGCTGTACTAATCATTGTGGTGATGTTCAGAGAAGCAGACATAATTTTAATATTTGACATGCTTCCATAGGAAGTTGTTCCTTTGGAGATGTGTAGATTGCAGAACATGCTGAGGTATACCATACAGAACTGGAGAGTTATTTAATTTATTTTTTCTTTTGTTTTTGTGTTTTATTTGCCTGGATTTGCTTTTATTTGCCTTTATTTTAATTGTCTGTATTTACTTACATACAGTATGAATTACTTTGCAGCCACCTTTGCAGGCATTGTTTGTAGGCCTCAACTACTTTCTTCATTTACCTTATTTTCCTGTTCCTTGAACTCTAATCTCAGTGGCTTTGGAAACATAAGGGATAAGTGGAAATTCAGGAAGTCACTCCAGCTATTTAACAAGCCTATCTCAATCATGAGCCTTTTCTTTCTCATTTTTGTGCCATTTATGTATAGATCAGAACACATTGTTTTGGGTATTTTAAAAATTTTTGTTTACCTGTTGTGCAAATACCTCCTTTTCCTTTTTTATTTCTTTGTATCCTGTCTCTGGCTCTCACAAGACAAATTATTTTAAAAAGCAATAACTGAAAGCTCTTTCCAGTTGGTTTATGGAATATATTTGAAAAACAGCAAAAGATTCCCAGTATACAAAGTCCTTGAGCGACCTTTTGAGTGATCAAACACTATGCTTTTTTGTAAGCTTAATTCTTTCAATATTTTTCATACTTTGAAAAATTGCTTAAAGCAATCTTCTAACTTGAAGCTGTTTAACTTAGCTAAATCTTTGTTAATTTATTTTATTGTCCATGGCCATATGGTGGTAACTTCTGATATTGTGACAATTTTAGTATAGTTAATCACACAGAACCTGGGGTAATTAAAGAACTACCAACATGGCCATTTTACTAAATAACAACTGTTCAGCAGGATTGATACCTTATTCCATAGAATATTTTGTCTTTCAAAATCTTTAGACCCAAGGTAAAATTCTTAATATTCTGACATAGCTGCTTCCTCAATCTGGTGGCATCTAAGCTCTGTTTCTGGTCAGGCTAGTAAGCCCCCAGCAATCAAAATCCATTGGCTATTTGTTCCTCTGGATATGTTGCTTGAATCTCCTCTTCCAAGGAAGCGTTCTGGTAGTTGGTAGTGTTCATGTTTTTTGTGTGCATTCCCCATTTTCATTTTTGTTGTGTGCACACAAGGGGTTTTAGTTATTGAATAGGAAAGTGAGAGCATCCTACCCTATAGCCTGGCATTTAAGACATTAAGATAAAATTTGAATTTTTACAGACAGTGGAAGGAATTGAACTTAGGCATCTCATAGAATGATATCATGAGTGTCATAGTATTCTCTATGATAGTGAGAGCATCTCTATTAGGGCTCCCAGTATCTGAGCCCTTGAATTAAATACATTACAAAACCAGACTGTTAAGTTCCTTGCCCTTTGAAGGGAATCTGTCTTCAGAACAAGTTCCATAACCTCAAATTAAAGGAAATGTCTCCTTCTAATGAAGACCTCTTCTGCACCTCAAATGATGTTTTAGGATATATCAGAAAGAATGACCATTAATTATGTTCATTTGCTCCCAGCTCAGAATGCATTCTGTGGTCAATCTGAGTAGCTTTAGGTTCTGGATTCTGTTCCATAGCCAAGCACATAAAGTGTCTTGTTACTGCTCAGAACTGTTAGCCAACTCTGTGTTTCATGGCTAAGGAAAAGAAAGCTGTGGAAGGGCAAAATGCTGATTTTAATGTAAGAAGCTGATGCAAGTGTCTTAACTAAGCCAGACTTCCTCTTTAAAATATTTTATCAAAACCTAATAAACATGTCCTAAGCATTCTGTTGACTTATGCTTCCATCTTTCCTTGATTTCATCACTTTTTCACATTGCAATTGTATTGCTACTGTTTGAAAGTACCACCGTCTTAAAATGTGCAATCACTGTGATTGCACAACTAGCTGTATTCACTACTATAGCAACAAGAATAAAAACGGGCCCTAGCCCATCCCATGTAAACGGTCTCTCACTGCATTTTATTCTCATGCTGAATGAACATGTATGACACAATGGAAATTGTGTGCTTTGGTTTGGTTGAAGGCTGCTCACAGTGAGGCCAGCAGAACTGAATTTTACTGGAACCCTTGTTTTAAAAGGGGAAATAAAATTTCTGACCTGCTCCAGAGTACTCAAATGAAACATATGCACTCTCTCTCCAGCTTCCATCGCACCCTCCTGGCAGGGGATCTCACCAGCAGGACAGGGGGCAGTGATTGTAAAGAAGCAAGTTCCAGCACGAGACACATGCTCAAATGGAATATTCTAATGTTGGAACTTCAATCATTGCCTTCCTTGAGCCCCAGTGAGGCCTTGTCTATGCTGATATTTTTTATTAGCTCTTGCCTCATTATGGCATCTGAGATCACTAACATAAATATTCTCCATCATGAACATAGCTTCATCCCTATTTTCATCTGTTTCCTCTTTCTTCCTTTAAGTACACAGCAGTGAAGCTCTCTGCTGCCACCAGTTCTACTCTCTGAAGGAAAATCTGGCAATCTGATACCATCCTTCCATGAGCAGTTATTCTAGGTAATTTCTTCCTTTAAGCCTCAGTTCATAATATTGCATTGTTTTTATGAGGTTTCATTTTGTTGTTGGGTTTTTAATTAATGAAGTTTTGAATACAGAGGAAGACTCTAAAACATAACTGAAGAAAGTGCATGGTTCTGTTTATATCAAAACTAAAGTAGTATGATTTCTGTCACGTGAGTTTTCCTGCTATCAGGCTGGCACCTACAACTGTACCCCTATTTTCACACCATTTGTATAACATTACCTTTGAGACCAAGACTTTGGAATTATGTTATCTGTGACACCAATACTTTGTCTGTACAGTACTTTGTACTGTACCAATTTGCAACAGTTTGCCAACAGGTTCAAAAGGTACTACCAGGACATGTGTGCAGCCACCCATACACACCCATGGTGATTGCACAAGTTTCATTTCCTTAGCAAACCAGACTGAAAAAAGACACAAAACAGAGAACTCAAAACTGTTTTTCCTAATCCAGCATAATATCCACATTCTAGCAAGTGAAAAAACCCGAGTATTTCGTTTCCCCTGTAAGCTGTATGTGTAAAAAGTAGCTTTGTTCCCTACTTATCGGGCTTAAATGCAGGAAATCCTTTGTTTGCTATTAGTCAGTTGTGTAATTTTGGTGAAATTCTCATCTCCCTCATCTCATTTCCCTTTTTGCCTGTTTAGAAACAGTATGGTCAAGCAGGAACAAGCACTTTGTCCATGTCTTTACAGTACTTAGCATGCTGATGCCCATGAAAGACTCCAAAAATTAATTCATATAGCAACATTCCTTTTGTTCATTATTGTATAATTAACCAAAACAGAAACAATATTCAGTCAGCAAAACAAAAAAAAATAGAGCTGTTCACAGCTAACTTTCTGAAATCTTCCTGCAGATTAGAGGGGATATGTTTATCAACTAGCCAAATTTAAGCTTGTACAACTTTTTCTGGATAATTTAAAAGAAAAAAAACACAACAAATAGGCTGCTTCTTATGAAGAACTAATCTTAAATGACTAGTTTCTTCTCCTCTTAAGTACTCTTCGTAAGGATTCTTCTCTTAAGCAATCATTTATTTGACTATTTAGAATATGCCAGGATCCTAGGAAGGAAGGATTACTGTCTTTTTATTTTTTTCCTAAATTGAGATTAAAAACTACACTGAGAAAATATTTTTTTTTCAGTTCAAAAGGACTACACAAGCCTAACTTACTCATTACCTTACTACAAACAGATCAAGGGATGGGTTCTATGATAAAGCAGTAAGGGCACACCACACCCTGCACCCAGTTCTAGCAGAAAAAAGGACAGGTTTTCACTCACATTGCTTCTCTGAGATGCTGTTTACCTCTCCTTTTCTTTCAGCACAGACTAAAACTATGGATTTGTGCCTTAGGTTTAACATCTATAAATAAAGGTTCTGAACTACTGACCATAACTGTTGTAGTCTGATTTTGCATGAGAAATGTGTGCTGTGCTTTGGACTACTATAGCAATGATCCCACAGAGACTGTGCAAGTTATGACAGACAGTCAGTGAAACTTTAGCTTAGTTTGGATTAGATGTGCATCATTCTCAGTTCATGTTAAACCAGAAACAAGTTTTATATTGACAGAGTCACCTTCTTCCTCCAATTACTTTAAGGTCTCTTTCTTCTGTACAGTGTTTGCAAAGGCAAATTTCTCTTTCATGCACTATTTTTAGGAATTTCCAGTGTTCAAAAACTTCTGATAATTTTTCCTATCTGATTGATAACTAATCAAAAGCTGTTCCTGATTCATAATTGGAATTCAAGAAAAAAGCTTTGAAAATGAGATAGGGCCAGCATACACAATGTCAATTAACAGCCAATTACTAAACAATTCTTCTAAACTGGTATTAAGTGATGCTGCATGCAAATTAGCACGGAACAGAGGAGCAATGAGTACGGTTAAACTGAGGTTTAAGACCCGGAATAATGAGAAGCAAATATGTTTTCTGTGCTAGGAATGTGAGAACTGTCGTTCTAGAGTAAATCAATTCTCCTTCCTTTCAACCTTGAATCTTGCATTTTCATTGTGTGTACTTGCAGACTTTATTGACTTATTTTTTACTTAGACTGCTGCTTAGGAAAGAATCCCAAAGAGCTGGAGTCCAGGCTTGTGATGAATGTAACAGTACTACCATGAAACAGGACCTCTTCAGAGCCCTTAAATGGAAAAAAAAAATCTCTTTGGGTATTAATTCTATTTCCACTTTTTTTTTCAAGTGTCATGTGGTCTTTGAAGCAGCACATTGTGCAAGTTTTGTGCACTAACTACAGAACAGTCTGTTCTTAGAAAATGGATAATGCCTCACCAAAGAGCTGAAGTATAAGGAAACTGGTGTCAGGAAAGGCATATAAAATATCCTAGAGAGATGTTTTCTGTCAGTGTGATGCATGACACTTGTACCCACAAATCTGTACATGAAGCAGAGAAGACTCTTCTTCGGGTCTTGGGCAGGATAAGAGAGATATGATGTATGTTTTTAGGACAAATCCTTACACCTGAGATAAGTGAAGTTGATGTTTAAAAATCTTCAAATGATAACTATGGGAAATAACCTGAAAACACAGAAAATATTATTTAACATTCTTATGGGAAAAAAATCCCACAGATATTTATCCTTTCTTATCAGCAAATTTATGAAAAAAAATTACTAAGCTTTGCACATTTATAAAATCTAGCTCATAACTTACTGATTCTGCCATTTGTTAAACATTCATCATTACACTGACATTATATCTAAAAATGACTCATGCACTTGTATGTAGAATTTCAATAACATCCTGGTTGCTAGGCTACATGTGATCACTCTGACATATAAAGTACCTCTTAGAAATGGATTTTTTAAAGTATATAATGATCAAATTTGTAGAACTTGTTTATTCAATAAGTATTTCTGCCACTAATTAGGCAAAACAGCATGACATTTTATGCCTTTAAATAAATATTTAGTTGTATTGCACATGATGTCTAACTGACACATATGACTTTTTTTTCCATTTCAGTAAACAACTTTTTATTTCTGCCATTGCATGTGAAAGAGTAGTTTCTTGGGTGATTTTTCACCCAAGAAACTTGGCTTGTTTTTTCCCCCACTGTCCATGCCTGTCAACATTATTACTTGTCTTTAACTGGTTTTTTATCTTTGCTTCATGCTCCTCCTAGCTTTTTCTGAGAACCAATCAAAGAAATCACCTCAAATATGCATATGGATTTTGATACATGCTTCAATGTCTTCATCATAGAAGTACAGGCTTGTTTATGCACATTGGCACTGAGTTTGTCCCCGCATTAACTGCTTCCTGGCAGAGACTGGGGAGATTTCCTGGTGCTGCCACTCTTCCATTAGTCCAACCTTCTCCAGAATTTGTGCTTATGACAACATCTGAGCTTTGGGACCAGAGCTATCTCTGCCACACTAGTATTTAATTTTAATTTGTATCCTAAATGACCTGTGGGAAAAGGATCAAACCTGCAAAGTTATGGGGTTGGTATATGGAGAACACCAGAGCTCATGCTTTCTATAAAACCAGAGGTTGATTAAATGAATTACCTTTTTCGGTTCTGTTGCAAAATCAAAAAACCCCCAGAAAGTACATTCCTTCTATGTCAGTCCAAAATACTTTTTTTCTTCTAGCCAAACATTTTTCTTAGTATGGATTCACAAAAAATACTTCATTGTGATTTTATTCATTTATTCTATGTAGCACTGGAAACATTTGGTCTTTTCAATTTTTTTTTTAAATTTAGTTCAGGCTTGATTTTTCAAAATGAAACTTCAAAAAAATTTTCATCATTTATGACAAAATATTTTGCCCAAAAAATAGCAAAAAAAGAGATTCTCATTTTCTGCCTCAGCATTTTTACATTCAACTATTGTTAGTACAGTAGAACAATATTTCTTTATTGATTATAAACAATCCCTAGATTTATACAAATGCTTATTTTGGTCATTAGGTAAACATGCATCAATAGACAGTGTGTACCTAAATAAGAACATATTTTTTCTGCAGGACTCCTGCCTGATATACCTTCAGTGCACACGATAATCAGTGCTCGCTAATCATTGAGAGGCCAATATTGGGGGGGAAAGTGGCATTGAAAGGGAAAGTGCTGTTACATGGTGTTATTGCTGGAGCTCTTAGAGGGTCAGTCTTCAAACAACACTTGCTTTGTCATTTCATTAAACAGTTTAGTTGGGAGATACAGGAGTGTGATAATGGAGTTTGCTGACAGCAAAATGTGTCTCTCACACAGAAGGCAGCTGCAATGCCCAGGAAGACCTGTATGGCTGTAAGAACTGGAACCACACACAAGGGACAAAATTAACTAGTATCAGATACAAGTATTCTTTGGGACTAATACTGAGAGTTTCTGTTCATTTGTGAGCTTACTGGTGGGAAACAGCTGTGATGGGACACAGAGGTTGATCTCAGAATAATTCATGAGTCACTGGTGTGATATGGCCGTAGGAGGGAAGTGTACCAGGTGACACTGGCTACAGCAGTGCTGGAAAGCAGTTGGGTTATTTGATGGGCAGGAGCAGGAGCTGTCTCATCTGCAATAGCTCTAGGCATCCAAGCTCCAGAAAGATGATTTCAGAGTGAAACAAATGTTATGGAAGGAGGTGTGCCCTTTCTCTGCTCTAGTCCAACCTGTCATAAATCTTTGTTCATTTAGCTGAATATATGACATTTCATTCTAAAAAAACCATTAGCAGGAAAACAGAAATTTTCTATGATGCAGACTAAGCATTAGAAATTTCTGGCAAAATGAGCAGTAGAATCTAGAGATGAATGGGTTATAATTTTTCCTACTGTGGGCAAGCAATTCAGTAATCATTAAGATTAATTTGGAACATTTAGGAAAATAATTAAATTATGGGGTCGTCTGCAATTGCATCTTAGGTTTAGCAACCTACAGCATAAATTAGATCTGATAGTTGTATGGTCCTATAAGGAATTTCCCATTTCCTGCAGTATACTGCTCAATGACTTATTTACAGTTTATTGCAGTCTGTACTGAATACAGGAATTAGCTTCCATTTTACAATGTCTGATATTAATAATTAAATTTAGTAAAAATTGAAAGAAAACCTGTTCATGTTGTGATAAAGAAAATCAAAGTGTAAGAATAAAATGCAGAGAGTTAAATCAAATAATGTTGCATGTCCCATGTAAGATATCTATAATCTTGTTTTCCAAATATTTAGAAATTTATATTAAAATCATACTTATCATTAACTTCTGCTGAGGAAACTCAGCTCTGCTATAAGTCAGATCATAGGTACCTTATTTTTTCTGTGTCTTGAATGATACTTAGATTGCAGAACTGTATGGAAGAGGCAATTTAATATAAAATCCTCCAATATGTTCTATAACACTAGTTCAAGCTGTAGCAAAATATCATATTTCTTTTCACCCAATGTGTCCCTATCAAAGAGATTTTTTTAAGGCAATGCTTTGTCTCAAGGTGACTGCTAAGGGTTGAAACTGAAATGATGCTGAGATACAAGCTGTGCAAAAGACTTAACTAGGCTGAATTAGTGTAATTTGATTGCTGCTCTGATCAGTCACTGTAATTGTCTGCCTGAGCCTCGTTAGAGGATAAGCCCCCACAGGCTCTATTTCCACTCCACAGGGTTTCAGTGGTAATGCCAGCCTAAGGCACTGCTGTCTTTGCCATGCCTGGACAGCCCTTACTGCAGTGCTGTGCTCCACATCCCCTGCCTCATACCTGACTATGGAACAATGGCAGACAACTGATATGCCTTGTTTGTGCATGTTTTCTCTCTTTTTAATATAAATCATTCAAGCCCTCCAGTTCACAGAACAACTCACATGGATGCTCTGGCTTGACCTAGACAGGGGGCCATGCACCACCACTTGAGCCCAGCACTTATCAACTTGAATAATTCCTCATAGAGCGATGACTCACAGAGCATGTCTGTGTTGGACACCAGATGTCTGACCACTGCTTGGGGAGACAAAAGAGTTACCAGTTAATTACCAGATGAAACAACTTTTAATCAGGGCAAGAAAATCCACAACATCACCTTGGAGAATTTAAAAATGTCTGACTAGATTGATTATAAGTTGATTCTAATATTTAATCTTTTCAGGCTACACAGGTCTAGAACATAGACCACATGATATATTTTTGCTCAATTTTACTCTCAAAGGTGGTTCTTTCTTGGTAGCTGAAATGCACAGAAATACCTAGCTAGTAGCAAACAGTAGCTTGAAGAATTTCAGCCCAAATATTTGCAGTTTGCTAGTTAAAAACAAGAAAAAAAAATTTCTTAGTATGGAAAATCATAAGGATTAGAACACTTAAAAATGCTAACCCTATAAGCATTGCACTTACCATCCTATTAAAAAAAAAAAAAGTCAGGAGTATTGTTCTTAAGCTCTGGTTTTACCCTGTCCTTACATGCTCTACTTTGATTTTGACACTGCTTGTACAAGCACTTCTAAAAACTGTGAGCTGGTAGGTGCCTTCAAAATGGGCTTCTGAGAAATCTTTGTGCCTGACAGGTTGTGATTTTGTAAAATCTGACAAAATGAGATCATTAAGCTCATTACCAAATACCAGTTTCTTCTTCAACTTTCTTTCTCAGTCATGTGCAAGTAGTTTCTGTTTAGTCAGAATTCCTGAACTGTCAAACCTGAACTTTTCTCACACTAAGGTGCTGCAGGTTGCACATGTGCATTTGAGAAGTTTTCTTTCAGATGTTCATTGAGGTCTTGGATTTGAGCCAAAATTCATATGTTTTTCACGCATTTCATGTTACATTACTCTAGCAAACTCACCTGCCATGTGCTTTAACCAAAAGGTCATTTTTTGATATCGTTTCTGTCAAAGAGAAGGTAAAAATTGGCCATTTTAGCAAATTAACTAATTAGAGTAAAAGCACATCTTTCTTTTTTACGTGCTTCTTTTAGGTGTGAAAAGCAAGTGAAAATATACATTTCTTCAATAGATAGACTCTACTTTCATGTTTGTATGGCATGTAATACCCAACAAATCAGACTAGATAGCTTTAAAATAAATTCGACAATTGAGAGTTATATTTAACTCATGGAACAAATTAGTTAAGGGAAAGAAAGGAGTAAATTTCTGTGTAGAGAAGACAAAACTACCTGTTATTGAAAAAGCTGCCAAGACTTGCACACCTAATGCAAAATTTATCCTATTAGAAATACTGCTTTGGTTTCACTATTTTCTCTTCCATGCTCTCACTCTCAGAGTAGTAATTTATTTGCTGTCTTTAAGAATTTAACTCTGTACCTTGTAATCTCCATGATTCGGTGATTACTTTAAACTTAGCCACCTAAGAATACAAATAACACTTATAATTCTAAAATTCAGTTTTAAAAATTAGCCTTAAATTCTAGCCTACTGATGACTGATCATCTGCATTCTGGTTACCACACCTCTGTATACACAAGCATTCAGATGAAAGACCAGGGCTGTGGACCATAACCAATCAAATACATCTTTTGCTGAGTGCATGAGATAATGCACAGGCCTAAATATTATTTTCCTACAGGGTGTCAAAAACTAAGATGAGAACAGACTAGGTTATGTATTCTCCTATTTATACCTACTTTTACCCTCAAGAGGAAAATTGAATGTATATGTAGGTAACAGGAAAAAAGCCCTTTTAGTGAGAGTCTTAGTTGCCTTGCATTCAATATTTAATTACGTATTCAAGAGACAATTTCCACTATAGAAAGAAGCAATTTTCAGAGATTACTACAGATAAGTACATAAAGTTTTAGATATTATTAGCAGTGTTTCTGAAATTTGTAATTCTTGACTAAAGAAGAATCTATGTCACTCAGCATTGACCCAAAGAAAAATACACATCCTTAGGCTCTGAGGAGATCTTAAATGGATGTTCCTTTTACAGCCTGAGTATGTGTTGGAACTAAAATGAAAAGAGAGAAAAAGAGCAAGAAGTTCTGTAAAGAAACATCAAAAGGCCATTAGAGAAAGAGCTTTTAAAAAGAAGACAGTAGCATATGGAAAATAATCAGGCACTGCTATATAGAGAAGAATAATTTTGAAAGTAATAGAATGCTCAAAAATGGGTAAAACTTGCTTGTGAGGTGTCTTGTCCTTAGTTAAAGCAATTTTTAAAAGGTTTACCAAAGGAAAACCTCTCTAAATACTATTGTCAATGGAAAATAACATTTTTTATTCAGATATTGCAAATTTAGTAAATGTCTGGTTATTGTTGCCTGAAAATATACATATAGATAAAATTAGTTCAGTGGATCAACCATTTTAATACATTTCAATAAAACCACTAGAAACTCTGTGTGGCTTTGAAAGTAACAGAACATTTTAATTAAATGGAAACATTTGTTGGCAAATGAATGGCGCTTAGTTGTATCTCTTTAATGAGCTATTTTTACATTTAATAACTTAGACCATTTACTACTGAGATTGATGATTTTTTAAGGCCGTTGTTAACAGTGTTCTTCTCTATTTAACCTTGTTAAATCTTTAAATAGATATCCTTGTATTTCTCCTTGATGCTAAAAATGGCTTCCCTGACAACATACCATTTAGTTAATTTTTAGATATTGAAAGTTTAAAGTGGCCTGAAATGCACAATGTCATTCTGAACCTGAATCCAAATTGTTACAAATTGCTGTCTGAAATCTGGATTCATTTTGTGATTGTGATACGCATCCTTCCTTTTCAAAATGCCTTCTCTAGTAAGTGATCAGGAGCAGAACTTCATCCAATCATCCAGCATTTCAGCATAGAAAGGGTGATGCAAAACACAAACAGCAGGGCACATTTAAAATTAAAGGGCCCATTAGGCTCTTCCTTCCTGTAGGCTCTTTGGAAAATTCAATTACCAGAAATATCAGGCATATGCTTTACATATAGCATACCACTGTTTGTTTGGTTTTGGTCTAGTTCCTAATCTCCTATACCATCAGCGTAATGTGTTACAAGTAGGCTGATGTATAGCTATAATTAATTGCATTAGTCATTGAGGAATAAATTCAAATACTAAACTTGGGAAGTGTGTAATCCAGAGTTAGTATGATTGTTAATCCAGACATTATTACCTCAAATGTTAATAGATACAATATCAATTAACTGCTAGAAAAGAAATGTTTTTAAAATTGAGGCAGCATTGCGAAGGTATTTCCAGACATTACCACAATGTAATTTTGTACCATTTTTCATTGTGAACATTTGAGTATATGTGAATCTGTAAACAAATACTAACAAAATATGCCAAAGCATGCAGAAATACAAACATAAAGAGTAAGTTCCTAGTTTATTTTTCTCAGTTCTGCTTTTTGTTTTGAATTGCTGTTTTAAGGCTGCTCAGAATATTTGTCAGGGGACCAACAACTCATATTTTACTGAAGGAAACAAGTTATTTACAAAAATAACTAGAATGCAGATCATATTGGAGACCATATGTACCTCATTGGATTGATTAGAATTGATATTTTACAAGTACCTGGCCCGCACAAAGGAAAGAATCTCACTTGTTTTTTAAAAATTTGCGTGATTTTTGTCCAGGTGACATGTTACTGGTGAGATGAAAGACTGCTTTGTTCTTCACAAGACTTGTCCAAGTCACTGAAGAGAGTGAGTATCGTGTCCTTTTGGTAGATTATGTCTTCATCTCATCTTCTTGTTGATGAGAAAGCATAGAACAAATTTGGACAAACAACACGGGAACCAGATGCTGCAATTGCGTTGGCCATGCCACATTGAGCAAACCCAGCAAAATCTTGTTTGACTTGGAAGCAAACACTAGAAATCAGAGAGAAGGTATACCAGTACCAGTGGCCACAAGATCAGAAGGCTATCAGTTAGGAACAAGTTGAACTCCACCCAAGACTCAGAGACACTTGGTGCTTTTTTCTCTTTGAAAAGAGGTTTGGGTTGGTTTGGTTTTTTGTTGGGGTTTTTTTGGGTTTTTTGATATTTTTTTTTTTGTTTTTGTTTTTTTTTGGGAGGGGAGGGGGGGAGGACAACTGTGTGAATTATGAACATTTTTCATTTATATTTCAAGAAAAATTTCTGTGTATATTGTCTTATGCCAAGTTTATGGTTCATCTCCCTGGAACAATATGCCAGTGCTATGTTTTCAGAACCTGGCTAATTGAAAATTTCCCAAGCTCTTGCACAGGAGTGACAGACACAGAGCAGAAGAATCCCTTGGCTAGAACAGGGATTGCACTGTGTTGACACAAATTGATTCACTTCCAACTGAAAAAACAGGTAAATTTTCATCTTGGTTAAGAGTTTGCAGAAGAAGAAGTCTCATATTGTAAACTTCTCAAATATTGCCTGACGTTATGACAGTTATGAGAGTGGGCTCTTTGGCAACACTAGGTGGCCTTGTACAATATGGGACATTATAAAGTAATAGAATATGTACACATATTTTCACAAGTTTATCATCTGCTGCCCTTCCAGCCCTCAGGTTGTAAAAATACTGCAAGGAACTCACAGCTAGCTTAGGTACACATACTTGTGCAGCAGTTTTGAGCACACAGCAGACCCGATGACTTTATGTTTCCCCTCAAAGGAAGTGTTCATGTCTTTGTATATAATTAGTTCCACTATGAAGAAGACCTTAGAAGAGAAAGATTTGGTTCTCTTGTTAGACTTGTGGTTCATGGGGGGGGATGGGGTTGGTGGTGAGGTAGAAGAGAGGGTTTTGCACTTAGTCATAAGCGGTGCTGGGAGCAAGTAAAACCATTAGTATAGACTAGCTCTGTGTGGGATTCCATTACCAGCACAGAAAGAGATACTCACAAACAGAGAGTGGTTTCAGAGAAATGTCACAGAGTGGAAATTTCATTCCTTTCCAAGCTCTGAACCTAGGAGCTCATTTCCATTAGGGAACAAGAAAGAATAATAATAAATTTCCATGCAGAGCAACACCCCCCGTGCATCGCATAACACAATTGTGCACAGGGGGTGTTGCTCTGCATGGAAATTTATTTAGACAGAGATGTGAACTACATTCCTGATGATGAGTGAAATTTGTTTTCCTGACAGTTATGTGATATTTTATAATATCACATAATCATGTGTCTGTCAAGAACTTTGGCATTAAATTCTATTGAAGAGGCACATAGGCAAGTTCAGTACAAACACCTATATTTGAGGAAATTAACTGGTTTTTAAGGAAATCAATTAAGTTATTATCTAGATAATCTGAAAAACAAGCTAGAAATAAAATCACTTCCCTGTCTTTTACTTTTATCTCTGTGGTTTTACCTCATGTAATTTTAATGCTTGTTTCTCCTCTTGTTGTATAAAGTACAGCATAACCAGAGGGACCCACTTGACTAAAGTGTATCTGACAAGTCCTGATATATATAATTTTTCAGCAAATAATACACAGCAAAACAAGGAAAACCTTCTCGGTCTTACATTTTCAGTGGTAGTTAGCTAAAAATAGAGACAAGCAGCTATTCAAGTTGCAAACTGGTTTTAATAGGATGCTATTTCTTAGGATGCTACAAAGCCAGAAGGATTTTAATGGTGTTGCTGATGATTTACAAATAATTAGGCTCATAATCAATAAAAATAAGGAAATAGAGGGAGTAATGATAATAATGGATGAGATACTCCACAGACAGGAGTTTTGAAAATCTTTAAATTAGTGAACTCAGAGCATTTAAAACTTTAAATCTATAACTGGACTTTTTTTTTAAAAGTAGCAGTCACTTTTGCAAGTTTACCTGCACTTGATTGGAAAATCCAGGTCTCTGGGGTGCTTCTTAGTGGTTACACCAGTTATTCTTGGTTCTGACTTTTGCTATGCATCATGTCCCACATAATTTGAGATTATCAGTCAAAATGGCATTTAAATTCAAACAGCTCCGAAAACATTATGGCCCTTCTTTTAAATATTAAATATTTAATTCTTTTAAATATTAAATTCTTTTAAATATTAAATACTATTCCAGCCATGTTTTAACTTAAGGGCACAGGTCTCAGTAGCAGAAGTTAAACTGTAACAGCCTGATGGTGCTGAGACATGAGCCTGCAAGCAGTGTGTCCCTGTGGCCAAGAAGGCAAATGGGATCCTGGGCTGCATTAGGAAGAGGATGGCCAGCAGATTGAGGGAGGGGATCCTGCCCCTCTACTCAGCCCTGGAGAGCCTGACCTGGAGTGCTGTGTCCAGTTCTGGGCTAGTCAGGACAGGAGAGACAGGGAGTTACTGGAGCAGGTCAGGTGAAGGGCAATAAAGATGATGAGGGGACTGGAACAGGTCACTTATGAGGAACAGCTGAGGGAGCTGGGCCTGTTTATCCTAGAGAAGAATGAGAGGGGATGTTGTCAATATATACAAGTACCTGAAGGGTGAATGTCAAGGGGATGGAGCCAGGCTCTTCTGGATGCTGCCAAGTAATTGGACAAGAGGCACAGGAAGTTCCACCTAAACATGAGAAATTACTGTGCAGGTGACTGAGCACTGGAACAAATTGCCAGGAGAGCTGTGGTCTCCCTCACTGGAGATATTCAGCACCTACCTGGATACAATCCTGAACAACAGGAACAATCCTGAATAAGGGACCCTGCAGGGAGGTTGGAGTAGATGATCTCCAGTGGTCCCTTCCAGCCTCAACCATTCTGTGATGATACAATTCTGTGACAGCTGCTGGGGGGGATTATTTCCAGCACCTGAAGCCCTGTAACTCCTGTTCTTCTCTCCTGTGTGCACCTTGTCCTTCTACCCCATCCCTCGGCTGGCCATGTAAAGCCAACAGAGCTACCCTGTCCCATACAGAAGCCATGTCCCTCCAGCATGGGACTGTATTTCAGAGGTGCAGGAAGTGCAAATGGGTGGAAAGCCACAGAGATAACTCTGCTTGGCTTCCCGTGCTCAAACCCTTCACACACAGGTTTCAAGCACATCATGAGGAGGAGAGGGAGGCAACTTGGCAACACAACTGCCTTACAGCCCTGGCACAATGCAGAATTGCTGGGGATTGGATTTGGAGCCCTTTTTGTGGACAGTAAAAAGGTCTGGATTTAAGAACATTCTGTCATATGTCCCAGAGGTCTAGAAGCACTGAACACAGTATTGCCTACATACTTTCAGAAACTCACATAACAAAGTCATTTTCTGAGCATGTACTTTTAAGGTTTTAAAGTCTAAAATATTTTCATTAATTAATTTTAATTATGGGAAAATTTGAGCTTAAACTGGACATTAAATACACAGAAAATAGATCTTGGAGAAATGAGTAGAAAACTAGAAGCCACCATCAATAGAAAATTAAGAAAAAGCCCAATTAATCTATTTTAGTTTAAGAAAAACCCAAACCACACAAAACCAATTTGTTAAGGACCACAAGTTACCTGTTGGTTTCTTCATGTTGTTCTTTTTATAGTCAGCCACGTAACAGACATTTGTAGGGGGATACAGTATGGGTAAATGAAGGTGGTATAGATCTAATCTTATCCCTTAAAGAGTTGCAGCTGAACCAATTACTAAAGATTAGGAGCAGGCCTGATGTTAACAGGCCACATCCGTAGCCAATAAGTAGAGTGTTATAAAAGAGTGGATTGGTGGAAACTGGAGTCAGTTGGCTACTGTAAAGACAAGGAAGATTTAGTGCCTTGAGCTGCCTACAAGAAACATGAAAGAGGTATAAAGCTCTAGCAATGTGGAAGCCTTACAATATAGTGGCAGTAGAACCTTTGCTATGTAATGACAATAGACATTAGCCTGGCATCATAGGTTTGAATCTCAGTAACTAACTTGAAAAGAGTGGGAAGGATTTTATTTTTTTCAAAAAACAGCAGGTGGAAAGTGACTTGGTAAAGATGACAGCTGACTAAAAAAGACCAGAAAAAGCAGCTGCCTACTCTTTACCCAAATGCCTACTCTTTGGAGCAACTGAAACTGAACAGTTTGACAGGAAAGGATGCAGCTTGTTTTCCTTCATGCTCTATCACCTCACCCAGCAGCATTAGCAGCGTACATCAACCAGACTGTCTTCAACAAAGAGCATGCTAAACATTTACAAGTTGCTTGGCATCTGATACACTGTAGTGCACTAACTGCTGAAAGCCAAGGACCTCTCCAGATGTGCCTTTTGTTTTGCAATCAGCATATGGTTTCTCAAGCAGGAAGTCAGCTTCAGGGGTGGTGGTTTTTCTGCAGCTAAGATAATCAACATAGGAATTGTCTGATCTTTGTATGTTTTTAAACAGATATTTTTGTGCAGTTGATGGACAGAGTTAAGTAGTTTCACTACATGAAAATGACTCATAAAGCTATAAATAAATGAATGTAGAAACTACTAATGATAATTTCTTCACATTCCAACATTGTTGAGTTTTTTTTCAATCTATATGTTTTAATTCTGTCTTGAGTATTTGTATATTTATGAATGATTGAAACCAAACAGAAGAAACAGTATGCTTATGCAGTAATATGCTAACTACTTTGCTTTCTCTTGTCCTGGTTTCAGCTGGGGTAAAGCTCGTTTTATTCTCAGTAGCTGATGCAGAGCTGTGTTTTGGATTCAGGAGGAGAATAATGTGAATAAAACACTGATATTTTGGTTGTTGCTAAGTCATACTTACCCTAAGTCAAGGACTTCCCACTCTGCTCTGCACTGGTGTGGCCTCACCTTGAGTCCTATCTGCAGATTTGGTCACTGCAATACAAGAAAGACATTAAGCTATTAGAATCCAGGGGAGGTCAACAAAGGTGGTGCAGGGCCTTAAAGGACAGCGATATGGCTCAGGTCACTTGGCTTGTTCAGCCTGGAGAGGATCCCTGAGAGGGGACCTCACTGCAGTCTACAACTTCTTCATGAGAGGAAGAGGAAGGGCAGGCACTGATCTCTTCTCTGTGCTGACAGTGACAGGACCCGAGGGAATAGCCTGAAGTTGTGTCAGGGGAAGTTTATGTTGGATATTATGGAAACCTTTCCCCACAGGGTGGCTGGTCACTGGAACGGGCTTCCCAGGGAAGTGGTCAAAGCACTGAGCCTGCCAGAGCACAAGAAACTTCTGTACAATCCTCTCAGGTACATGGAGTGATTCCTGGGGATGGTGCTGTGCAGGGACAGCAGTTGGACTTGATGATCCCCGTGGGTCCCTTCCAACTCAGCATATTCTGTGATTCTGGACTTTTCAGCGTCTCATCCCCTGCCAGTGAGGAAGCACACACGAAAGCTGGGAGGGAGCATAGCTGGGACAGCTGCCCAAAGAGATATTCTATAATGCAAAAAGCTATGCCCAATATATAAACTAGAAGGAGTTACCTGGAAGGGGGCCAGTTGTGATTCAGGAATGGACTGGGCATTGGTCAACACGTGGTGGGAGATTGTATTGTCAGCACTTGTCTTTCTTGTGTTTTATCTCCTTCTCTCCCTTTCATTTACTATTATTATTATTATTGCTTTGTTTCAATTAATAAACTGTTCTTATATCAGCCCCTGAGTTCTATTCTCTTTTCTTTCCTGATTCTCCTCCCCATCCCATCAGTGGGGGGAAAGGGGAAGTGAGTGGCTGTGTGGTGCTTTATTGCCGACTGGGGCTAAACCATGAACATGAACAGGGGAAGTTTTGCTTCACTGAGAATTACACAATGTAGGTTATTTAAATAAGTATCTGACTGGCAAAAGAAAAATTCCTACAGCAGTCCTACAGCTGTGACACTGGAGATGGTGGATGCCAGTCTTCCACTCCTGACAAAATTTTTTTTCCAAGAGCATTTGTAATTCATAGCCTGTTTCTATTGGAAATGTCTTGCTCCTCTTTTCTCTACCTCCTTCTGTCAAAAACAAATACCACAATACAAAAAGTGCAGTATTTAGTTATTTTGTTGTATTCCTGTTTTATTTCTTTTTTTTGAAGGAAATATGGATTATAACCATTTACTTGATAGAATGCAGGACTCACAAGATACTGTGGCAACTTAAGAGTAAATTAAGATTGGATGTAGCGTGGGAAGCTAGGATGACACGTAGTGTTTTCACCTTGACAGCCTTTCAGTGGAGGTGGCACAGCATAAGATCTTGACACATCTTGACATCAGCATGAATGCCTTCAAGTGAAAGGCAGGTAATTGTTTTCAATGCAGTAAGAATCTAAACTGATCAGTAGTCATGAGACAAAAAAAAAAAAGAATTTCTGTATTTCCTAGATGAGTGCTGATCTTACGTATATTTTTAGAGAGAAAGTAAGTAGCTAAAAATAAAAAAAAATTAAAATAACATGTATAAAAATAGCTATATATATATAATTAGAACTGCTTTTCCTAGTAAAGAGCGGGAAAAGTCCAGCATTGCAATTTGAAAATTTGAAATATTTGGAAATATCATGATAAAAATGGTGCAATATTCCAGAGATCACAAAAATGGAAGAAATTTAAGTATACACCAGTAGGTTCTATGTGCATATTTCATTAGCTGTCTCATTAAGTTTTTCTGTTCTTTTTTTCTTCTGAGTTGTTGCCTTCTCATTCTTAATGTATTTAGCCTTTTTCAGTTTTCTGAAATAATTGAAAGTAATAGATGAGCAAACAAGTCTAATGTTTTAAAAGAAACAGTTTTCATACATGAAATTTCAAGTTTATTTTGCTGACTATGTTGCACTAAAACTTTCAGTTACCATTTATCTAAGGTGAAGAGAGAGAGACCACAGTTAAAATAAACATAATGTAGTATTTAGGTAATAAAACTAGAAGAACATATGATGAGACATAATAAAGAAAAGATTAGCTACTGAACAGCACTTAGCTGGGAAGTGCAGACACTTTCCAAAGCCTGCAGGCTCACACAATGAAGCTATACACAGGTGTCTCAGCAGGGGAGGCCCCTGAGTAACAGAACCTGTGCCCCGAGCCTGGGCCACAAGTGCCCACAGCAGACATACCTGCCCTGCAGAGATCCAGCTCACACAGTCCCACACAGAAAGCTGGCCTGAGCCTCTCTGCCAAGCCTGTAAAACAGATAAAGATCCACCCACAAATAATAGAAAGGTATCTATATGTGTAGGAGTTTTCAGAATTGTGACTCTGTAAGTAACATGATTGTTTCAAAACTACATTTACGTACATCCCTTGTGACAGTGAGATGTCAGTGCTTTTTGTAAAAGTAACTCTACTGAAAATAGGAGGAATAAATGTGACCGTGCTACTGCCAGCTACACTAATACTGCATGTTTGTGTCTGGTTTTCTCTAAAAGTTTGTCAGTAGACTAATTCAGATCCAAAAAATGGGTGGTAAAGAAGTTATGTTGTGGTCTCTTAAACAGTTGCCACTGTCTAAATTGACATCTGGTTTTACTCCATATTTACTAACCAACCCCCGTCCCTGAAAATGTGGGTGGGCTGATTATTTTGTGTGAGCGTATTTGAAGATATGTTCTCTTTGCTGATTTGGACTCCATAGCCATTAGAGGTCTTTGTACTTAATATAAAGGTAACAGGATCAGGCCTTATAGGAGTAATTTATGTCTAAGTCACACCGTACCACTTCTACTCAGTTACAATTACTGATGCTTTAGGAAAAAAGGGGTCAGTATGTGGTTAATGGGACTAAATTCCAGGAGACCTGGATTAGATATTTAGTTTAGCAATTGATCTTCCTAGACAAGCCAAATCATTTGCCTATGCCTCTTCCACCTAATAATACCCCCACTGTCTTGCTTGCTTGGATTCCAAGCTTTTCCTAATAGATCCTATTTTCTTATAAGATACACTTAGCACCTAACATAGGGAGGTTAAAATGCTAAGTCCAGCAGGCACATTTGTAATTTAAATGTGTTAAAAGAAAGGGAAGGGGAAAAAAAGATGTAACAAAAATAACAGTGAAAATTCCTTCTCCTATGCAATTATCTTTCCTCCTGTAGGAAAGAAAAACAAGTGAATTTATATAAAGAAATTAGATGAAAGCAACTCCAAAGATGGTCACTGGGGTATCATTACAACCCCACAATGAAAAATTGTGTAACTGATGAGTATAGTATGACTAGGGGGAAAACTAAGAAAGGAAACCGTGTGTATGCTCTTCAAGGTAAATTAGCTCAAAACCACACACCAGGTTGCTTGGGCCAAGGAATGTACTTAGACATGCACAGAAGAGCCCTCCAGTGACAGGTACCTCACTGTACAGCCTGTGAAACTTAACAATTTTATGTACGGATTTTATTTCTTCAAATACTCTCCCTGTTGGAATATTTAAACAGCTTATTTCTGCCTCGCTGCACACATGAAAATCCCATTGCATAAGAGAAACAGAGAACAGAATTAAAGAAAGGGAATCTGCAGCTTCTGTTCTCTGCTGTTTTCCAGTAAACTTCTCTTCTGAATTGGCAAAAGAAATTTAGTTACTGCTTGTTTTGCCTAACCCAGCTCTAGCCCTGGATAAAGCAGCACAACCCTCAAGCCTGCGCTGATTCCTAAAACTACACACATTCCATTGCAAAATGATCTAGTGATCATTCTACCTAGCAATGCATTGCATGTATAATTTGTTAAAATTCTAAGGCTATTGTGACAGTACTTTGATAGTACTGATGTGTAGTGATGAACAATACTCTTGTAACATTTAAATTCTTTAGCACTCTTCAAACACTCAAAAAACCAAAGGACATTAATTGTGTAGGCATTGCTTTAAGCTTAAAAACCTTTTTATGCAAGAAATTAAGTCTTCATCAAGAAAATAACTGTTGAAATCTTAATACCTCTCAATGACAGCCACATTTGAAGAGCAATTTTATAGCATAATGATCCTTGTTGCATAATTTGGACAGACTTTTGTTCTCATTTTAATTTCCCATACACTGCTTGCTTTACCATCGCTCCTTCCCACACTGATTAAAAGGGAGAGATCAAAAGTCAGAAGAGAAAAAACACCAAGTTTGGGCCTGGAGTTAAACTTCTAAAGGCTTCAGCCCATCTCCTACTTCAGACACGCTATGGCATATCTGACTAAAGCATTGGGTGCCTCATGGGAGACTTGGGCAGCTGCATTCCTCCTGAGACCCCACTGCACACACAAGCCCAACAGAGCAACTTTAAACCCCCCTTCACCTTCCACCCAGGACTAGAATATCTAAACTTCCCGTTCTTTGATTTCTATCTTCTTGAGACATCTAAAATATGAACCTAGCCAAACGACATGCCAGAAGAAGAGGCACTTTTCTAAACTAGAAAAGAAATAGAAAGACTAGAAATTAGTTCCTTATTCCAAACCTTGCTCCAATGATCTGATTTGTTACTTACTTCTGAAAGTAAGTCTATAGGACTGGGTAAACTATAAAATGGAGTTTCAGATTCTTGCTTTATTATCAGTTGGAGGAGAGGTTTAAATCCATCTTTTATACATTTCATAACAGCTACAGACTTTTCCAAGGAATGCTAACGTAAGTGCAGGCTGAACAACATGAAAAGATGACAACGGGGAACTGGAGTAAATAATTCCTCATTAAGAGAGAAAGCCAGGAAGAGATAAGAACAAGTAAGGATGTTCAGAATGAAGTGTACTAACAGTCACACTCTGAGGACATCAGGGATTGAACCTCCTTTGTGCAGCTACTTCTCAGAGTTTCTCCTGAATTATACAGCCTGGCTTTCTCCTCACGTGGTCTTTACTTTTCATAATCTGCCCTTATGGTCTTTCTTCCCTCAACTTGTCTGTTGAAGAAGTAAGACAAAAGAAGTCCTTGTACTGCTAGAACATGGGATACTTACACTTCCTCCCACTGAGTTCTGAGTTTGTTCAGGGAGGGGGCACTTTGGAGTAGTGCCCCCTAGTAGTTCCCCTTCATACTCCTCATGTTACCCTGCTCTTTGGTTTTGCTTCCTCTGGCTGATTTTCTGGTTGATTTGACCACTAACTCTTCTGAGTGGTTACTCAGAGAAATGAGTTTATTAGTATGCATTTAACTTCTCTTTCAAAGCTATCATTTCTGTAGTAACTTCCAAAATTCACAAAATACCACGCTAAATGTAGATGCTCGAGTTTTGGGTTTTTTTTCCAAAATATAAACATATATATGAATAATGAAAAAATTGTCTGTGTGTGGATGCAAACATTAATGTATAACAAGCAAAATGGAGTGTAAGCCTGGCCCACCTGATGATGAAAGAGAATGGTGTAATTTACTTCACCCAGGTCAGGACTTCACTAATAGCTGCATAAAATTACAGCTATTTAAAATTCCAGAAGCTTGGCATGTCAATTCTGAGACAATTTGGGGCAGGGGGAGGATGAGGGGAAGATGTCTGTCCTAGTTTAGGGCAAATTTTTGGGAAGAAATTTCTGAAGTGGTCTCCTCTAGAAAGCAAATTCAAGTGGCCCCTCCCCCTAGCGTTTTGAGACAGATTTCCTTGGAGAAAAGTGGAAAATACTGTTTATTTAACAAGCAAAGTACTCACAAACATGGAAAAATGAATAACATTAAACAATGGAACCTCTCCTTGTTCTGAAGAGATGGCAAATTCAGGAAGTCCTTGTTGTGGGCTGCAGCTCTGCTCACCCAGTCTGTTATCAGTCCCTCCCATGCTGGGAATTGCCGTGTCCTGGGCCCCTGTGGGCCACAGGTGTGAGCTCCTGGTGTTTTTCTGGGGTTTCAGTCCAGAGCAGGTTTGAACAGCTCCAGGAAAATAGACACAGTCTTGGGAAAACTTTCCTTGCTGCAACTAATGAGGAAAAGCAGCGAAAAACAAAGAAAAACTCCCTTTCTCTCTCGCTGTCTGTGCTGCAGACAACACAGAGAGAGAGAGACAGAGCGAGAGCTGAAGCTCCTGTTTTTATGTTTTTAAACACAGTTGTTCCACCACTTCTCCTTCTCCCCCCTTCACTCCCAGATCTACTTTAAAAGCACAGAACTCAACATCTAGCATAGGCAGAATGGACAATTGGGGATACAAGCACCATACAGTCACGCCAGGACAATGCCAAAGAGCTGTTTATTTTCCCTAACTCCATTTCAAATGGGTGTTATAGATTTGAGTTGGGATGCTACAACTGGTTGCAAAACTACAGTTCTTATTTGCAAAGTAATTTTTCCTGCTCCAGTCTCTACCTGCAAATAAAAGAGAAACATGCCGAAAGAATATTTAAATATTTGACAAATGGTTTTAACAAAATTTGGATAATACTGTCACTTTAAATATCTCCTGCAAAAGGTAAAAAAAAATATCCACACCACTTTTTAAAATAAAAATAATGCAGTACATACTACCACAACCTCTTCTTAAGTGAATACTAAACAGAAAATACTCAATATGAAAAGTTCTGATATATTTATCCAGTCACAGCTCCCCCTTGTGTAATTCACCATTACTACAAAATACTAAGTTGGAATAGAGATTGTTTAAATTAAATTTTATGGTAGCTATTTACTTGATTCCTTTACTTTTATTTTTCTCATATTTCGAGAAATTTAGCGATATTTTAGGGTTGAAACTTTGTATTTTCATGCCATTTTAATGCCAGGGTGTTTCAATGCCAGGACAGATAATAATACTTACAGTAAGGTTACATTAAAACCACATTTAGAGGAATATTACTTTTGTACAACGACGTGATTTTGACATCCATAATCAAAATCATGGGGGCTTACTTAAGAAAATTTGTATCCAATCTGCTTTTTAGTACTGCTGCTAAGTCTTTCTTCTATATAATTTGTAAGAGGATTTACATTTCACTGACATTTGGAAAAATTCTAGCTATTCTCTGGTTATTCTCTAGCTTTTTTGTCCCTAAGTGCTCAGAGCCCTGTAATGAGCTTGTTATCATTCTGTGTCTAAGCTTTGTGGTAATTTTAGTCTTTCTCTCAGTGAAGTAAGACTCGCTTTAAAGCTAGTAACAGAACACTTGTAAAGGAAAAGCTGGAAAGCTTATTTTTTGTACAGTGCTTTTTTCTTACTACACAGAAAGACTGCATTTGGTTAACTGTAGTGCAGTTGGCACTTGAAGAGTTACTTTGGAATAGGAAAAAACCCAAAAAACCAACAAACAAAACCCCCAAAAAACCAATCCAAAAAACACCAAAGAAAAAAGGAAGCAGTTCTTCCTATAATAACAGGGTGCAAAGCCCGGAATGACTCTGCTGCAGGAGGTGTCTGAGTTCACTGTATGCAACAGGCAAGGGAACCCAAATGTATAAAGTACAAGCCAAACTTGGTGCTAGTGGTTCAAGTGTCACTTAAATTGTGGAGTGTGGCTTTGTTAGCAGAAAATGATGGAAGTAATGGATCACCTCGGGCAGACCTGCACAGAGCCCACGTAATGCAGGGGGAAAGCAAAGACAATGACGGGAGCAGATGGGAAGAACCTCGACATTTTCTCGGTGCTGATAACTGACATTCCCTGGCCATCAGGTGTGGTGGAAGTCCAAATGCAGTCTTTCTGTGTAGTCAGAAAAAAAACACTGTACCAAGAATAAGCTTTCCAGCTTTTCCTTCACAGTTTATCCCTCAAACTGCAGTGGGCAGCTGTTTTTGAAGCTTATTTTTGGAGAAAGAGACACTTGTCTCCAAGTGACCAACCAACTGAACCATTCCCAACCTCGGCACCGCCGAGTTTGTGGGGGCAAGGGGCGAGCACGTGTGCGGGATGAAGCAGACGTGGGGACGGAGGAACGAAGCCTCGCTGGGGACGGAGGGCTGAGGGCGCACCCACTGCCCCGCCCCTCCTGGCCCTTAGGCATCCATCGCGATCGCCGGCGAGCGGCGCGCGGGGCCTTGGCTGTGTAGGCTCTGAGGCGGCGCACGGAGGCAGGCGCGGCTGGCAGCCCTGCGTGGCCGTTGGGCGGCGGGGTCCTGATTTCGAACGGCGAGCGGCCCAATGAGAGGCGCGGGCGGGGCCGCGCGCTGGGTTTGAGCCGGGCGGTGAGCGTGGCTGCTATGGCGCCCGCCGGGGTCTGAGGGGCCGGGCTGGGGAGAGAGAGGGTGGGGGGGCGCAGCGATGGCGGAGCAGAGGCGGAGGCTGGTGCGGTTAGCGGTGCTGGAGGAGCTCCGGGCTTCGTACGGGATCAAAGTGAAGAGCGGAAGCTGCCTGGCGGCGGCCAAGGCGCCGGGAGCTGCAGCGGCGGAGGTGAGCGGGGCGGGGGAGCTCCGCGGGCTCCGCTTCCCGGGCCGGGCAGAGCAGAGCCAAAGCTCCCACGGGTCCAGGGGCTGCTCCTGTCCCGGGAGCGCTGGTTCCGGCAGCAGTGCCGTTCCCGTAATGCAGCGGCTCCTGCCAGCCCCCAACAGGGCATCACCTCCTGTAATGGGAAAAGAGCTTTTTTTCCCCTTTCCTGCAGCGTGTTCCAGGTGGCCGTTGTAGAGCCGTGTTATGATTCAGGAAGGCAGTGGCCCCCGCCCCCGGCAGTTTGGCAGGCCAGATGGCGAAGGAGATGTGTTCCTCTTTTGTCCGCGGGCTTGCTGGCCGCTGAAACACCCACGGTCGCCTCTGATCCGTGCGAGAGATTTTTGTGCTTCACTGTGACTGATGTCACTCACCACGGAATTCAACTCTTAGTAATTGTATTATTTCTTGGAATATAGCTATCGTGTTGTTTCTAAAAGCTGTGTGTCTTCTACTTGATTTCTTAGATTTTTGGATTTTTTGAAGAGCTTTATTTGCATGGTTTCTTAGTATAAGGCATGACTAAGTAATTTGGCACAGACAGCTCTTGCCTTACTTTCCCAGTGATCCAGGAATGAAATCTCTCCCATTACCTTAAATATCAGGTTTGAATTTGATGAAGGAAGGGTTTTCTGTCTCATGACTGTTATTTAAAACTGACGTATTATAATGGATGCCA
The DNA here is from genome assembly GCF_051311805.1 of Agelaius phoeniceus. Taxonomy (NCBI): domain Eukaryota; kingdom Metazoa; phylum Chordata; class Aves; order Passeriformes; family Icteridae; genus Agelaius; species Agelaius phoeniceus. The sequence continues at coordinate 33,037,783 of NC_135270.1, read as the reverse complement.
GCACTGAGTTCCATTAGAGAATATTGATCTTCTGGGAAACTCTTTAATTTATAAAATGTGGACCATGGTCAAGTCCTAAGCAGATCACTGTGCAACTGGTGTGGCACAGAGCTGAACATCCTCAGACTGAGCTTTCTGTAAGGCTGAGAAGACATTACACAATGCTGCAGTAATCCTTGGTCAATATAAACTAAAGAAGTTGGGAAGACTTGCTTGAGGTGGGTTGTTTGGAAAAGGAGAAAGCAAGAGTAAAGTTAGAATTAGTTTTCTTCCCCCTCTCCTGTCAGTATCAAACATAGTTATAGACTCTTCTTTCCTTTTCCATTTGAAGGGAAGGTAATAAGAACTGTGAGCAATATATGTATGTCTTGATAAAAGATGTCTTTGTTGCTGTCTGTAGTGCCTAAATTGTATGCAAGGAAGAAAATGCGTAGTTAACTACTGAGCAAGGTAGGAAAAGCTGCAGAATAACATTTGTTTTGCCAAGGGATGTCTTATTTCTGTTACAAGGGAACAGACATAATTTCATTAGCTTTATTATTTATTAAGAAGCAATTAAATCACAACTTCTGATACTTCAAACAACACCTAGTGAAGTGAGCATGTCAGTTAGGAATTCTAAATGCTGAATTCCAAACCACTGGAATTTTCTAGTATGTAATCTTGTACATGCAGAAAAAATGTTCTCTTGGAATTAATTTTCTTTTTGTAGCTTTGGTAGCAACCTGGAACACAATGACAGATGTGTTGCTTCTCTTTCCTGACTCTGTTATGTTTGTTTTCTGTAGGACAGATTAGATTGGGTCCAATGGGTTAGTTACTGATTAACTGTTTTCCTGACATGCACAGCAATTGAATTTCAGCTATGAATGACTAACAGTTTGCATTCAGCTCTAAGAACAAGTTGGGCATAATCCCAGTCCTCTTCTGGTTGGGAGAGGGAATGGCTTGCATGTTCTGTAAACATGGATATAAGCAAATAAAGTAGAAGTTCTAGGATGTAGAAGTTGTTGATGCTGTGGGTGAACATCAGCAGTAATGACTGATGAGATTTACTCATTTTCTAATATGTAACATACTCTAATGTCTTGCTATAAGGCAGTAGAGACCAGATTTTTAAGAACAAGTACTAAATATGAGGTATAGAACAGTTGTCTAGATTGTTCTGTTGAGTTGAATCCTTCCTAAAAGAGCAATCTTATTTATTAAAAAAAGTTATTTTAATTGTCTTGTGTTGATTTTTAAGGAAAATAAGATACAGTCAATTTGAAAAACTAAGGTGAGATTCCCAAGCAATCTGGTTAATATCCTTACTGATTTGTGAATCTTACAAGAAAAGTAATTTATTGTAAAATTAGAAGTGTAAAACATACTGCAGAAAAGCTTTCTACTCTTTCACAATAATCTAGGGTGTTACCTGCCACTAGAATCAGTTTTAGATCTCTGGAGATGACAGTGCTTTTCCAGACAATACCTCTTGTCTGTCTTATCTGAAAGAGTTTGTTTTTTGTCTTAACTACCCTTATGTCTACTTGTGCAATGTGTGCTTCTTTGCAACATGTGGTTGATAATTATTTCAACTTTTGAATGACATTATTTGAATTTTGTATTTCAGGGTAAAATCTTTGGAATATCTTTTCATGCGTTGCCACAATCACTTGTGCCAGAATATGGTTATATTCCAAGGTAAAATAACAATGTATTTTTAGATTTTGTGCTTATTTCGCTCTCTTTATGGTATTGAACCCTTGTCAGAAGAAGGAATGTAATATTTGTTCCATGCCTGCTAGAGCTTCTGGGGATTATAAGAATAGTTCCACATGGAAAAGGAGGGATGCAGAAGTTAGACAGGGAATTCAGAGCTCTTACACAGTTGTATTTCTTTGTACTCTTGTCATTTGGGGAAATTATTCTATATACTAAGTTTAACAAAAAATGATGAAATAGTTTTTGTGGAAAGACCCCAGGCTTTATTCTGAGCATCAAAACTGTTACTGTTCTTTTCTCAGCTTTCTCGTTGATACATGTGAATATTTGGAAGAACATGTTAATACTGAGGGACTCTTCAGAAAGTCTGGATCTCTTGTTCGCTTAAAAGCTTTAAAGGTATTCTCTAAAGCTGCTCTTTTTTTCTTAATAAACTGCATTTTTCACTTGGGCATGTTCTAATTTTTGGACTCTTTTCAGTCATATTCAAGTTCTAATACTGGAAGTAGATTGGTAACATTGCCTGCTTTAGAAATGATAGGAGATCTGCCAAAAGGCAGGCTTTGCCTTTTTTTGTCTTTTAAATATTTTGCCTTCCAGGTGATGAGAATAGTTTGGCACCGAACAAACTCATTAGAATTTGTGCACACTGGATGATATGAGGATATTTGTTTAGCAATGTTCTCCTGGTGGAGGGAAGATGGGATGCCTCTAAATTAATACATATGATCTGACAACCTTGCCTGTGTCTCATCGTCCATAATGTAGTTGAGTAAAACATGGGAAAGCTGAAACTAACAGTGTGGAAGATATGTCTGTTGTGACAAGGGCTCTAGAGCATTACTGCTCAAATTTAGAAATCTGACAATATGCTGAAGACTTTAAATCATGTTTCTTATGGAAAATTTCAGAGCAAACTGGATCAAGGTGAAAACTGCCTCTCAGCTGCACTGCCATGTGATGTTGCAGGGCTTCTCAAACAGTTCTTTAGAGAGCTGCCAGAACCCATCCTTCCACCTCACCTGCAGGAAGGCCTATTCAAAGCTCAGCAGCTTGGAAATGAGAAGAAAGCTGCAACCGTGTTGCTCTCCTGTTTGATGGCTGACAGAACAATTGCAGCTTTGAGATACTTTTTCAACTTTCTGAGAACTGTGTCCTTAAGGTCAGTGTCAAGGCTGTGCTTGTAAACATCTCTGAATTCCCTTAACTGCATCTCTGTCCAGGCAAGTGCTGTAACCTTCTGTCAGTGGTTTGCCATTTTAAACTTTCATATGTGCAGATATTTACTTAATTCAGTCATAGTCTTTTATTTCATAAATCCAAAGTTTTCTTTATGAAAACTTAATTAACTGGAGACTTGACTTTATTCAAACTTTGTTCAGCAGAATTACCATAATTTGATACCTTGCATTCCCGAAAATTGAGAGGAATCTATAACTTCTTGATTTCAGTAACATAGTTGTTCAATTATCTGGCTTGGAAGACATATATCTATGCATTAATCTTGTTGTATAAGCACTCCAGTGAATGAGTCTATTTTTTTAACTGCATTTGTCTTATTTGGTCTTTTCTTTCTCCACTGTTTATATTATCTAATAATTTGAATTTAAAAAACCTTTTCTTGTTAAGATCCAATGAAAACAGAATGGATAGCAGTAATCTGGCAGTGATTTTTGCTCCCAACCTCTTGCACTCAAATGAAAATGAAAAGATGTCCACTAGTACAGAAAAAAAAATTCGCTTGCAAGCTGCTGTTGTGGAAACGCTTATTGACCATGCGGCGGAAATCGGTAAGATGATAAATGCTTATCAACCCGTGTCTCAGTGCACCAACCTGTGTGCAGCTTTTCTTTTCAGCTTTTAAGAATCGTTAAAATAAAGTATTTCTTAACTATTCCAGGACAAGTACCAGAATTTATCTTGGAAAAGATTCCTTCAATGTTGGGTGTTGATGTCTTTCAATCTACTCCCTCACTGTGGGGCCACGAAGACAGTGAAAATGAATCTCCCAGTGAACGTAAGAGGAGGAGGCACCGAAGTGTTGGGGGTAGGTATGTTTTGTGAAACTTACAAAGCAAAAACAGAATTTAGATTTCAGGTAGTCTGACCCTAAGCACTTGCTTCTTCCACAAGCAGAACAGATGTCTTCAAAACTGGTTGGGTTTGATTTGAAAAATGTACATAGGACTTCAGTAATCACATAATTGTATATTTGCTCAGAGTTTTCTTCTGTTGTCCAGTAAAGAAGCTATTTTGGATTGGTATAGCCAAATTAATATTTTGGCTTTTTGTTGAGTCAACTTCAGATCCTGTTGCAGAGGGCTATAGGGTTGGTTTGTTGTTGTTGCTAATTTTGAAATCGTACTTTAGTGTAGACTTAGAGAAGTCAGGTCATGAGAAATTAGGGATGCAAATGGCAAATGTGTTTTGAATTAGAGTAGCTAATTTGTTTTGAAGTGTAAATCTGAATTGGGTATTGTTGGATACTGTGTGCTCTGGTATCATGGATCTGGGATTTTGGGTGAGGTTTTTTCAGCTTTCAACAGGGTTGAGTTGGGTTTTTTGCTAAATATGGGCAATCAAATGGTCCATTCTTAGTTCTGCACTCTCTTAGAGGAAATACTATGGAACATGTATGCTTGACTTCATTCAAGTCCACTGCAAAGGGATCTTTTACGTATTGCTGTAAAAACATAAGTATTTATTTAGCTCATGTAACCTGACAGTAGTTGAAATTAAGACTGTATGACTGTATGTTACACCATGGCATGGTTTTTTTGTGTCTTGTACCTCTCTGCTCTGTTTGTTTGTTTGTTGGGTTTTTTGTTTGGTTCTTTTTAAATAATTTTTATTTTAAGGAAAATAGATTTTTCAGCTATTGTGAAAGCAATAAAAACTATGTTGGTGGGAAGATCTGGGTTATGATATTCTGTACATAAAACAACATTTAAACTGATTTACTTTTTCTCCCTAAAAAAAAAAAATACGAGTTAGGCATGAGTTGAAAATAGAGCAAGACAGGCTTCACATTTAAATTTGATTGCTCGATGTGTCTTGCATTTCAGATATTGTTAGTGGAGCATTGAATAAATTTAAATCTAACAGAACCCCCTCCACTACACCTCAACAAGACAGCAGCGGTAGGTACTGGTGTATTTGTACTGAGTAAAGCCCATGCAGTATCTTCTGGATTTGTTAACTATATTCAATAATATTTTAACTAAAGAATTAAAACTTAGTTGAAGGCAAGTGATTAAATTTAAATTGTTTAAAATGGAATATAGTTACATATTTATTGAGGATACTGCATTTACTACATTAATTCTTGGAGCAGCTACAATCACTGCAGTAGTGGCTATGTGATTTAGCTTTGTGGGGATTACCCAACCAAAATTGTGCTTTTTAGCTAATAAACCACTACAGCCTCAGTGCAGTAGTGCAGCACTTTATCATCCCTGGAATGAATCTGCCAGGACTAAAACTCTTTCACACTTACTGTCTCTGAAGCTTTCAGCAGATGACTATACATTTACTTCCTCCTAATGCCTATACTGTTTTATTGATCTGTGGGTTTGGATTTTCCTGTCTGGTACCTTAAACTTGCAAAAAACCCAACAAAATAAAAAATCCAACCCTAAGCTATACTGATTGCTTTGCATGTTCAAAATGCATGCACTTTGGCTAAGCTTTTTTCAGAGTTAAAAAAACCCAAAATAAGTATTTACTAAACTCTCCAACTTTTAAGCTATTACTGCAAATTTGATTTTCTTAATTTCAGTCCTTTCATCAGCGACTCCGGTGGTTCTTACTCCAAGTACCAAGAGGAAACTTCCAACTGATTGCTCTCAGGGCTTGTCCAGCAAGAAGAGACGCTCTTTTAAGCACAATTTTGCATTTGAGTTTTTACCAAGTAGCATATTTAACAGCAGCTCAACACCAGCATCAGGTACAGTGCTGTTACTTTTTCATTGCTGCTTGAAGTGACTGTTGGTGGCTCTTAACTTAAGAGTGGAGCCGTTTGTTCTTGTTAGACAGTCATTGATGCTCATTGCTGAAGTATTCCTTGCACTACTTCCCCATCTTGGTAAATAGTGTATGTTTATGTTCATTGCCAAGTCATGTTACATGGACTGAGCGAAAGCCAAATTCTCTTGCTTGTGTTTTTGTTCTGTTAATCTCTCATACTTGCGATCCTGATGCCCTTTTACCTTTTTTACTCTCTATCATCACTCAGGATATACTTTTCTTTCTTGGTGCACAAATCCATGAAGACTGCCTATGCTTCCAACCTTTTGGAAGTTGTAGCCTTTTGTCTCCTAAATGCTTAAACAGCTGATCCTAGCTCTATGAGAAAAGTAATTGTTGCTTTTATAAAGCTTCTTTCTTGTGTCCTATCGCTTCTTGTTTTTCCTCTAGATGCTACATCTCAAAACTCCAGAGAAAATTTTGCTTTTGTTTGACAATGCTTTAGTACCACTTTATTCTACTAGAGTGCTTCCAACAATCAGGCTATTCTGAGAATCCTGTTTTATTTTATTTCATTCTTAAAAGTTCTGCCAACTGAAGTTAAGAGTGGAAGGATATTTCTAGATTGGCTGTTTTGCTTGATTTCCCCCCCTCCAATGAGTGTTGTAAAGCTTAGTGCTTTTCTTATTAAATTATTTCATGTTCTCCATGTTTCTTATGGATAAACAAACAAAAGCAATGACATTTTATAAGATAGCAGTGATGCAGGAGTTTCATAAAATGTCCGGTAGTAGAAAAAACCAACTCTTTTCTTCATTGTTGCTTCAGCTGTTCTGGCTAGGTGTGTAAAAAAAAAAAAAAAAAAAGCACACCTCAAATAATAATGAGGCTAAGTCTAATTTTTCTTTGTGAGCTCTTAAATTTGAGGAATTGATCTGATGATAATAGTGTGGAAACTTATTTGAGGTAGTGATATCTGTAGCCTGCAATTAATTGCATTCCAGCCACTTTTATGGATGCTACAAGCAACAGCTTTGTTTAATTTTAAGGTGGAAATACAAGTAATTTCAAGCCAGCACTCTACAAAATAAGCAAAAAAATTGTCCTGTTTAAAAACCTGGTTTTTATTGTGTTAACTTGTAAGTCTTTATCTGAAAAAAATGTGACTATTTTAAGTTCATATAAATACAATTTTGTCCCTGTAGTTCAGTTTGAAGCAAGTCCTTGTGTGTGTCTTGAGTCATCACAGACCTCACTGTCTCCTTCAAGCATGGGTGAAAATCATGTGTCCAGTACAGGGACTAGAAGAAGTAAAAGACTTGCAAGCAAAAAACTATACAGGTAATTAATTCTCAAAACCTAAAGATAAATTGGAAAGGTGTGTCTATACCCCTTGAATAATGACCTCAATCTGTCTCTAAAAATACTGGTTTTGGTAAATTTTTATAGTAGTCTTATCACCACCAGATCTTCTGATGTTGTGCAATTGAGCTCAAAATAAAATAAAATCTGGTATTGTAGCTTTCTGTGCCTGTTAAAGAAAGGTGGGCAAGAAGGCAATAAAATAAGTAAAACAGAAGGAAATAACTGTGAATAAATGTTAGGGTGTTTTCTTTGTCCTCCTAAAGAGTTTATGTCCCTTCTTCCCTTGTATCCCTCCAGGGCTGAATCAGGAAAGACAGGTTGTTTTTCTCCAAAAATAAGCCGAAAAGAAATGGTTCGTAGGTCTTTACGCTTGAAATTTGGTTTGGGGAAAAGCAACAGAGAAGTGGTAAGTACCCAGTCGTCATTAGACTGTAGATTTTAATTCACAGTTTGGGGCATTGCTTTTCAGGAGCAGGAAGGATGTATTTAGAAATGGAGGGATCCCAGTGTTAATTGAACCTGCTTGCTGTCAAGTACAAGAAGCTTGAGGTTTATTTGCGTAGCAGTAACAGATTGGATTGTACTGTGTTTGACTGACGTGGGGCAAGACACTGAGGGAGGGAGCAGCTGCCCTGAACTGACCAAGGAGCAATTCCTTGCCATGTAATGTTAAGCTCACCAGTAAAAATGGGATGGGGATAATTTGTGGAAAGTAGCCGCTGCTCAGAGGCTTACTGAGAACTGGCCTGACTGTTGTAAGTGATGACCTTTGCATCCTGTGTGGGTTTGGGTTTTTTTGTCTGTGGTGTTTGTGTGTCCCTTTTCATCTTTCCAATTCTTTCTCTCATCCTGTTGGGGAATGGGGAAAATGAGCATGTGGCTGGATGGGAGCTTGCCTGCTTGTTGGGATCAACCCACCATGCTTGTGATCAGTGTGTCTCAGAGTTCTGAGTGTCTGACCTGGCAGAGCTTGTGCTCAGTCACTCTGTTCACAGTGTGATTGAGTCTGCCTGACTGCAGGGAGGCTGTTCCCCTCCAAGGTCTGCAGAGAGGAAGTATGGCCAAGAAAAGCCTGCTGTGGCTGATTTGTGTAGCACTTTCCTGAAGTTTCGTCTGTAAATGAGATTCCAAATTACAAGTTTCTATAAAGCAATTAACACTTTTTGTTTGTTCAAGAATATTGTATCAGGATGTGCAGCGGGCAATAGATCAGAAAATATTGGAAGGCGTCTTGCAAGTCAGCAAGGTTTGGAAAGCAGAACTGAATGTGCAAGAAGAGATGTACTCTTCAGCCCATATGTCAATGAAAAATTCCCTAAGAAAGGTGATTGCCTAACCAAATATATTAGATGGGGAAAACTATTTTTACTTTGCAAAAGCAACTTTATGGATAAAAGTATAAAAGCAGTTGGATTAAAAGTATGCTTCTAGCTAAGTCATAAGTGACTTATATGTTAATGGCTTCTTGGGAAAAATAATTGATTTAGAACAAGCTTGTGTTTCTAATGTATTGTAGTAGCTCTCTTAATTAAACCAGAGGAGATGCACTATTTCATTTAATATTATAACCTTTTTTTACATTTCTAAAGTTTAAGGGCATAATAACATCTTTAAATTCAGTGCTGCTTTGCTAATTATTTTTCAGTAAGAATTTTGTCTATAGTTATTAAAATGACAATAAATTATTCCTAAACACTGTGGTATTTATTTTAAGGTTCAAGGAATGTAAGCAAGTCAGAAGAAAACTTGCTAACTCCAAAATGTCACAATAAAGTAGTTCACCGAATGTCATGGAATAGTCCTGCTCTTACGGATTCTCAGGTGATCAGCAAGAATGAGCAAATTCTGCCTGGACACTCTGAAATGGGAGCCAGCTCTTCAGAATCTGTTTTGATATTTGGAAAGCCACCAGTTATTCCAGATGAATTCAAATCTGCAACTGTAAGCAAAGAAGACAACAACTTGGAACTTGTGCTGTGTGAAGATGAAAGTAATTCAACTACAGAAACATTACTGAAAGTTAAGCAAGCCTTCTCTGCATCTGGGAGTATTCTTCACAATTTGATAGGTGATAAGAAATCATCCCTCTCAGTTGTAGCAAGTGAAATATTAAATGAAACTCCATGTCCCTCAGGGCTCAGTTCTGCAAAAGAATTGTTAGTGGAAGAAATTTCTGAAAATCTAGCAAATGTAAAATCCAGAGAGCTGTTGCACCCATTTAATCCATCTTCTGCTGCTGATAAACAGCAATTAAAAAAAGAGGAAATTGACGTTTTGGAGAAAAAACACTTCAAAACTTCTATTGAGATTGAACTTCAGGTCCCAAAACCAGATAAAGTAAAAGAACTTCCTATGCCTCAAGTACTAGCCAAGGAAGATAAGTTTACTGTTGAGAACAGATCAACAAAAGATGACTTACACAAATCAGATTTCCCTGGAAGAAAAGAGGAAATAGAATTAATACACTCAGAAACAGCTGAAAATTGTACAGTAAAGTGCTGTAATTTGGAAGAGGGTACTCCTAAACCTTCTTTGGCAGGACAGCTGCCCACTTCACAGTTGCCTAAATCTCAAAATGAAATGAGTAACCAATACTTGAAAGCTGAAAATTCAGGTAAAGTTTTAACTAAAACATCAACTGTTTCTGACCATGGGAAGGTTTCTGACCATATACAGTGGTTCAACCAGCTTTCATTACATGATCCAAATTCTGCAAGCAAAACAAATCCGCCCCTGAAGTTTCAACGCACTCCAGTTAGACAGTCTGTAAGAAGAATTAATTCCCTTTTGGAGGCTAACAGACAATCTGTAAGCTCTCACACGGTTAAGTCAAGTGATGTTGGTTCACCACTTGTTAAATCTTTGAGCTATGATTCTGCCTCATTCCCCTGCACAGCAAAGCCCTCAAAGAATTCCATGCTTTTGCCACGCAGGAGTGAAAGCACACGTGACCAAGTTTCTGTAGCTTGTAAGCAGCTAGACTTAGCATCTAAATCATGTTACAGGCCATTAAATCCATCAGCCAAGCCTGATGTTTCTGTCAGAACTGTTGGAATCCATGAACAAAAAGCAACTGTTCATCCATCAAAGTCTGTTCTAGAAGATCTAACCAATCATGAAATGGTTAAATCCAGTTTGAAAGTTAATGCAAATATAAGTGTTCCAGGTGCTGTCCCAGAAAAATCTGTGATTGCAAGAAGTGCTTCAGGAAAAGAAAGAGTTCGTTACAGAGGCTCTCCAAAGAATCCAATATCTGAAGTAAAACTGCTACCAACTGCAAAGCCAGTAGACTTATAAGATCAAATATGATGGCTAAATGGGTTCTTTGTAACTTGGTTAACCTTTGGAAAAATCTAAATCTGTATGTTATTTTCCTTTTTATTTGTAATACTTCATTTGTTTTAAATGAATGAGTTGTGAAGATGTACAAATAGCAATTTGTTTCATGTTGAGGTTTTCTTCATTTACTGAAACTTCTGTAAATGCTAGTCAGTTCAACTAAATGAATTTGATTTCTAAAACAAAAATAATCTGTTAGTCTGTAAATAATCTAACACAAATGTTTGTGTTAGATCTCAGGTTTTGATTATCTCAGCATCTAAAAATATGCTGCATCTTCCAAAACTTCCTGCAGTATTTAGATTAAGTATCAAGTTCAAAAACAATTTCTCAAATATTTAAAACAAATTAAACAGACATATAAAAGGAAGTGTTTTGATGCTGAGTATTAGTAGTTAAATTTATGTACTTTTTTTAGTTTTAAGTGTATTGTAGCACCCCTTGATACTACTAAGTTGGACCTCATGTGAGCTCTATTTGTTTTGACACAATGTGGTTTTTTTGGGGTTTTTTTTTGGTTGGAGTAAATTGAGAGCGTATTTTACTTGTTTAGTAGGTAAATGTCAAAATGCAATCCATGCGTGCACACACACTGGAGAATTATTAGAACACGTGGAAAACAAATGTGCAGTTTATTCAAGAATTGAAAAGTCTTAAAACTTAATCCAGTGTTGTGTTCTGCAGTAGGTACCAAGTATTTTCAGTTATGAATAATAAAATGTTTTATCTTAATATGAGAGGGGAGTTTTAACTTATTTTTAGAGCTGTAGAATTATGTTAACTAAGTGGTGCAGAAGCCGAGTTTAGATGCTGAAAGTGTTGCAAGAGACGAATGTAAGAAGCCATAGTGTGTTAAAGGTTGATTTGCACGAGCAAATGTTTACATCTTTTGGAATGAAAACTGTTTGTCTGTCATCAGTTGTAAAATTATTTGAGTAAACACTTGAAACCGTTCATTAGCTTTTTATATGTGTGAATTGCTTATTGGCAAAATGTTAGAGCTGAAGCACTGGATACTTTTGGTTTTAATAAAACCATTGTTTTTTCCCTTTTCTGAGCTTGTTCTTCTATAATGACTTGGAAAGTTCAATTATGCTGTTATATGCAGACACCAAAATTAGTAAGTCTGTAAATACTGAAGTCAGAAGTAAATCTGTTCTGGCTGTCCTTTTTTGTTCATCTTAGCTACGTATTGGTAATTCTCACAACTAGCAAAAGGCATAATGCAGTAGTGGTTTTCTGAGCTTCTTAAAAGGCTATGTTAGTCAAAATAGTCAAAAGAAAAGTTATTTTCCCTGTCTCCTTCCCCATGTATCCCCCAACCTGCAAGTTGAATTGGGTCAGCTCAATCTGTGGCAAACTCCCGCCTCACTCTTGGTACATTGCTGTTAAATCTAATACCAGGCAGCCAGCCATGCAAAGATCTTAACCAGATTGCTTGGTGGTGTGCTTAAGAGTGGGAAGCTTCAGTTTCATGAAGGAGTGAATAAGGCAGCTCACCACCATCCAAAGAGGAGGCTGCTTCTCTTGGCAACATGCCCCTCCCTACCCCGTGCCTTTAGCTGGTGCTGGCAGATCCCTCAATAGGCTGAGCAGGCACCGGAGCACCATGTTTTGAATCATCTCACTGAGGCAAGTAAGGATCAGCAAAACAACTTCCAGCTGTCATGGCAAGGAGGCAGGAGCTGGAAATAGGACAGAAGGAGTTAAAGGCAGTGTCAGGAAGAAAATGAGGTCTGCCTCCTGTAATAGTGAGGTGTCACACTGATTTTTGTTTAAAAGACTAAGACTTGCGATTGTCAAAGCTGCATTAGCATTCAAAATATTTGGTACATATTAATATTATCCTGTGTGGTGCAGTAAGCTCCTTTTGATCATCCATGCAAGTTAGTCTTGAAACATCTAAACTTGGCTTAGGGGGAATTTGGTAGGGCCCTGACAAAGAAAGCTGTAGCAGAAAAAAAAAATCTTAAAGTTTAAATTCTGTTTTTAGAAGTTTTGCAGAACAGTTTGGACATACAGCCCTTTATATAAAGTTGATTATGTTTTGCAGAAAGAAACTAGATGCCAACTGGAAGTCCCTACTGCTAAATCCTGCAAGTTACACCTTGCATAATGTACCAGAGACCAGCCAAAAAAAAAAAAAAAAACCAACAAAAAAATCAACATGTGCAAGTGTAGTCCATGGAATGTTGTGGTTTATGGGGTATAATTCAGAGTTTTTCTGTGGATAGCTATACGAAACTGGGATGTGATACATTCCCCTCAGTAACAGTGAAGGTGTGATACATAAAACAACCTTTAGAAGCTACCGTTTTGCCAAGCTGTGTTAGATGAGAGACTCCATTTAGCAAGATACTTTCGTAGTTATCTTCTTGGTAACCTCCGCTCTGGATGATGTGTCTACATTTGCTTAATCTGGAGCAATTTACCTCCAAGTCCTTGGAGATGGTTGCTGTGTTGCTGCCCTGCAAACCTGCAGTTAGGTAACACTATCACCTTGTAAGTAAACCACTGATCGTATTATTCTAGAGACAGAAATCACAGCAGGAAGATGGATACTCTCCCGGGAATATGCAGTATCTTATTTCTGTCACCATTAATGCATCAAAACCCTTCAGTTTCCTTTTTAGACTGTTAGGTTAAAAAGAGAGGTTTTTAATTCCCCTCCGAGCTTTGTGTCTCTGTGGGACAATGGAGCCCTCGGTGGCGGCGGCACCCGCGGGCAGCTCCCTCCCGGCCGTGGCTGCGCACGGAGGATGCGCGGCCGCGGAGCCGCCGCCCCCGCAGAGCCGCGCTGGGAGCGGGAGGTGAGCGGGGCGCTCCGGTGCGGCGGCTCCGAGCTGCTACCGAGCCGCCCGGGGGCCGGAGAGGGAGGGGAGCACGGCCCGGCTGTGCGGGGCGGGCGGTCAGCGGGGATGCTCTGTGGAAAGCGGATCTTCCCCCCGCAGCGGCAGAGGGAGCGGGAGGGCTGCGGGAGGAGCGTGGTGCGGCGGGGGAGCCGCGCACAGGCGTAGCGGGGAATATTCCTAGCTTTGGGGTTTTCAGCCATTTTTGCCTCAAAAACGTTCCCAGGTGCCTTGCGCCGGAGGCTGGAGCACGGAAGCATCTTTGAAACGTCTGGCGTGAAGAAATCAGGCAGCTGTGCGTGTGTTAAGGAATCAAAGGGGAACTCGGGGGGTTTGTTTATCCAGGGGACTGGAATTGATGCATTTCACTTAGACTCTGATGCGACGGGGAAAGGAGCTTTAAGAAAACAAGCATTCTGATTAAAATTCAGCCTATCATAGGACCGTAAGCGGTACTTGCTTGTTGTGGGCTTTTTTTGTTGTTGGTTTTGTTTTTGGTGGTTTTTTTCCTAATTAAACTACACTGTGCTGCCATTTAGTGAAAGAGATTCAAGGAAACAAACATATTTGCTTCAGCTGAGAAAGACGATGCATACGACATCGGAAGCCTTTTGTCTTAAGGTGCAAACAAAATACATCCAGGTTGTTCGGCTAATTATTGATTTTCCAGGCAATGAAAGAAGAGAGCCTGGAAAACACAATTCCTGGAATGAAGAGTTCTTGGCTTTTAGACCAGAGCTTTATAAATAGCATAGTAAACATGGAGGAGGTGGAGGGGTGGATGGTGGAGTGGATGATGTATTCTTGTGAAATGAAAAAGTGGATTCGTTTTGTTAGCAATGACTGTTAATTAATGTTATGGGAAAATGCAAATCAGCAAATTGATATTGCAGTTTGTTGCTTAATATTTCTTTTAGAAGAGAAGAACATATCTACCCTATTCCCTCCCTGGCTCCCCCCACCCAGTTTCCAGCTGGCTGGAGTGCCCTAGAACCCGAGGTAGTAAACTGTAAAGTCCAATAGTAGGATCAGGTGTTATTTCCACCACATGTATTGGACCTTTCCCCCCCTACTATAATTTATAATCGAACTCCTTTCTTTTTGACAGGATGAAAGTGGCTGCCACTATGGTATCTACCATGCTTTGCAACATGGTATTTCTGCTGGCATTTGGATTGGCTTCAGCTTTTAGCCACAGCCCCAGGACACCTGACAGGGTTACTGAAGCAGATATTCAGAGGCTCCTCCATGGGGTTATGGAGCAATTGGGCATTGCCAGACCCCGGGTAGAATATCCAGCACACCAGGCTACGAATCTTGTCGGTCCACAGAGCATTGAAGGTAGTTAATTTCCATTTGGAGTTCTGATTATTTTTTTAGTATGCTTTGGTAATAATTAATATTTTTATAGATACAGAAAGAATATCCTGAGCTTAAAGTCACAGATGTCTTCATCATGTTGTTGCTTGATCTTTGTTTTAAAATCATCATCCATCTTACACCTTCCTTAATGTAATGTTTTTGGTAGAAGTAGAGGGGTTTTTTAATGTACAGGCTTTGCAGAAAAAGTTACGTTGTCTTGGCATTGTCCTCAAAACAATTGGTTTGCTAAATTATTCCTGAATATTATGTATACATATATTACATATATTTTTGTCATGAAACAAATATTATCTTTTATATTATATTATAGAGTCCAAATTCCATGGATTTTTAGAAACATTTGCAAACCAGAAGAGATCAAGTGTTTGTGGTGCCATGTGAATAAAGGGATAAACCTTACACTGGGGGTGCACCTCTCCCTGTGTCCACTAGTAGCACCTCAAAACCATGTTGCAGGGATGAATGCTCTGGGCTCAGCTTTATTTTTTTTTTGGCCAGTACTCTGATCTCACACTGTGTAAGTTTTCCTTGGAATCAGTCTTTTATGGCTATGTAAATAATTGGAAATATCTGGCTCAAATGTTAGGATGTTGGGATAATGTTTCAGTGTGTTGCTATTTTAACAGAACAAACCAGATTTTATTTTGGCATGACAGCAAGAGGTTGAAGGTATGAAACTCCAAATATTATTGTTTATGTGTGAATATCAGAACAGGCTAGAACCCCTCAACCTTCCTCTAAGAATTAAATCAGTCTGACAGTGCAGTAAGACTCCACAGTTCCTAAGTCTCTGTTCTCTATTTTATCCTCATTCTGATCTACAGGCTGTCCTAACCAAACAGATACAATTGCTTTAATGAGGCTGAGGAGAGGATTAAAGCTGAATAGGCAGATAATTTCTACCAGATAATTGCAGACCTAAGTATATATATATATATATATATATATATATATATATATGTTTTTCTAAGAAACTTTGATGGACACACATTTTTCTGCAAACTTAAATAACAGAGACTAAGTTTAGAGAGCATAATTTGGTCTGTACCTTCTCTCCTTTATGAATGTTCACACATAGAGAAATTGGGATGGGTGGTAGAAGTGAGTAATTTTAATTTCTATTTGCCTTTTTTCCCTAGACATCTTTTTAAAAAGAGAAACCTTAGAAAATATAAGCAAATCTGAATCTCTGGCAAATATTTAATCTCAGCTGTTTGATGTTACTTTCTAATTACAGTGGTAGCAAAATCAGATGATGCATCTCTTTGTATAAGTATCAAAAGTTTTCTGGTGTTTGTTAGATTGAAGTAATGCTGGTTTTCCAGTTTTCTGTACAGTCTTCCACAAACATCAGGTTGGACAAACGTTTTCTATTTCTCCTTTTTTTTTTTTAAATAAAAAAATCCATCTGTGTATGTCATAGAGTAAAACTAAAAGACGATAAATCCAGTAGCTTTATCATATTTAACTTTCCCCTCTTGCTCAGATGAGGATGAGATGAGGATGACTCTTTTTCTTTTTTTCAAGCCTACCATGGATACTTAAGCATTTATTAAAAAATTTCTGTAAAAGCGAAACTAAAAAAAGGACACTTCAGAAAATACATTTAGTAGCATATGCTCTCTTTTTGAACTGATCAGATAATTTTCCTGTTGACAGATTAAAAAAAAATACAGCTTTCTTGTTGATGGATTAAAAAAAATATTGCAGCTTGTTCATTGAAAGAAATTTCTGCCTTTTCTTAAGTTGAAATCTATAAACACCTTAAACACCTGGCTTTTTTTTTTTTTTTTTTTTTTTAATCTACTCCTTAACTTTACATTTGTCAATTTACTGTTACTTTTGTTACTTCAGGTCAGGCTGCTATCATAGGAGTAGCGTCTAGAAAACGCCTGATAGGAAGTTGAGTGTAGTGGGAAGTTCCTGTGAGCTTCAGGCAGGTGCAGAGGCAGCGTGAGCTCTGTCCCTTTGCTCGGGCTCTGCTGGGGAGGTGGAACAGGACAGGTGTGTGCCAGCAGTGGGGCTTTGCTGCCTGGCTCCCACTGCTCCTGAACTGCAGCCAGCAGTGGCACAGGAGCGTGGCAGGAGCCAAACAGGTCCTGCATCATAGGAGTCAAGGGGAAATGGTTTTAGGACCTGGAAGTACTAAAGCTGTGTTTTGCTGGCCACTGAATAGATTTCTCTTTCTGTATATCCCCTGATTCCAAAAAGAAATAAACTCGTATAAACTAGTTCAATTTCTCTCATAATGTTCACTCTCCTTGTCAATTCATCTGAGCAGAAATTTATACTGGGGTCACTTAGCAGAATCTATAAAAAAGACTGGAAAACACAGAAAATCAAAATAGGAATTTTTAATGAGTAGCTGTGTTTCTGTACTTATTGCTCACTTACCACTAAAATAGTATGCAAGCCTTACTGGGCTATATTCAAGGTTTCTACAGATAAGAAAGGGGTTGCATCTATGTTTAAAGAGAACAAAAAAATAAAAATAAAGAAATGCATACAACATTTCAAAAAACACAGAAGTTAATTTTTCTGTCTGGTAGGGCATTTATGAAGTAAGAGACCACACTTTTTTTTTCTTTCCTTGCATGCTTACAATTTTGTGCCAATATTTAAGGTTTTGGGGTTTTGGGGTTTTTTTGTTTGCTTGTGGTTTTTTTTTGTTATTGTTTGATTTTCAGTTGTTTTCCTTTTTTCTGAGGACTGGAAGGGAATAAGCATACAATGTAAATTTCAGGCCTATTACACCCTGCATAGGACAACAGTAAAAATCTCACTTAAACACATGGGGGCACCAGTAGCTCATCTTGAGCAGTTTATAGCACTTAACTTCATAATTGGAAATGGGAAGTCCCATTTTGCTTTTGCAAATATCATTGCCTACTATAAATTCAGTACAACAGAAAGCCTCTTGTGTGTTTTTTTTGTTTGTGTTTGATTTAGTTGTTTTTATTTCTTAAAACCACCCAAACAGAATGATTATTGGTAAAGGTGCTGGCATGACAGCCCAGAGTCTGAAGTCCTCAGTCTGCAGAAAAGGCATAATGCTGTCAACTTCAGTGGCTGCATTAAATGATGTCTCTTAAATTATTGCTTGCAGGTATAAAGAAGTTTTAAAAATACAGTCCTCTCAGGGAGGCTTTTGATTCTCCTGCAGAGACTCCTCATAGCTATTGGAAACAGGCTGGGGTTTATTTGATTATTTTGAAAGGAAATTAGTATGTTTATTGTTTTAGGAAAATGTAATTACTGTTTGTCAGATTGAGATGATAAAATTCAAGAGACTCTGGAACATTATGCAAATATGTCTACTAACAACTGGTAATCAATGGCTTGTCAGCACAGCCCCTGTACAAATATCCCTCTACAGCAAACCTACTGTCCATAAAATTATGCAGATTACTCATGCATGTTAATAGTGTCTATTCTGTTTGCATTTTACTAATAAGACAAGTAAAGGTTTTCTTGTTAGTAAATAAGAGTATTACTTTGCTGTCTGTCCTGTCCTGCAAGACAGGTACTTGTTTCCTACAAGAACAGTAAAATCTTTGTATTAGAAAGTTACAAAAACTCTTGCTGATGAATTCCCTCATGAAACCAGTGCACACCTGACCTTTGCACTCATTCACTTTCAGGTTAATGTGTGCTATGCTTATGCCCCAATATATTTGGACTTCCTTGGGTGACTACAAGTAATAATTGTACAATATCTGGGGCTCAGCAAACCCAGCAGTGTGATGGCTGCAGCTCTTTGCTGCAGTTTTATGTGCTCTGTGCCAGAGCCTGTGCCAGCATCTGGAGGGAGCAGTGCTGGAATGAGGGGGCAGCTGCTCAGGGCTGAGTTGGGGCAGACCTTCCACAGCCAGAAAGGCTGATTTGTTTGTTGTTGTGGGTTTTGGTTTGTGTGTGGGTTTTGTTTTTGTTTTTGTTTTTTAATCTAATTAGCCCAGAAAATAACATTTCAAAATTTCATATGGACATCTCAAATTTTTAAGATTAAATGGAAGTGGCAAATTTACAGGTTTTTACACAACAATATGTAAATATCTAGATTTGTATAGATTTGACTAAAAATATCTATTTTCTTTGCATTTTGTTCAAAACAGTGTAGTGTTAAGTGTAACCAGAATTTGAGTATCAGGCAGTGATGCATGTCATAAGAGAGGTGCCTTAGAATGCTAATTTCTGAATTTAAAAGCTAATGATGGTGCCAAATGACAGCAGTGACTTGCAGTGAATTCTCTTTATCTGTATCTGAGTGATATGGCACAGGTCTGTGAAGAAACTGCACACAAAATGTTTATACCTCTAACTCCACAAACAGGAAAATTATGAGGTGGTGTGACTTTATTTGTATTAAGGAAAAATCTTTGAACTTTGGCCCGTAATATCCTTGATTCCATATGAATTTCTAAGCCATGAGCAGCAGTGAATAGGAAAGCCAAGCTGGTGTTTGTGCTGCTGCCAGGAGGTCACACCAGGTCACCTCCATGTGTTTCCCAGCTTTCCCTCTTGAGGAGCAAGGGCAGGATCCAGCAAAGGCAGTGGGTGTTAGCACCATGAGCTCTGCCACGAGTGAACTTTGGGAGCTGCCCTTCCTCGATGCCCCAGAGCTGCAGGAGGGGTGCAGGGCTACTCCTGTGCTCTCAGTGTGGCTGGGAACGTGCAGGGAAATTCTCAAATCTAGTGTGCTTGTCAGAGAAGTCAGTCAATGGAGAACAAAAGAAGAAAAGAGTATTATCAATACCCATTTCTCTCTAGATCTGTTATTTGCAAGTGGATCTGACTGAGGAACCCATTTAGATTTGAGGCATTGAAACCTTCTCTTGAAACATCCTCCTCTTGTGATTGCAGGAGAGTGTGCAGGCATCACATTCCTCTGCTGAGGAACCAAGAAGATGAAGTGACTCCAACTCTTAAAACCTCCTACTAGCCCCTGTTATGTGGTACAGACCACTGCTGCTAGTCATAAAGTTGTCTTTAAAAGATGCCACCAAAGGAGAATGAGTCCCATCTCAAGCAGCTTCTGGGAAGGATAGATGGCAGGTCTGTAGGGATTTAGAGTTAAGTAGCTTGTCATCTACCTAAAGATAATTAATCAATTAGAATGGGATTTGTAGCCACAATTATTTTCTGTACATGTTAGTAGAGGGAAAAATCCAGTAGGAGAGGTAGGAAACCTGAAGAGGAAAGGGAACATGATATCTTCTGTATTGTCTGATGCTGTATAGTAACTGTATTTTCTACTATTGGCAGAAGGTATAGAGAAATGTATTATGAATCTATAAAATTCCATCTACCATTGGAATATGTAGATGTAAGTATTTAAAAAAGTCTATCAGTGAAGGTTGGCCAAATTATGATGAGCCCTTGTTTTTAAAGATTTTTTTCTCTGCTTGTCTCTCATGAGGAGACTGAGGGGAGACCTCAGTGCAGTTACAGCTTCCTCATGAGGGGAAGAGGAGGGACAGGCACTGATTTTTCCTCTATGGTGAGCAGTGACAGGGCCCAAGGGAATAGTAATTGTCAATAGGCTGGATATTAGGGAAACACCTTCATCCAGAAGGTGTTTGGGCACTGGAACAGGCTCCCCAGGAAGTGGTCACAGTCCCAAACCTGACAGAGTTCCAGAAGCTTCTGAACAATGCACTCAGGCACAGGGTGTGACTCCTGGGTGCTGTGCAGAGTGAGGAGTTGGACTTGATGATCCCTGTGGGTCCCTTCCAACTCTACATATGCTGTGATTCTGTGAGCATGCCAGGATTTATACCTTTCTGCATTTTTTCTCAAAATCAGCTGCATTTCCCATGCTTCCCCCTGAATTTTAAATTAACTTGCATTAAGAAAATACTTTTAAGTTTACTTGGTTCTATGAAGAGATTATTTGGTTCTATGAAGAGATATTTTAGAAATCTAGAGAAGAGGAGTCTCCTACTCCTCTTGATTTTGGTGTTCCAGGAGATAGGATCTCTGGCACTCTCCAAAGGTTTCCAGAGCTCTTCTCCCTGTGCTTGCCATGGTGTGTGCACTCTGCAGTAGGGATGAATGAGAAGAAGAATCCCAGCAGCGCTCAGCTGCAGGGATGAATGAGCAGAAGAATGTTGTCAGCTGCAGAAGCTGGTCCTTCCCCTTGGGGTGCTTTAGCACATCAGGTCGGCTGATCTGAGCCCCCTTTGCAGCAGCAAAGAACAGCACTGGGCCTGGTCTTGTCCACCAGGGCTCTTCACCTCCCCACTCCATTGCATATTCATTGTGTGCCAGTGCTTTTATCCAAGGGCAGAAGAAGCCCTGTCTTGACTGGGGTGGCTTTGCATGGCAAGGCCTCTGCTTTTGGAGTTCTGGGCTAATACTGGCTCACCAGGGCAGAGGCTGGAGCCTTCCAGCTCTGCACTGGGAATGCTCACAAGGAAGACATTTGAGGCATTGGGAAATCTGCCTTGTAGCAGCTGGCAGACAGGCATGGGAAGGTTTTAAACCTGCTGTTGAACCAGCTGGGGCTTTGAGCCATCTGCATGGAGAATGGAATGGAATGGAATGGAATGGAATGGAATGGAATGGAATGGAATGGAATGGAATGGAATGGATATGAGTGGGGAAATGAACACGGAAATGTTGTGAAGTTGAGTGGTGCAGTAGAGACAAAACCATGGATGTTCTGGATACTTCTGGTGCATCTAAGCTTCACATTACAGGAGTGAAAAGAGTCTTTTTCTCTGAATGCGTTGATACTGACGGAGCATTTGGACTTCTCATGCAGCTGGTCTCAAGTGAATAAAGTCTTACAGTCTTTCACTGGCACATTTGCATTTATAGGATTGAAATAATGTCCCATCCCTCATGGGATAAAGGAGGTCACTGTTTTCCTTTCACTGCTCTGTTTCCCAGAACCATATGCTGCACACGTGGTCAGTAGTGAGGTTGTGCTGTGGCAGTGACAGGAGGGTGCAGTTTGCTGGCTTTGTTTCATTTTTTGTCACTCTGCTGGTGTGTGGTGGCTGCAAGGCAGGGTGGCAGAGGGGCCCCTGTCTGTGTGCTGCACGATGCACTGTGTGTGTGACACTGTGTGTGACACTGTGTGTGACACTGTGTGTCAGCTTATTCACATGCTGAAGCGCAAAAGCCACTGCTCAGCTGAAGGACAAGTTAATATAGTCCGTCAGAGGACTGTTCAACCAAAGCAGACATAAAAGTTTTCTTTTTTTTTTGCTTTGTCAGCAAGTGGCTGCTGTATTTTTTTTGTTGTGTATACAATTTGAATAATAATGACATATAAGCTGCTGTTATAAATTTATTGTGAGAGGCATGGGCATTATTTTGGTCCTAACTATTGCACAGTAAGAGCCTTTAATATCTTAAATATTTGTACTGTTTGTAATTAAAATATTGGATAAAACTGAATTCTTTGCTGAAAGCAAGGTCAGTAATTGTACAATTTGTGTTCTTAAGGCTTTAGAAAAAATTGCCCCTCTGCAGAGAAATAGAAAATTAGTCTTTATAGTTTTAAGAAACTTTGTGTCATTAAGGAGAAGACAAGCCAAGTCTGGAATGCCTGAGCATGTATAGCTGTAGTGTTTTTGTGTTTCTTGAGGCATGCTCTTGAATGGTTAAGGAAGTTGGCTAGGTTTGCATTTTTCCATTCTTTGTTCTCTTATGCTTTTTCTCCTTCCCTATTCTCTTATTTAACAGCTTCTGTGGAATAGACAAAATGTGATCATTTATAATTTTTTCAGTTCTTCTCACTTCCTTTGCTTAATCAATTTCAGCAAGCAGGATAGGACTCTCTAGGATGAAGCTAGCAGAATTATAATTACAGCATTGGGGCTTTAAAGCCCTTTGAAGTGTTAGCAAGGGTAAGGAAAATGTAAATGCATTTTCTGCATTCAGGATCTTTTGAGAGTTTACATGATGATTGTCCTGCAGATAAGAAAAGAAAAGAAAAAGCAAGTTTGTGAATGATGTCCCAGTTTAACACTGGGAAGCATTCTGTCAAACCTGCCTTCCACCGGGGAGATGTTCCTTTTGAATGTGACAATGACAACAAATGTAGATACAGCAAGGTGACTGGAGATGAAAGTGTAGGATAGTATGGGAAGCTGTCACTTCCCATTGGAAAAAGGAAAAAAAATGTATTTCTGATGTGTTGAGGAGACATTGTAAACAATCTTGAAGATTTTTTTTGTGATAAGAACAAATAGTCCAGATTAACAAAAGATTTTGCAAAGTAGGAAGTATGATATTACATCTCTGATTAATACGTATTTTCTCCCTTGGGAACCTTGGGCAAATGAGATAAGCTGTGTCTTATAAGCCTTCCCTTGCAGCTCATGTGTGCTTGGAGTTTTTACAGGTTGAGATAAGAGATGTGATTTTTGCTCAGGCAGAAGATCCCCCTATGAATCTGTGAGGGGCTTGGACACTCTGGGGTATGACTTGCTAAGTAAAGGGCTTTAACTTGGGATTTGGGATTTATTTATTCACAACACATACTCATGGTCCTTCCTATTTCATATCTCTGTGCTAAGATTGGCCAGACTACCTTTTTCTGAATTTGTGATTGGGGAAACTATCTTCACTGTGACATGGAAAATGGTTTCAATGAGACTGAAAGGCAAATTTGTCCTCTTGTTTCTCTTTAAATATTCTGCAAAAATTTTTCACTCTTGAAAATCCATTCTCGTTGACTTGGTTAAACTGACTCTTCTGGGGGACAGTGCTGCCTGTTTGTGTTTGACATGGAGGATTGCTCTCCACAGATTTGTTCTCAGTGCTTTGCACTACCAATAGATGGGTAGAAGCAGCTAAAACTTCAGTGGAGTAACAGCATTTCCATTGGATGTGTTTCATCAGGGAAATATCAATACCTGCAAGAAATTAGTTGCTCTTCATGTTTCTTTTTGGTTTTTTTTCCTCCAAGAATAGAGTGGTTATGTTGTCTGCATGGGTGGGACACTATTGCTCTTACAAAGAAACGAGCTGAAATGTATGCACTTTAAACTTGTAATCATTCCAAGGATCTCTAACTGAAATCAGCTGATAAAATACTTTTCCAGAATTAAAATAATGGTAGAGGCATTGTTCTTTTTTTTTTTGTTTCCCACCCTGCAGCAGTTCAAGACTAGTGCTAGATGACTACATATATGCATATATTTGCATATATATGCATGTTGCTGATCTTAGCCCAAGAGATCTAAACCTCTAGTTTATCCTGTAGGAATGTCAAATACCCAATAATAAATGCTCACAAAATCCTGCGTGTGAAAGGGAGCTGATTGTTTTGGAGTGTTTTCTTTGTTAGTATGCGACACAGAAAGCCTGTTCGTGTAAGTAAGGAGATAGAGAAAAAAGCATAGATTTATCTAGCTCATCCTTTCTCAGTACAAGGGTATTGTCTGTACTACTCTGGATTTTTGGTAGTCCAAGTTTGAATAATTTAACAATGATATCTCTCATGATTCCTCTGGATAGGAAATCATGAAAAGTTTCTTGGTATTGAGTTGCCTTGTCGTTTTCTTTCAGGCTCTGCCTCAAGGTTCAAGAAACTGATCTTCTGCTATTTTTGTAGCTGACTGTATATGTTTGTATTCCAATATTTTGACTTGGTAGCTGCAGTGCATTTAATCCTAATATGTTTCTTTAAATCAGTAATGTTATAATACCAAAACTAATGCAACTAATGAGAGTTACTGTAATAGTACCCCAACTTCATATATTCGTAGCATTTCATTTTTATTATTGTAGTCTTTGCTGAGTGCACTATTTATCAGAGTTTATAAGGAATGAGCTTTGCTGATGCTGTTAAATCACTCAAGTGTGCTAAATTATGGCACCAGAGCAGGTGCTATTGTCTGCAGCTCTTCTGGAAAGAAAGGAAAAACCCTCAAATGATCCTGGACATTTATACCTAAAGGAAACAATCCTTTATATTAATATAAAAAGATTGGTTTGTACTCAGTCAAGGGAATTCTTGGCAGTCGGTTTAAACTTACATGTATATATAGCACACTGGAGCCTGCTAAGTACCTCTGTTTTCTTTATGGATGGAGCTTTGGTGCCAAGAGGTCTGCACCACAGGCAAGCACAGATAGGCTTCCATCTGATGGATTGTCCCATAGTGAACCCCATTGTATACAGGATGTTCAAACACGTATTGATTACGGGGTTCCGTAGTTTACAGCACAATCATAACCTGGTGCTTTTAAGTACATACATGTAATCAATCTTCATGTGAAGGAACTCAGGACAAAAGAAGTATTTTATGCTATATATTAGACATGATATTAAATTACATTAGGTTAAATGTATGTTATAGTTTTCTTTAACCTCATCACCATAGCATTATTGTGTTATGAGTGTGATTTTTGTGTGGGCTATGGACTCAAGGGATAATAAAGCTCACGGTGGGGATAGTGCTGTTCTGGTTTTAGTACCAGGTCTCATGGCAGCTACATGCCAAATTCCCATTTAACAGAGATGCAGTTCTTTTATGGGGTGGTTTTATGTTTTGTTACATGTCTTTTCTGCAACACTGCATTACAGAATAAGAGACTTGTACTTGAGGGGGAAAATTAGCACATTGATTAGATTTTAGTCCATTGTGCAAATAAAATGGAAATATATGTGCTTATAGACTAATTTTCTTTGCTATAATGCCAACATCCAACTGGTCATTTGCAAAATCAATTTGCAAAATTTGCCTCAACTTCCATTTCTAAATGTAGAAATGAATACAAAATTTGAATTTTGTATTAGATTGCCTTCTGTTAGCAATTTTTGCAAGTGATTACATTAGCTCACAATGTTTGGCTATATAAAAGATGATTTAGGCTGCTAATATTTATTTGTAATTTGGGACGGGAGTACTTGAATGGTTCTTTTGGAGCAACTTTCATGTTCAGAGGCTTTATGCACATCTTCTGGATCTATGAAAAATAAATAAATTTGAAATAAGACTATTTGGTGATACTATGGTGATTTTGCTATTTACCCAAGCAGTTTTGTCTGCATTCACTCTTTAACTCATATTTTCCAATTGTTCAAATTCCTTTTTCTCTCCATTCATTGTTAGTAGAATTTATATGTTGACTGTATGTTGTTATCCCTCATTATATAGGGCTTAAAAAAATATTACTTTGCTGTCACACAAGCAACTCCATTGCTGCAGTGTGTGTGGTGGCTGTCTTTGTCAGGGAGAAAGAACATGCTTGAAACTAACGTATTATGTCTGAAATTCAAAAGAATAGTGTACAATAGTACTTAAAAAAACTCCACAAGCAGCTGGGGTTTAGCCTGTGGATGCATTTGGCCAGTAAGGCATGCAGAAAAGATCTGGGACAGATAATTATTTGTAGAGAGGCACAGAGAGAGAGCGTGGCCTGAGCTTGGTTCCCAAATCTTCAGTGGAAGGCCCTGCTTGTCAAAGGCAGGCACCCAGCTGAGGTGAGTGGGAGGTGGCCACAGCACAGCAGTTTTGGGTGCAGTTGCCCAAGCACAGCAGGCCCATCCTTGTGTCCTCTGCCACTGGGTTACAAAACCTGCTGCGCTCTGCTGCTGTAACCCTGCAGTGATGCTGCTCTTTTCCCTGGGTCCCACAGGGAAAATCTTGTATGTAAAAGTGTGAAGTCACTGCCTGGGATGCTTTGTAACACACTGACTACTGTGGAGGTATATGTGAACAAGAATTCCCATCAACAACAGGGACTCTTCACCACTTTTCATCATTACAACAGGAAATGCAAATTTACATTTAAGAATTGGTTTCATTTAAAAATATTTGTTCTAGGTGTACACAACCAAATTTGCTAGAATGCCCTGGGTCCCTAAGGACCTTAATATCTTAAGCTCTTTTGGGACTTAATTTATTAATGTATTTCTAGGCTGTGCAGGTAGTATTTCTTTCTACAGCATCATTAACATTGTCTTCCTGCCATGATGCCAGTATCTCCTATTGTTAGTTGCCATGATGAACAGTAATAGTATCAGTGACTGAAGATAATTGTGCTTTAGATATATCAGGTTTCATGATGTCTATTTTTTTTTCATTTTCTTGCCTAGAATTTTCATAGTTAAGATAAAAAACAACCATAAGACTAATAATATGTGTTTCCTAGTTTCATTTTTAATTATCTAAGTTACTGGATTTAGGTCACATGGTTATGTTTCTAAAAGAGATACTTGAAATCTAAATTTGGATTTGTCTCTAAAACAATTATATATATAGAGAGAGAGATTATATTTTAAATTGAAGTGTAGATTGCTTGCACCAGCTAAAGTACTCACATTTTAATCTCATGAAACGACTGTGCATAAAATGTCTTTGCTAGGTGGTGCTCATGAGGGTCTCCAGCACTTGGGTCCTTATGGCAATATCCCAAATATCGTGGCTGAGCTGACAGGAGACAATGTACCAAAGGATTTCAGTGAAGATCAAGGATATCCTGACCCTCCAAATCCCTGCCCTATTGGAAAAACAGGTAATTCAGCTCTGCCCTTTGTACCTCTGTCTTCACTGTACATCATCCTGTCTTTCAGCACTGTACAGCCTGTTATCAGAAATGAGGGGTTTTTTTCATTCTATGCCCCAGGACAAGAACTGTTGAGAAATTGGGTGTTTTAGTGTTTCAGATGAGCTTTTTTTAATCTTTTTTTAAAGAATATGTGCATATCCTGTATTGCTGTATGACCCTGGAGAAGGTGGAAGAAATCATCTTGATCTCAGAGTAGAAGATAGTGAGATTTATGAGACCATCATGTTCCCAAGGGAGTTCATTTTTAAGCTGGCCCCTGAAAAAAGTTATTCTTTTTTTCAAGATGAGATTTACCCTTATTTTAGAGACTTTCATTGTGCCAAGAGGAATGAAACTGTCTGCCCTGATCTCCAACCCAGACCATGAGTCAATATTTAAGATACCTCGGCTCCAATCCATGCAGCTTTACAGCTCATCCGTGCCAGAAGAGGGGAGCGGCACGGCTGCAGCCCACGGCACTGCAGGCTGGCTGGGGCAGCGCAGCCTCCAGAGCAGAGCGGGGCCAGCACGTGTGGGGTGTCTGTCTGTCTGTCTGTCTGTCTGTCTGTCCCCAGGCTGACACTGTGCCGGCACCCGGCCTGGGGGCTGCTGCCCGAGGGTCACTGAAACAGCCCTGCGTGTGCATGCTGTACACATACCCTGGGAGAATGGGTCTCCTTCCTCTTACTTGAGCCAAGGAATGGCTTCCAGGACTGAAAGCAGTAGTAAAACACCCATTGGCTGCCTTGGGACCTGGAACTGGGAATGAGAGCTCTGATTTTTTATTTGTCAGCTAAGACATCCTTTCAAAATGTTTTCTGTTTAGTCTTCTTTTATATTTTTTGGATTATGCAGAACAGTTGTCAGTATTCTTATTTAAAATGTTCTAGCTATCTTAGAATTAATAAGAAAATAATATTTGTTATAAAAGTTTTTTTCACTGTGAAGTGTTTTTGCATTTCATTCAAAAATTTGACAAAATTTCAAATAGTCCTCCCTTACTGTTTCCTATTACTGCCCATTTGGTGATGATGCCTTCATCTCTTCTGGAATAATACCTCATCTTCCAATTTGTTCACTATAGCTGTTGTCTGACAAGTTGCAAATGATGGGTTTAGATTTTCTCATATACACACAAGCACACACATGGACTTTCTATCTTCCGTGCTTGCCCATTAGACTTCTGTTCATGATTAGATACATAAATTAAAGACATGGCATCCAGGGAAATGCCTTTGAAAATCCCTTCAATTTTTTTGTCTTAGGTGAAATAAAAGTTGTTAGCTAAGCTAATACAGTCAGATCTGAACAGGGGGGAATTTGCAGGGAAGTGCTGCCTGCTCAGATAAATGGCTCTGTCATAGGTATGCTATGAGTGAAGATAGTATCTGCTAGGATAAGAGCAAAATGTTTTTCAGAGCCTTAAATGGAATTCAAGTGGTGACTGTATTATGCATACAAATTACCAGAGGCCTTCCTCAATCAGGTCTGTGGATTTGCTTAATGGAAAACAATTTTTCCAGTTACTGTCTACATATGCACATTCCACAGCAGGAATACATAAGCCTGGAGCAGATGAGTGGAAGACTTTTGGATTAGCAGTCGTAGAGGACACCCATGTGTCCAGCTGCCCTTTCTGTTTTCTACCAAAAGACACAAATGCTCTGAGGTCTACCACACTTCTGTTGTCACCTGTTTCTCTCTTGATATAACCTTTCCCCTGATGAGACTGAAATGATTTCTAAATGCTTTAATAGTTTCTGAGTTACTTAGCCAGTATGAAGAGTTTTCCCCTGTTTTCTATTGGCAAGTCCCAATGAGAAAAATGAGAAAGCTGGATCTGTTGAACTCAGAATAACCTCCTCAGGTCATTGAATCAACTCAGTCTTAAGTCAAGGCTTTACCCACATCTGAGGGAAAAAGACAATCTATCTGCAGATCTTTTTACATGATGACACACAAGGACAGAAGGGAAAGTCCACAGGTGTGTGCTCTGGAGTTCCTGTGTTCTGGCAGCTGCAGCTGTTTGAATGCCCAGCATCATGCCCTGGCTGGTAGGATCTCCTTGGGTATGTCTGAGAGGAACTTGGACTGCAAGCTCCCCATGCTGGCTAAGCAGTGGGAGCTCCAGGAGCAGACTCTATCCAAAAAGCTACTCTGGCCTCAAGATACTGAACCTTTGTGTCAGCTAAAGATGACTTACTTTGGTAAAAAGACCCCAAGTTGATTTTTAAAAGGATATTATCTTGATGTGACACTGCCCACAAAACCATCCATTATGGTTATAGGAGGTTTCTGGACCAATTAGATTAGTTACCAATCTACAGAAATGTTCTCATCATAAAACTTCTCCTACATAGCATTTTTATGAGGTCTTATGATGCAGAAATTATTTTCAGCCAGTTTGAACAAAGTAGCAAACCAGAAAGGAGCTCCAGGAAGAGCTAGCTACTCAGTGAAAGAAATTCTGTCTTTGCTCACAGCACTCTTTTACCATGACCTTCGAAAGTATTGCCTTACCAATTTCTAAAATAATTTGTGAGCATTTAAAAGGGAAATGAATATCTCTTCTGAATCAGAACAGGATGCAATTCTAGTTAAAATCAAGTGCAATAATAAAAAGAAAAACATAAAGGAGGGAAAGAGCTTGGAAAATAAACTCCTTCAGTTTTCATTAAGTTGTGAGGATTTTTTTTTTAATAAATACATTCTGAAAAATTTGTTTCAAAAGAAAAAAAACCTGGTGTTTTCCAGTCATCCAGTTCTTTATGTTTTTTTAATTGCATGATTGCATTTAAGAAGTTTGCTGACTAATGTGGCACATATTGTGTGTTTCAAAGCTACTGAGCACTCCGTGCTTTCTTTTGCAGTTGATGATGGGTGTCTAGAAAACACCCCAGACACAGCAGAGTTCAGCAGGGAATACCAACTGCACCAACACCTTTTTGATCCAGAGCATGACTATCCCAACAGGGGCAAGTGGGTGAGTACGTGCTTCTTGCTTATTTTTGTTGCATGTGAAACTGGATATTGTCTGCTGTGTGGGACACTATGAAACCATGAGGATGATATTGTCCTTAATGCTGGAAGTTATCACCCTGGGGGAAATTCTCAAAAAAGGTGAACTTGGCCTGAAAAACAGAAATAGTGTTTGTGATTGATAAACACCCCAGAAAAACAGAAAGCAGAAATCCTTGTTCTATTACCTGTCCCAAAGCATGACAGCTTGATAAGTGCAAAAATCCACATTTCAAACTACAGTGAACATGCAGCCAAAATTAGTGCAGATTTTAAGATTTCAAAACATAAAATGGCCTTAATCTGAAAGAATATCCAGGTTCAGTGACTATGCACTGTTCAGCTACATATATAAGAAATAGAAAGAAAATACAGATAGATGGAGTTCAGCAGATTAAAACAGTTTAAAAAAATCCGGGATGACAATTTGCCTTAAGAAATCCTCCTCACTTTAAGGATTTTGGAGGACTTGATGCTGCTTCTTCCTCTAGTCAGATTATGCACTGTATTATATTGAACACCTATTTGACACATCACGTGTAATAAACACAGCGAGCTACACTAAGGGCAAGAATCTTGCTCTGAGCATACAAGGACTTTAATAACTGCAGCTAGACTATTTCTGCAGGCTAGAGGCTCCAAAGAAAGCTCTGCCACTTAATCTTGGATTACATCAGTTAAAATGTCCAATCCCAAATCCATTTTCAGGCGCCAGGAAAACAATAACAATGATCATAATTTAGGCTTGTAGAGCAAATAATGAAATCTCATTTTACATTGTTATAACACTTCACTTAAGATTGCACTAAACCCGTGCTCTGTAAGCATACATCGATAAATGGACATGTTTGGCAGTCTCTTCTCCTGCTGTAATTTTGAGACAATGATTCATCTTCATAATCAAACCAGTATAAGATTTATAGTCTTAATTACTTATGTGAGTGTTAAATTTCTGGAGAGAACCATGCCAAAAATCCAAATTTTGGAAACTTGTTGCATTCTACGTAATTACCATCAAAGGTTTTCATTTAAAAAACACCAGATGGTGAGCGTTCTTATTTATGCCAGATAAGACTGTTAGTTTTCTTATTATTCATGAGTACTTTACTTTCATAATACCATTCTGAAGACTACAAAGGCACTTCTGTAAATCTTTGGCCTATAGCAATATTTCAGAATCAAGCATACATACTGTGTTGTCATCAGCAACATATATACTTAATAAATGATGGTAAATCATTAGTGAATCCTGGGCTTTTTTGTATCTCCATCCATCACTACTAATTCAGGAGAAAAAGCTGCTCATGTATGGATTAAAACACTTCTGGGTACTAAACAGTAATCATATTTAGCTGCAGCTTAGCCAAGTCCAGATCTTTTTAATTAGCGATGAAACAGCTGGTCATGTGCATGAACAAATATTCTGCTGAGATCCAGGAGAACAACCCTAATCATCTCCTAATTCCATATTACCAAATGGTAAAAATATAAATACAGTGGTATCTTTTTGTGGCTGCAGTTTTTATTTTTAATTCTCTGGAAAAATCAAGTAAACACTCCAAGAATTAGCTGTTTGCTTATAAAGCAGAGCTGAAGTAGATCAGATCTTTTAGGGCACTCACTGTTGTCTGCAATAAGTTGTAAATGACCAACACAGCTGGCTGTGGGCTGTCTACTGGGTAGCTGTGCATCCTCACCCTCCCACTGCCCCCAGCGCCTAAAATTCCCTCTGCCCACACAGTTTGTTCCTGCTTCTCCTGTTGAAGAGCCTAGGGCCAGGGGCAGTGATGGTTGTGTGCTCACAGACTGTGTTTCCAGCAGCTCTTGCCAGCTGAGTGGGCACCAGGCTGTCATCACCAGCTGCAGCTCCTGCAGCCACTGTCTGCTGGGCCCATGGAGGCTGGCATGTGCTCCCAGCTCTTGGGGGAGCCTCTCCCCAGCCTTTTCCTACCACTGTGTGCTTGAAGAAGTGTTACAGCTCCCAGTGAACCAACATGCATTCCTTAGTGTAACCACAGAAAAACCCAGATTCCATTAGCAGGTCATAAAAAAAGGACCTGTTTGTCCTACTGGGACAGAAACAGGTTGGTTGGGTTGTTTTGGTGGCACACTGTCGTGCTTGCAGAGCTGTGGGACCTCTGCAGTATCCTGTGAATAACACACATTTTATAAGGGTCAAGCCAGTCTAGAAGCTGTCTCATGCAGCAAAGTACATGGTTATGCAGATGCTAAATATTACATGTAAACACTGCTAATACATCTGCAGATACAAATACATAAATCATAATAAATATATACTGGGTTAGGAGTGGGAAGAAAGGGGAAGAATTTTTCTGTCTTTGGGATAGCTCCCCATATATCAATATGTTGGCCAGTGAGAAGTCTCAAGAACCGACTCTATTTATAGAGTGAGATCCATGGGTTATACTCTCCTCCCCTCTCCTCATATGGGGAAAACACAGAGGGGACAGTGGAAATAGTAGGATGAGTGACTTTTGGAGTTTTCTATCCTTGTGTACAACTGTAGTTCCTAAGATTTCAGAGTTTTTTCCCCCAGTTCAGACTTTTCCTTATAGGACATACACACTTTCTGAGTGTACCTTTCTTGCAGCTTGGCTCTTTGGATGGTGTTGTTGGCATCCAGAAACACTTGCACAAAGATAATTTACACTATACAGTTTACAATCAAATGTAAAAACCTCTTACATATTTTATTGATTTAAAGCATTTTAACTTCTGATTTTTTTCCACCCAAATCCCAACCTGTAGTACTCTAATCCAAGTAGCCAAGAGGATACAAAGGAAGCTCTAGGAGTGAGGGAAAAGTAGAAAACCACATGCAGCATGTCTCTACATGAGGTGTATCTTTAACTGAAGAAAACTCTGTGCCTTCATCCTTAACAACCTCTCAGTGAAGGATGAACACTTCATGGGCAGATTTTGGTGGCTGATGAGGTCAGGCCATTACGCAGTGGAACATATTTTCAGGATTGCTATTATCATACAAGTATGTTCTTAGCTCATGCTCCACAACCATATTTGCTTTGTATTCCACATAATGCTACAGCAGTACTTAGGGTCTTAAAACATTTTCTCAAACAGACTAAACAAAATATGGTTTCCTTGAGCAGGGATAGTTCAATTGTAAGAAATTTTTCAGAATGACAGAAATGCTAGCTCCAGTAGTCCATGAAATTATTTTTATTTCAGAAACACCCATTTTCCTCTCATGAAAGTACAAGGTCAAATACTTTAGAAAGAGAAGCTTTGATGGTGCTTTGTTTCCTAAGGAGAATAAGTCATGCATCCTTGAGTTTCCTTAAAATGTTAAATTTAAGTTTTCCTGAAGTGAGCCCGCATAAATGACTAGCCAAGAATGTTCCCCTTGGCCAACTTCATCTCTGTTCCCTTTTGGAACAGCTCAGACAAAATAACTGAGGTTGGATAAGAGATAGGCCTTGTGAATTTGAGGTTTAATGAACACAAGAAGTACAAAACAGACAATTTTGGCAGATTTCATTGTAACACTTGAAAATGTTTGTTTTTTCTCATATCAAGGCTGCAGAGAGAGTTAGACGTGTTTGGTGAATTTGTCTCGTGCTAGAATTACACTTTCTATTTATATAATCAATGTTAGGTCAGTTGTTTATAGCAGAATTAATGGCCTTGTTTATATAGTCTTCTGCTTTTATACATGTAATTCTTCTCTCCTTCCATTTTCAGGTTAGGGTTTGGTTTTGGTTTTCTTCATAATACAGAATTGAAACAAAATGTGTTGAACATGTGTGTGTTATTCCAGACTTTATTAGAATTCACTACTTATAAGAAATACAACAATATGTGGATGCACTTATGTAAACTATGGTCAGAGGGGGTTTTTTGTGTTGGTTTTTTTTTTCATTTTCTTTTCTCATCATCATAACTTTCTCTTCTGCCAAGATGTTTCTGGCAGTTTTTAAAAGGTTTGCCATTAAAAATGTTATAGACCAAATGGTTTTTAGAAGCTTTATTGAGGGCACTACTTAAACAAAGGAAGAGTTGGCGCTGAACTCCTTTCAGCAGAACTTTGCACTGGGAAGTGTTGATATCTGGAAGGGAATAAGCAAAGACAACAAAACAGTAGGAATGACGCCTATTTCTGTTTTTAAAAGGAATTAGAAAATCCCTTGTAAAGCAAATTTTTTTGCTCCTGTTCTTGTGTCACCTCAAATGTATATAAAGATATACCAGAGGCAGGACTCCTGCTTCTTCTCCTTCACATTCTTATTTTTCTTTTTCCTTCTGCCTTTTCTTAAAAAAAAAAAAAAAAAAAAAAAAAAAATTATACCATGTATCACATGATAGGGAACATCCAGACTGTACAGCACATACTTGAAGCCCTTATTGCCTGAACACGGGGCATAACATAGTGGAAAATCACTGGCTTTTAAATTGTTGGTAAGGCTGTGACTGCTCCTGACAAACTGTGATTCTCAGTAGGAATACACAGATATTTATTTGTGGTTTATTTCTCCCATAAAACTACACACTCCTCTAGACTTGATAGTATTTAATAGCAGAAGTAGTATTTTAAAAGAAGAGTGTAATGGATTTGATGGCTGTGTTGGGTTTTTTTTTTCCTTTTCAGAGCAAGAATTTACTCTTTGAGAAAATCAACGGTGGTCCAAAAAGAAGAAAGAGGGTAACTATCTGAATATTTCATAGCCCCTATATAATCTAGAGACCTAATAAAAATTAAAACCATATTGTTGAAATGAAGAGATAGTCTAATGCATTTGTATTATACTTTAGATTATGTGTCAGGAACTCCCTGTGATAAACTGCTATAGCTAGCTTAAGGACTGTACACTGGGCACAAGCCTTATTTCTCAAAACAGACTCTTGCTTTCAGAAGATACGCTCAAGTGTAGAACATTATAAAACCTTGTATTGTCTGTCTTTTAAAATTGATTCCATTTGCTTAAAACCATTTAAAATTATTTAAAGATCTCTAAAATAATCTCAGAATTTGAAAATTCCTACTAAAAATATTAGTAAACTTAATTACCACTATCTATGTGTGTGAATATATTTTTGGGTGTAAATAACACTAGAGGTGGTTCTTTATCTGATCTACCCCAGATGAAACTCCTATCACTGTGTCCCACTTGCTTGAAAGACAAAGATGAAAAGGTTCTCACTGTTCTGCTCCTGTAACAAGGAAGGCAACCCACACAGAGAGATTCTGCACAGTCTGCCTCATACTCTCTCTTTTTTGGTAGCATCAGCCTTTCTTTAATTTAAAAAAAAAATCACATTCAGTAAGAGTTGTCATCTTCAGCTTTGCTGCTGTGTATTATTTTTACAAAAAGAAAAAGTCTAGCTCTCTGCCAGAAAGTAGCTTTTCAAAATATGACAGCACAGTTTATATTGTAAATGAAGTAAATATAGTTTAAAATAATGAGCATAAGCGAAGATGATTTATTTATTTTGTAACTCTCAAATTTTAAGTCTCTGCTAGAAAGGGAGAAGATGAATTGATTTTTTTCCTGATTCAGACATCACTGGCAGCTGGTACTTCAACCAGAAGTTAATAATCTGACCTGAGCTTAGTACTTGCTTCATGCTTACATTTGATTTTTTAGTTTGTTAGTTGAAAAGTAAAAAAAGGTAGTCACCTGACTTTAATTTTTAAGTAGAATTTACTCTGGAAATAATTCAGCAGAATATTTATTAATAGCTAGAACAGCATGTTAAAGTAGAATTCATGCAACATATACATGAGGGGAAAAAAAGAAAAAAAAGAACATTTTCTTTCTGTGAGCTGACTGACACAATTTGATACAAAAGAAGTGCTAGCTGGAGACACTTGGCAGCTGCATGGCCAGGGGTAGCCTGGAATTTTGAAGGTGAATTGCTTTACAGACTTATGAAATAATCAGACTGATTTTCCTAGCACCTACATGTCACTTAATGCTAAATTCATTAGAATTTAATAGAATCAATATAATTTAAATTATTTTAGGGTAATACTGTAATAATTACTAATGATTTAATGCACAATTCAGAATCTCCACTTTATCAGCAGAAGAGTAACCCAGAACTATCAGTAGGGCAGTGTGTTTTTCTAGAAATCAAGCAGTCCCCTGGATTCCCCTCCTGCCTTTTGTGCTCCCTGCCACCCCTCCCTGCCTTTCTGCACAGACACAGTTTTGGGATCTGGCAACAAATTGATTTTGAATGTCCCCATCTGAGGTTAAAACAAGTCCTGTGTAACAGTGTGTGCAGTAACCCTGCTGTGTCTATCCAGGGCTGTAGTGAAATAGTCACAGAGGCACCACTGGAGTCTAGAAAACCACATCTTCTGAGCATGTGTGCATATTCATGTATTTCTGTGTGCCTCTACAGGCACACGTGCAAGCATGCATACACATACCAGTGTTCACCACGTGCTGCTGTGCTCATCTCTGCAGCACTTCCACTGCAAGACAAGGAGGTTTGCAGTGACATCGAATTTTAACCAGCAGCTCTCCCCTTTTTTAAATGTCTGTGCTTGCAGACAGCCCTGTCCAGAAGTGTCAGGACCATTTCTGTGATCACTGAGTTGCTGTGGGCTCAGAGCTGTGTACAAAGGTGCTCGGGAGCTTGTGTTACTTTCAATTCTGCACAGCTGCATGGGATTAAACATATTTTAGTCAAATCAGCCAAAGTATTTTGCATTATATTTTGTGTTTTCTTTTGTTGGTTAAGAAGGATTCAAAATTTTATGTAGTCTCATTCTCTTCAACTTTATTTCAAAAAGTAGCAAGCAAATACCATTCCAAAAAAAAACAAGACCAATTAATCTTCCTAGGAATCTTCAAATAATTCTTAGAAGTTTATGCAATGGTTGAATTTCACTAAATTAACATTAAACAGAACTTCTTTAAACAAACACAAACAAATCATTTACATATGTCTTATTTCTAACAATTTAAAGCATTGGAGTTAGTTTATTTTCAAAGATTTTTCCACATTCATTTCTGGTTCTTAATATTTTTCTGTTTTCACTTGCAGCAGGCAAAACACCCAAACCTAAGAGAAGTAAAGCAAAAGGGCTCCTCTGTGCTATGACTAAGTATTAATGATAGCATCCACAAATCTGGAGAAACCTAAGGGCCTAAACTGAAGATAGATAAACCCCAAATGTTTTCCAGAGATTTGACAAATACTTCAGATAGCTGAAAATAAATATTTCATGCCCATTATGAATGCTTTTTTTTTTTTTTTTTTAATTCCTAAGTTTTGGTGAAAGAAGCACAGAAATGTCTCAAGAAAAGTAATTGCTGTGACACACAGTCAGCCTGACAAGAATCAGGAGATACTGGAAAATTTTCATTCCTCTGAAGTTTGTCCTTAGGCAAACAGTTTTTATTAGCATCAAAAAGCCTTCATGCTAGAATTTTTGCCTGTATCTGTGTGAAGAAGACAATATAAACTTGAATTTTGCTTACACTGACACTGTAACAAGCCAGAAAGCAGGTGTAAATGATACTTAATACTGAAGCTCCAGTGAACTGCTTGTCACTTTGCAAATACAGTAAATACATTTTACTCCATTGGTATAGATAAAATTCAAGCATTTCTATGTTACTCCATCTACGATCTCCAAGCAGTTTTGAGACAGGATCTGTTCATCTTCAGCCTCACATTGTGCTGCTTGCATGGTGCAAAGTGAAGTTCAACCCTCTCCAGGAATCTTCTTTCAGCATTCCCTTCTTCTGGCAGTGCTGTGAGAGCCATTTTCTATGCCAAAACCCTGTTTGGCTCTGCTTCTTTGCCAGCAGCTTTTTATCTCAGCATCAAGAGAGGAAGCAACGAGGGTTTCCTGGAGAGGAGACAGGCTGAACAAGAGGCTTTGGTCAAACTGGAATCGTGGTCTCTAATTTGTGTCCCAGCACAATGGCCATCAGGGGCTGATGATTTAAGCTAAAGCTTACCTGTACTTCTCCAACAAGTTCTGTCCTGCCTCAAGAATTAGGGAGTTAGAGCTGCTGGTGTGTCTCTGCTGAGCTGAGGAAAGGAGGAGTGGAGCAAAAAGGCAGTGTTTAATTGAGATTCTTCTATATTCCTGAAAGGCCTCCTTCAATTGTATTCCTTTCAGTGGATTGAATTAAATTCTTGCGCAAAAAAAAAAAAAATAGAAACAAAACACTGGTGACTTTTAGATTTAATCCCTGGCAGAGCAATTTTTCCCCACGTCTGTAAATATCTGACAGATAAGAAATACATAAATATGTTCACTAATCCTAGTTACCTTTTATCTGTTTCCCTGTTTCTACTAAGTTTAAATATTTTTGAACTTTTTCAGAGTGTGAACCCCTATCTGCAAGGACAGCGACTGGATAATGTTGTAGCAAAGAAGTCTGTTCCACAATTTTCAGATGAAGACAAAAGTCCTAAATAAGTACAATAAAAATGAAAGATAAAAACTCATGTCATCCTCCTCTAGATCATTATATTGCTTATACATAATCATCTATTAAAATCCTTGTGAATGGCAGCATGCTTATTATTTATATAATTGTAGATTAAAAACAGCTGTATTTATAACAGCATGTTCTCCTAGATGATAAAAGTATGGTTCTGTTTTTTGTTAAGTTATGGTAAAAGGATATTTCTGTTGTTTTTATTTTAGTCATGGAGCAAACTTTAAAAATGTTAGTCATTTTTGATAGCTAATGTGAGGTAAATGGTCTTAATGAGAAACTTGTAAATAGGAAGATGAAAAAAAATGCCAAGTCTGACTCCAACATTTAATCTTAAATGTTACTATGTTTGACACATGAAAATTATAGTTTTATGTTTTGTTCACAAATATTGTTACTTAGCAAAGACAAAGTATTTATTTTACGCAGGGAATTTTGGCTTTTGGTCCATTTTAATAAACATTTAAGCAATCTACAAGGTTTGCAAAGTGACATTTTCCAAAATATTTCAGAGGCTCGTTTGTCTCTGTTATTGCTGTGCAAATTTAAGAATTAAAGAACTGCTTTTTGACTGTATTCACTGAACTATTTTTCTGTTAGTTTTAATCATTCCATGCCCACAGCTTTGCTGAACACTTGAACATCTTCCTTCCTTATCAATGGAACTGTTATGTGAAAATTAATCTCCCCTGCTGTTCTTTGTCTTAGTAACTGCAGCATTTCTGCATTACAGTGTTGTTAAATTATAAGTAAAGATGGAGACATTTGTCTGTGTTAATAAGGTTGTGTCAACAACCTCTGAATCTAAATCCAGGATATGAAGGTCATTACAGTTGATCTTCTGAAAAAATATGCTTCTCTAATACCACTTGTAGCTATCATTGCTCTTGAATTTGTTCTGGGAAGCTTAAATTGCCTTCTTGCCCCTAGGAGATTGAAGAACTTTATATTCCAGAGTTTTCCCTTTCTGAAAGATGAGAACACACCTGACTATTTCAAGCCATGTGAATGGAGCACTGGAATTAGGGAAAATAGCATTAGTTTACAGCTGATATTACAAGTAATATGAGGGAAATGGTGAGGAAAAAAAAAGTAGTTTCCTTTCCCATCCTATAGAAAGATAACAGGGAAATAATGATGACCTCTTAGAAAAAAGAAAAAAAACCAAACAAGAAATTAAGGTTCCTAGCTATATAAAATTAAAGTTAACAAGATGGCTCAGGTATTACTGTTGTTGGCATTTGCTTTTTTTGTCCCACCCCTTAGTTATTTGTAATAAATTATATATTTAGAGAACTGGGCCTTTCGAGCCAAATATGGGTAGATTGCAGAATTTTGGAATGGACTATCATGTCTTTCATCATATTTCCTTTTTAAAAAAAAATCTTGAAGAGAAAAATGAAAAGTATGTCATAAAGTGGGGTTTATACTCACACAAGACACAAGCATGAGGAATTTCGATGAGTCACAGAGCTCCTTTGGCTTCCAGTGGCTGGAACAGGATGGGAGCAATCCAGCTGTCCCTGTGACAGAACTTGTATTCTCTGCATCTGGAGCTTACTCTTTTTACCTGCACTCCTGCTCAGTCTTCAACAGGTATTGAAAGCTGCAAATCTACAAAGATGGATCCAAAACCAACAAAGAGTTTATATGTATAATGGCCTAAATCTGACATCAAATCTTACTGATGCCCAGTGGCCCAGAGTGTGTGAAATGGTCATTCCAGCCACTGGTGGAGCTACAAGGCTTCCAGGCATTTGGAGGCCAGACTGCCATTCCTAAGAAATTGGTGTTTCTTCACATCCTTGACTGTTCCATCGATACTTCTGAAACAATCTGAGTTACACTCTGTCCTTATAGCTCCAGTAAAATCCATTTGAATCACAAAAATGAAACAACCATGATGGCAATATTTATTTCATTTTTAAGCTCTTTTTAAGGACAAGTGCATAATAAAAGGAAGTGTGTACAGTAAATAGGGAGCTTGAAAAGGGAAGGGCAAAGAAGCATTGCTTGCTTAATAGTATCAATAATCCCACATGTAATT
Source organism: Agelaius phoeniceus (assembly GCF_051311805.1). Classification (NCBI taxonomy): domain Eukaryota; kingdom Metazoa; phylum Chordata; class Aves; order Passeriformes; family Icteridae; genus Agelaius; species Agelaius phoeniceus. The sequence goes on along the minus strand of NC_135270.1, from coordinate 32,997,153 downwards.
TTGTGAAGCACTCGAGGTCACTCCAACCCTGTGTGGGAATGTGAAATCCAGCAGTGCAGACTGGCCAGAACAGGGATACCAGGCAGGCTGCCTGCATGCCACCAAAAGAAGCTGCCCTCCTGTGTATGACAGACCTGCACAGTGCAGGCAAAGGAAAAAAATCACAATTCAGACCTGGTTTTGTCTTTAAATACAAGCAAAGAACAAAGTAAAAATGTTTACCCTGCACAAAACGATGCGTCTTACAGGAACTGTCTGCTGGAGCAAGTCAAGTGTGTGGTGGTGAGCAGCTGTCTGCTGAGTTCATCAGGCAGCTTGAGTGCATCACCAGGAGGACTCAGAAGTACTATTGTGAAATTTTAATAAAATATAGCTATTGCACCATGATAATGAATTTCATTACTCTAATTTCAGCTTCATGGCAGAGCTGTCTTTTGGTACTGGGACTGGCTAGTCCCATATTGATTAAAAAAAAAACAAAACCAAAAAAACACAAGCAAAAATCCTTGTCCCTCCTACTGTTCCAATAAGAGTCCAAACATCCGTATGTAGTTTTTTAAACAGAATAATCACAGTGCTGGTCTTTCAGAATCAATGAACAAAGATATCAACTATCCCACCTCACTCAGAGTTCACCAAACCAATATTTACAAGAATGTAAATAGCTGCACAGGTGTAATTGCCCTTTTACCTTTATGATGCATGTGAATTAAGGAGCATGTATATTGATACTGTTGTTTAGAATTTTCATCAAATTAAAACCTTTTAGAGTATTTTAAAATTTGCAAGTGTGTTAATTGCCTCTAATGCATTAGAGACACAATGTGCTAGAAGGAAGCTATACAAAATAAAATGTATTGCCCTGAAACATTGATTTTGTCTGGTAAAGAAATATTCATTACTCTAGTTTAAAAAAAGCATACACACACACATTAATACACTTTTCAAAACAATACAGTCTGATAATAAACTCATTAGTAAAGAATATAATGATGTTAACCCACAGAAGAAAGTAATATAAATATGCTTAGTGAATTGCTAAGGTGGGGAAATCGTTATATACTTCTAATTACTGGCACATTTGCATTCACCAAATGCAACAAAACCATGCTGCTATCTCTGCAGCAGCTCAGGGGCAATCCAAAGAAGCTGGGTGCTACTTCTCTGATGCCAGAGTTCTGAGAGTCACTTCCAGGACTGCATTTAAAGCTGACCTGAAGCTTATTTTATCAAAATGTGATGAAGCCCATCTTATCTCTTAAACTGAGGAAGGGCACAGGGAGAAAGATGACTACCAATTCCTTTAGGTTTTTGGCTTTGTTGTCAACAGAGTAACACTTAAGCCCCTTTGTTTCCAAATGTCTGTAGTTGGGGAAGCAGACAGCAGCTTTTTCACGATGAAGAGGAGACTTGCCTTCAAATCAGGCTCTAAACAGTAGCTCTATGGAAGTGTTGAAAAGGCTTTGTTTTCATTTTCATGGTGTACAAAAAACTAATTTTTGAACATTTAAATTTTTTGGAAAAAGCCTATAACAACATTAACCCAAAACAAACTTGGAATCTTCTGGCCTGTTTGCTGGTAAGCTCACTAAACCAGTTCTCACCTCAACTTATAATGTGATACAATTTTTATGCAATTAATTTTTTTTTTTATGCAAATAGACAATGACTGTATCTGTAGGACAGAGACCTTAATGACAACTTTTCAGTTTTCTGAAGTCGCACACCCAGATTTATGGAAAGAGAAGGGCAAGGTAGAGAGATTCAGAGGATGCTACCATAATCTCATGAAAATTTAAAATGTCCAAGGAAAGGACAGTTCCACATGATCCACAAAGGAGATGAGTATGTTCACTATTTTGTTAGCCAAGTGTCACTATCTGTAGGATTTAAGGCACCTCTCCATCTAAGCCAGAAGCTATCAAGGCTTTCAGGGAGAGGACATTATCTCCAATTTTGAGACACCTGAATCCAACATTTCAGGTTAACGGAACTGACAATTAGATTGAATTATATTTCTGCTATGCTTGATACAAAGAGGATGTCAATGAGATATGCCCTAAAGAGAAGACAGCAACAACAAAAACCCAACAGAAAACGTTGACTCCACTGACATATGAATACATATGCATACACTTAAAAATTCATTTTTGTTTAAAGGTATGCAATTACCTTCAATACTCTTTAAAAATAATCATATTCAGGAATTATCTCAAAGAAGAAGTATGCTTTTAAAATAAAGAAGTTACTGTGTCCCTTAAAATGTCTGTCAGTTTGTCATGCCTAGGGTCAATGGCAGATTCCAACCATGAGCAAAGAACAAGTTCCCTTGAAGGGCTCAGACACTGACAGTGATCTGCTTATATGCAAACTAAATAAAAACTGAAAACAATTGTAGGCAAAGGATGTGGAATTGCCATCATGAAGATCCCCATCACTCACCAATGCAGCTGACTACTATAAGACTGGGAACTAAGCCAAGATTTTCAAACACAAGAAATGAAAAGGTCAAATGAACTATTTTCCAAGTACACTGATGGTCTAGGTCTACCATGCTCAAGCATTTTGCTGTTAGGTGAAGAATGGCATTGAGCTCCAGTTTACCATCCTAGTTTACCATGAGAAGGAAACATGTAGTTTCAGTTGTCATGTTTGCTTTATTTATGATGATGACTGCTTTGCTGAGATTACATGAGTCCTGATGGTTGGGAGAGCTGCTAACCATGTGTTCAACACATGGGAGCATAATAAACATTAAATATGAGTGTCATGGCAGTAGCATTAACAAATGGAACTTAAAGAGCTTTAAAAAATCCCATTTTATTAATGAGGTCTGTATTTGTATGTGGGGCAGAGGTAGACATGGTAGGAATTGAGAATAGTTTCAGACTTTAAAGATTAGGTAGACCTGAATCACCTCTTTTTCATTTTCCTCTGGAGTGCCTGTTACCAAAACACACAGAATGCAGCTCCTAATGCAATGCATGGTTGTCTTTTACATTTAATTACTGTTTCTTCATCCTACTCTGTTCTCCAAGAAAAACAGTGGTGTGAGTCAGTGGCTGAATTTCATGGTAAACTGAGTGAGGCAAAGGAGGAAGCACAGAAAAAAAGTAATGTGCTTCTTGTTACTAGTCTCAAACTTTGTCTCCTTCCCTAACCAGTGTAATTCAGCTAGAGACCATTAAATGTATAAACACTGACTCCTTTTACTCCAGATCTTTGTTCTGAGCCTAACCACCGTATGACAGTGTTACTTTCCTGGGAAGCACTGAAGATCTCCATCACAGATGACAGTGATTTTTGGGTCTGGGCGTATTTGGTAGATCACAAAAGGTGCATATGGCTTTGACTCTGAATTCAGACATCTTTTAACTAATTCTTTATTCTGAGAAACACAAAAAAACCCCAAACTCTAGCAGTTATTTCAGTGCCATATCTATATTCTAATGCCCCAAAGTTCTCTAAAAGTGTCCATTTCTAAATGGACAAAACAGTCTAATGAAAGAGCAGGTTAGTCCATCCAGAGAAGCACTCATAATTCATCATTGGTTATTTTTTCCTTTCTTAATGGTGCAAACAGTGACTAAGAGAATTGCAAAACTTTGATTCCAATGAGTGGTGCAATGGCTGTAAGATTTATAGACTTGAAAGCTGTGTTAAGGCACTTGAAGAAACCTATTTTTAATGCTGCATAAATCATTGATCAAATTTTTTTTAAAAAAGAAGAATTTAAGTAAATTCTTTAAAAGTCAATGTTCTACCAGATAAGCATGGCTGTTGTAGTTAGTGCACAGACCCTGGCTATTGGCTGAATTCCCAAACCCCATGACTGCGCTGACACAGGACTCTGCATGCCTGGCTAATGTATGTGTGTGCACAGGTAAAAAAGAAAAGTATGTCCTGCTTTTGATTCTTTATAGCTTCATCCTGCTAATCCCACAGTGCCTCCAGCTTTGCTGCAGCCTTTCTGGTGGCTACTGCTCTGAAGTTGTGGTGTCTTGGAAGGCTTCTTTTCAGGTAGTGTCTTGAGTACGAAGTTATCCAGCAGGCAAGCAATATGTGCCATAATGATACACATTTCTTTCAGTTAAAAATACATTAATTAGTAGCTGAGATTATTTCTAATTTCTAACCACATTGACTATTTCCTGCTGTGTTTTTACATTCTCAGCAGCAACATTTAAGCCTTTAAAAGAACAAGAACTATCCACAAAGTTGAAGATAAGGCCCTCATAAAACTATCCTAAAATATCAGCTGCTTGTAAAAAACACTTTGTGTCTATTCTGTTGTGCATCTGGAGGTTCTTGAGCTGGAGGTTTACAAAACTGAGAATAATTTCCAATTAAAAGATGGGTGAACAGTTGCAAAGAAGTGCTGGCTGCAGTAAAGGCCTAAGTAGCCACAGCTGGACTTGTGTCCAATGCAAATACCAAAGCCCAAGCACATGCTCCTCACACCCTGCCTCTCTTTCCTGATTCCTCAGGCAGCTAAAGCCTATGCACAGCTATGCTTTCCTGTAATCATGTACCTCAGGTGCCTGAACTCCTACTTCTATACATGCCTAGGACTGTTTGAGACTCAGTGAACCTGCACAGCTCTACACCTATCTCAGTCCTAAACCCAGCCTGAATCCACAGACTTGGCAATTCTACCCCTGCATTCCCTGAGGGAGCAAGCCTGGCAACTGCTCATCTCACACATGTCTACAGGACCAGGCATTGCACGAAATACCACAGCAGACATAGACAGTTTAATTAAAAAAAACTGAAAAGTGTCTGTAAGAGTTATGGCAAAAGAATCAAAGCTCTAATGACACCAGAGAAGGCAATCAAGAATGAACACAGATTTGTCACCCTAGTGGTTCAATGACAGGCTGAACACAGGGAAGGACAGGGTAACTGGGCTCTAGCTAATCCTCAAGGAGTGTTTGGGTAGCTAGGCAGACACCTGAAAAAAATACAAGAGTAGTCTGAGAGATGACAAAACCAAGCCAACCACCCACCCTCACCCTCCTGAATAGATCCCCACCCTCCTGAGTAGATGGCTAATTTTGGCTCCTTGTCTTGATTTAATTGTTTTCTGAATTGTTGAACAGTTTCAGCAGGGGAGGTTCAGGTCTCACACAAACAGGCTCTCATGGCTAAGAGGCTGCACCTCTGGAGGTGCTGGTTTAAACACCTCCAGTGAGTAGACAGACACCTTCTCTTTTCTGATTCCTAAAACACCACCAGCCTCCTTTCACTCACTTTTTATGTATTGTTTATTTTCCTCAGGAAAGATGTATTTAGCTGCTACCCACATTCTTGAAGAATGTTACATTTAGCAAGACTTGGAAACTAACAAGAGTTCATTTGCTGGACTGTGCATTCTTTATTCTAGTAACTTCAAAAGTATCTTTAGATCATTTTACATCTGTTGAAAAGGAAGCATTTAAAAACTCCACTTCCTTACTCACTACTAGCATTCCAGTGACAAATTTAATCTTGCAATCATTGTAATGTATAGGATTTGCTGACCAAGAGCTCCAGTGAGCCCACAGGACCCTGTTAGTGTTCCTAACATGACATCTCATTACAGGAAGACATACCATATTATAAGCATTTTCAGCACTGAAGTTAAGGCACAATCTTTTTATCCACACCAGCATGACTAATTCTCTTCAAGGTGGTTTCAGGTGAAATTTGCCCTATTAAAATGTGCATGTCCAAGTACTGAAGGGTTTTTCAAAGCTTTTACATAAGCTGGTGGCAGTGTACTCAAAGCAAGAGGGATCTGAACTCCAAATCAAACAAATAATTTGATTGCAAAGACTAAGCAAGTAGTGGCTTTACAAAGTACTTCTCTAAATTAGGAACAAACAAATCACATTTGGTTATGGTGGGGGTTTTTTTCACCTGGAAAGGTGGGTTTGTTACACCTGATTACAGCAGTCACCTCCCCTCCTAATCCACAGAGGCTTTCTAAACAAGCTGTCTGATCTCCACAGGATAAAAAAATGCTTTCTGCCTCCAGATAGCCTGTGCCCTCATCTGGATTTATCTCAATTGCTAAATGCATCAAGATAAAAACCACTGTACTTTGTCTCTTATAAGTTTTTACATCACAGCTTTCTTAATGTAAAAACTTCAGCCTATAAGAAAGGCACAGCCAAAAGAACCCATAAACTCTGAATCCAAGAACTTACTATATTAATAATTAGGGTTTCTTCTTTGCCTTGCAGCACAGGAGAATATCCTGTTCATTTATGTTCTCTCTTTTTTCAGATCAGAAGAATAAGAAATGGCTAAGATGATTTTTTTTTTAGTGTGTCTGAAAACTTTTAGAGACATCAACTCCCAAGGAATCTTTCCTCTAAGTGTTCTAGTATATTAAAAAAAAAAAAGGCAATTTCTTTTACTGTGAATTCCTACGTTCACTCTGAAACCCTGACAAGAAATAATAATACCTCCTTCACAAGAAGTCTAGTTCCATCTGGTTGAGAACCAAAAAGCTGTGCCACAGTCTGATGTGAAGTGTAATTGATTTGATCACTGGCAATTTCACTTCTTCGCTTACGTCTTTAGTGCATTAAGACTTCCTGGGGAGGGGAAGGAAAACTGTTTACATTTTTTAGACTTTTTATAAGTGCATCCAAAAGCTCCAAGTGTTTGGAGCCTGATTAATTACAAACACCTAGAGGACTGCTCCCAGTCCTATTTACAGAATCTCTCCTAACATCAAGTGACTTAACACTTTTTCAGGCACTTTGAATCACATGTTTTGAGGGGGAGAAACAATCACATTCAATCAAACTGCCAATGAAAGCAGCTAGTAGAGAACTGCTGGGCAGTGTGGTCAGTCCCAGAATGTAAGATGACAGCTCCTTCATGGTTCTGAACAGCTCTACAGAAAGGAAGAGTGATGTCTGCTGGAGCTATGTTTGGAGAGTTAAGTAATAGGACTCAAAAAAACTCTAATTAGAATTCAAGATAATGCAAGAAATGAGAGATCAATGAATAAATACCCAACTGCCCTTAGCCAACAAGCTAAACAGGATCCTTCTGACAAGGAAACAGAAGAAGCAAAACAGAGCAGTTGTTGGAAATAGAAAAAGAAAGATTTGGCCTTAGGCTCATGTGTGTAGTTTCCCAGAAGTGATTTTTTTTTTTTTGGCAATTTTTGAAAGAGTAAATTTTTGGTAACCATACAGATTAAAAAATAGACTATTTTTGTGTGTTGTTATTTCTAATCCTGAAGTCCATAAAGTTTGTTGTATTTCTAATCCTGAAGTCCATAAAGTTTAGCATTTTAATATGCACCATAACTAGAAAGTTCTTTAACAGGGGAAAGCGCTATATATAAATAATTTCTTTTAGCAAGGCTCACCTGACTGAAGTCTCTTGTATTGTTGTGTGTGCTTCACATAATACACTCTGAATAGTTCCACTGAAAACAAAGTCAAGCATCTGGCAAGCCCCTGCAGGATTCAGGTCCGAATCTAATTTCAGCAAAAAAATGATGTGCACAAATCCACCTTTCTTACCAAAGCACTTAACTATCAGTTTGCATTTATGTATATAGGAAAAATATGATATAAGTCAACCAGCAATTCTTTTAGGAAAAGGCAACTGGTTAAACAATTCTTTGTCTGCCTTTAAACTTTTTTTTCTCTACGACAGTGAAAACTTGGCATATTCACTGGAAATATCCTTTTTTTTTTTTTATTGGGGAGAATTAGAGAAGTTAAACGGCCTTCTTCCCTATTAAAAGCATTTAGAAATTTCAAAATGGATGTATTCAAGCACATTGACACAAAGCATGTGAAAGTTAAAAAAGGTATGTTTCATATTTCCAGATTATGTTGAGCTTTCAACTCCTCTTATAAATTGCTTATTTCACAAGTTTGGTACCCAATCAGCTCTAAGGACTTATGCCAAAATTATTCCTTTGAAAACTCTGTTCCCTACTGCAGTTTTATAGGTGGGGAAATGGAGTCAAGAGAAAATTGGTGTGATTGAAATAAAGGATGAAGGTAGGGGGGGTGAACTTGTCCCTCATACCTGTTCTTGACAGAGAGACTATCTAAATAAAAATGGCAGTGAGGAAGAGTTTTGTTTTTTCCCACCTCCATTAGTATTCTCTCTGAGAAGTGCAGCAACTGATGCTGCAGCAGTACAACTGTTAAACAGTGTTCTTTCCTTCCTGTAATATGGCAGCCTGTTTTTTGTGACACTGGATTTCAGCTAGAAAATGCAGAAATTCTAAGTTGTTGTCTCAAACAAAAATCAGACCAAAAAAAAAAAGCTTCAGCTCTTTCATTCCTGCAAAGCTACATTTTTTTTTTTTTCTGGTATTCTGTTTTTACATGGCTATTGCCAGGAAAAGCAAAAAGAACAGATAAGATTTCAATTTTGAAATTGAGGGCAATGGAATAAAAAACCAAAACCAAACCAACCCACAACAAAACAAACTAAAATAAACGCCTTGCAAATCTCCTTACATAATAAAATAGCTTTCCTGTCTCTTACTCTTCTTTTGTTTCACTACAGACATAAGTGGCAGAGTCAGAAAAAAAGCCTAGACAGATCTCTTGTCTCCCCACCTTACCCTCCAGAGTGTCACTGTGTGCTCCACTGTGTTGTACAGAATCCCCCACAGGTAACACCCTGGAACACAGGTGGTCACACAGCAAGCTGCCCTGCAGCACAGCAAGAAAAAAGTAAAAGGGACTATTTTGCCCAAACTGTGTATGAGATATCTGTTTGTGTGTTAAAAGTGTATGAAATCTGTCTGAGATGTTGGGATGCAGTAAGGTTCAGGAAAGGAGTTTTTCAGTTTTGCAGCATAATTATATTTCATAGCTGTCATATATTGAAATATGTATGTAAATAACACATTGTTGTTAATCCTTAATGCTTCTTTTCATAATTCCCAGTTACAGCTTCACGCTGTAAGGGCTTCTGATGTTCATACAAACTCAGTTTGCTTAGCTGAGTCACTTCTCGCATCATCTTGCTCCAGAAGTGCCCTGAAAGCAAAGCATGTCAGCAAACACCTCCTACAGCTTCAGGAGACAAAAGAAAAAGAAAAGCAAATGCACGAGGACAGAGGGATTTTATGACTTTCATTTTCTTGGCAAACTCTTTTATAGTCATTAAGTACATAAGATGCAATTGTACATAAGATGCAATTGCAACACAAAAAATTGTGAAAAAGTTTAAAAAGTTTAGCTTGACATATGATATTTCTTCATTTGGCATAAAAGTTTATATTTGTTCAGCAATCAAACTTCATCCTAATAAAACAAGCTTTTCTAAATAGCTTTTGAAAAATAGTCACATATGGATTGTATTATGCATGTAGGTGTTTTGAGGCCAGAAAACATATTTTTTGTTCTCTGTCTGCATCACATAGCTGAGTGGAATGCTGGTGGGTGACCATGGCTCCTAGGTGTGGACATCATTACAAGCCCACAACCTGACTCTACATGCAGTATATGCCAAACAAGAAACATTTTCAAACATACCAGGACATCATACTTTTCAGAGCAGAACCCAAGACTTTTGAATTACTTAGATGCTTAAAGATTTTCTCTTGAACTCATTTATTCATTTGATTTCTAATGTTCTATTTATGAGGATTTTCAAATTATTCTTAGATCAAGCAATATTTTGAATGTAAAAAACCCTGAAATACTTCATTTTCAAAAAAAAAAAAAATCTGGTCCCAAAATAAGAAAATAAGCACTTTTCCCTAATTAATTTTCTCGCATTCAGCTGATGGAAATCTGTATATTAAAAAGTTGATGTTCTGTCAACAAAAATATAAAATACTGCTTTTTCAGTAAGTACAATATTTTCCAATCTCCATCATACAGACATTAATTCTAAAACTCAAATAAGAGAGAGATTAAAATTCCTTAATTAAACAGAATCTTGCCAATGTGAAGCATAGCTTTAAACTTGATTTTCCATTACATTTTAAGAGAAATTTAACTCAACTCAGAATAACCTCAGCTTTTTTCTGTTACTACTTTATAAGGCTTGATACGAAGCACAATGCTACTTAAATTAGCGCATTTTTTCATATAATCATCTGCAATGGAATAAACAGGAGAGTACCTGCACAAGAATACCAGGCCTGCTATGTTAGTATACCATCTTGAAACCAACATGCACATCTCTTTCCCTCACCTAATGCCAGCTATTATTGTTTGCCTGCTTAGGTTTGAAATAACAAGCAAAAACCCCCATTTTACTTGCTGGTTTACGATGAAGGTTTTTATCCATTACTTTTGGATATGTCTAAAATCCACAGGAAACTGGATTCTTTGAGTGTCAGTTCTTTTCTATGACTAAACAAGGAGTGTTCTTCCCATATATAGCAGAGAAGCTCACACACCTCAGCAGGAATGTAAGGATGGACACTTCCACGGGGGGCCCACACAACACACACTACCAATATCTTGCTTTGGCCCCAAGTCATGAATCACTTCTGAGACACTGCTGATCTCATTCATCAAGTCAGGAAGACAGCAGTGTAGACCACCAGTAACTCAGCAAGAGCTGAGTCAGTGCTTTTTCTAGACTCATTACAGCTCAGCTAGAAAAGTTACTGCTGTGTTGGTGAGACAAACCAAGCTCCTTTCTCTCCTTAACAGAGGAGTTCAAAATACCAAGCAAAGCAGTTCAGATGTGCCCTGTCTCTGTTGGACAGCCTGCCTTACTTCTGACCTGGAGGAACAGGTCTAGAACTGAGAGATACTGGCTTGCTAGGTGTATTAGGGCCAGGATCTCAGCTCTCATAGGTCACTTACATCTCCCTGAGTCATTAAAAGCTATTCCAATTTATTCAAGAAGAGGCTCTGGCCCCTGTGAGTTTTGGCTTCTCTGCAAAGGCTTTTAATAAGGTGCCAACTGTCCTGGCAGTGAGGATACTTTGAGTAGCACTCAAAGTTAGCAGTAGCACACAGGAGCTCAGCCCAATAACATTTTTCTCTACAAGAATTAAGTACAGCACTTCCTTTAAGCTTACACAATTCTTACTGTTCCATTGAAACAAAGAACAACTCACACTGTGAATACCAGGAAGAAATGAGAGAGGAACTAAAAGAAAAAAAGCCAAGCAAAACAAGAGGAAGCAGGTAGTTGTAGTTGTCAGGTTCACAGTACACACCACTACCATCCAATGACATTAAAGCTCTTCATCTCAAACCTATACCTATACCACAAAAACATGCACATTTCCATAGGCCTCTTTAATACTAAATAATTAAACAACATCTCCCCATGAGTATTCCAGCTCCAATTAGAAGCCCTGATGAGAATTGACAGAATTCAAGTCTGAGTATGGTAGTAGGAAGAAGTATTTCCCTTTCAGCACTGGGTGCTTTTTTAACCAGTCTTTGGTTGGGATCTAACCAGCACAGCTGAAGCTTTGGAGCAAACCCACGGAATGTTTTGTTAAGGATTCCAGCAGAAATAAGGAACTCTTCCAAGCTGGAAATTATTCCAGATACCTGAAAGAATGATGAGGGGAAAAGACGTATTTCCCCCTGCCTCCCTCAATCTCAAACAAATAAAGAGACATAACATTTTTTTAACATTCTTTTAAAAAATATTTTTAAAAAAAAATCTACTTTCATTCAGTCCAGATGCAGCTGCAATTATTTATCTTTTTGGTACCCAAATTTATTTTTTGTATTTTTGTGAATGAGCGAGCAAATACTTGCAGAAGTAATTCTACTTTCCAACTGTCAAAGAAATCTGAACACTTGTCTTGCTTGACCCAAGGTGCTAGTGCATACTTGGAACACTGCAGATTATGCTAAGAGGAAAAAACCAGATGAGAAGATATGGTATAGGATATTCAGCTGCAAGAAAAGGAAGATGGATCTTGAGGAGGGAACACAACTTCTATATCAGGACCTGCTTCCTAAAGTGTTTCCTAGTGTGCTTTAAGTCAGAGTGAGAGCTACTCCAGATCACCAACTCTGGCTAGATCCCTAAATGCAGTAGGGTATTAAGTGGACATACCTGCACTGCAATTGCTGCCCAGAAATGTCACCTAGGAAAGGCAATGCCAGAGTGGCATGTAAATGACAAACCAGAAATAAACAGCAGAGAGGCAGCTTGCCTGCAGCAGTGCCATCGTGGGCACCAAGAGGAGCTCAGATCAAAGAGCAGAAAGCTCCTCCTGCGGCAGCGCTGCTGTGCCTGGGCTGCGGCCCTGGGCAGGGGCAGCGCGGAGCAGCGTGAGAGACACAGAGCAGAAGAGACCCAACAGACCCCTTCAATTCAATTCAACTGCTCCACAGGAGGAAATGGAAAAGAGCACAAAGTCTCAGCATACTGAGAGGTGGGACCTTTTCTTTGGAATCATGAAGGAGATTCCAAAAGGATATTTACTTAAAAACAAATTAAATAAAATACAAACAATAGCACTTTTATGAGTTAAAAAAACGCAAACAAACAAAATAATACAAATTCTCTAGGCCTCTCCTTCTACCCATATAGATGTAATTTGCTGTAATTCCTTGCCAGTAATCTTTCCCCCCTTCATGGTCTTTGGATTTCAGTTCGCTCCTGCACACCAACTCATTTTCTCTCTCATGCTGCCACCTACCACTGCGCTATGGTGACTTGCCCTGTGATGTTTTTTTTAACAAGTTGTCGCTAAATGTGTGTGAATTATTGTAACGGACCTAATTTACTACCTTGCTAAGCACTCAGGCTCTAAGAGAAGCCAAGTCTCGGTCCCAGCAAAGAGCAAGCTACCGCTAAGTACTGTGAAAGTCAGAAAGTTGGCATCTTGCCTACCTCTGGCACCCCTAATGTAGCAAATCCTTTCATTTTAATTCGTCTTCCCCTTCTGCAAGTAAAACTACCTCTTAGGTGAGATCCGGGCCTGTCTGAGGTCCAAGGCGGCAGCTGACTGCTGGTGACAGAGAAGGGCTGGTTTGATTGACGGGCAGTAACTCGTGCCCAGCAGCCAGGAGAGCCCAGACCTACCGGCACCACCTGCAGCGCTCGTGTCCATGGCAGAGCTTTGCCCAGCGCTTTTCCTGCGGCGTGATGCCCGCAGCTGGAGGCGGCAGCTGACAAACGTCTCCGTTTAATTAGCAAGCCTAAAAGTCCTGCCCGTAAAGCCTGTGGGTAGCCCCGCAAGACACCGGCACTGGAGCGCTTGGAGGACGGGGGCTGGCTAGCACTGGAGGAAGTGCAGGCTTCGCTGCGGGCTCTGTCCGCCCTCCGGGGCTCTGCCCCTCGGTGCCCCCAGCTCGACGCTGTCTGCAGATTCAGGGTACACCTTCGGGCAGCTGCAGTGTACAGAGATGCTCCCGGCTACTGCTGGGACGGCCTGGGTCCGCAAAGCGCTCAGCCCCCCCCCGGTTTCTGCCTCCTTTCGGGCGGCCCCCGGGACCTGCGGGGGCTGGCTCGGCGCGGCTGCGCTGCCCCGCGGCCGCCCCGACGGCCGGGCCGCTCCGGCCGGCTCCGCGCTCCGCCTGGCGGGACGCGCCGCTGCTTTGCCGTCCTTGCCCCTCTCGGGGGGCTTGAGGAGCCCCCCGCCCGCCGAGAGACAGCGACGGGACAAAATTAAGGAAAAAAAAAAAGACAAATCCCCCGCTTCCCCCCCCCCCAAAAAAAAAAAAAAAAAACCAAACCCTCAGTGATACAGAGGCATGAGCGCGGGGCTGCGGATCGAGAGCCACGGTTTAACACCCCTGCACACAGACATTGCCACAGAGGCTTTTTCCTCCAAAGCTGCGAAATTCCCGGCATACTGCAGAACCTCAGAAAGCCAATTTGCAAGAGGGAGGGCTGCAAAGGTGGCTGCCTCCCCCGGCCAAGGCAGGCCGGTCAGGGGCTCCCCGCAGCCGGCCCACTCGCCCGGCCGGCTCTCGGGCAGGGAAGCACCCAGCGTGCGCGGAAAGGCGGCGGAGGCGGTGGGAGGGGGTAGGATTTAATTCTTCTTAACTGTCATACTTTAATGGGGATGGAAAATGTGAATTTTCTGTGCATTCCAGGAACAATTCCTTGGGGTGGTGACCTTTAGCACCGATTCTCTGAAGACAGGAAAGTAGTCGAGTGTTTATCTGGATGACTGAAAGCTTTCCCTGGTGGAAGTTTATGGAAGTGTTAAAAGGGGCGGATAACACGGGCTTTGGAGGCGCTTGTCCAATGATCTGGAGGGGCTTGGAGAGCAGATCTCAGCTGGCAGACATTTAAATGGGAGACAGCTCGGCGCTGCTGCAATTTGTAGGCAGGACCCGACATTCTCTCTCTCTATGGACTCCCGGGCAGCTTCGGGCTCCCACGCCACCCGCTCCACCGAGTGACCCATCGCTCAGAGCCCCGCAGAGCCCCAGCCCGCGCCGAGGAGCCACCGCCACCGAGCCGAGCCCCGCCGCGGAGCCGCCCGCGCCGCGCAGGTGAGCAGGGACACCAACGGGTCCGGCGGCCGCGAGTTCGGCCAGTGTCTGTGGGAGGCAGAATTTTAAGCTCTCTATCCTACCTTCAGAAAGGGGCAAGGGAAGGAGCTGTTCACCGGTGTCTAGCAAAACTCCAGGGCGTCTCGGTTTTGCAGGGGGTGACGCCCGTCCCTCCCGTCCGCGGGAGCGAGGCGCACCGAGCTTTCCGCCGCAGCGCTGGGGATTAGGGCACCGTCACATCTCTTTCCCCTCACAAGCACGGGGACTGCAAAAGCCCCGTTAGCTCTGCCTCTCATCTCCGCCTACAGCATCACTCCCGACAAATTGGATTCGGCGCCCACCCGAGACACGGAAAAATCCCGGCCCGGCCTCTGCACGGAGCGGGGCGGGGGCAGATCCCCAGGTGCCAGCCCCATCCCATCTCGTCCCGCCGAGCTGCCCTCTACGAGGCCGCTCAGCCCCCGGCTCTGTCCTGGCCCGCCTTTGCAAATCTCCGCTCCTCGTAGGAGCGCGCTCCTGGTACCTCAGGAGCTCCCGGGGCGGGCTGCGTGCCGTCCGGGAGACTCGGTGTGTGCCAGCGGGGTCGGATGCCGCGGAGCGGAGGCTCCGCACCGGCAGCGCCCGTGGGCAGCGCCCCGCGTCCTTCCCCGCGCAGCCCCGGGCGGGCGGGAGCGCAGCGGACGGAACGCGACCCCAGCGCTGCGCTCGGCGACCTCGGCCGCCTCTCCGCCCAGCCCTCCCACCTGACTCGGAGCCGCGGGAGTTTTGTCGAGCCGACGGCTCCGTGCGCCCGTCGGTCAGCGCTGCCCTCACGGAGCTGACAGCCCGTCGGCCCGGCCGCGCTCCTCCCGGCCCGGGCCCAGCGGCGCGGCTCGGCGCAGGGCTTTTCCCTTCTGGAGGGCAAGCCTGCTTGCTTGCCCCGTCTGTTTCAATACGATCCCCCGGGGGCTTGGCAGTCCCTTCAGCGAGTTCGTCCTCCGTTGGGTTAATCTAGACCGCGGCCGTGCCCCGTGGGAAGAGCCGTCGGTGTCGCCTGCCGCCGCCAGGAGCGTCCCCGCCCTCGGGGAGCCGGGCCGAGTCGCTCCCGGCCACGCCGAGCCAAACCAAGCCTGCGGTCTCCCCGCCCTGCCGGCGGCCGGCGATCCCCGCGGCGCAGGCAGGCTCTCCCGTGTTACTGCCTCGGCTTGGGCGGTGCGGCCCGGGGCTGGCAAGGTGCGGGGCTGGCAAGGTGCGCGGCCCCCGGCCCGCTGTACCGCAGAGTCCCTCCCCGGCCATCAGCTGCGGCCGCACTCCTGGTGTCCCATTTGTGGCTCCTCTCGGCGAAAGAATGGCAAGCGAATCCCGTTTCGGTCGCCAGGGC
Source organism: Agelaius phoeniceus (assembly GCF_051311805.1). NCBI lineage: Eukaryota > Metazoa > Chordata > Aves > Passeriformes > Icteridae > Agelaius > Agelaius phoeniceus. The sequence goes on along the minus strand of NC_135270.1, from coordinate 32,981,379 downwards.
TGAGACACAACCTCCTTTTTCACAGATGGGGCTCTGGGGCGCCAGCGCGCCTTTGGCTCTCCCTGCTGCTGACAGGACGCCGGGTTTATCAGGCGTTTTGTCAGCAGCGACCTCCGGGTGCAGAGCCAGTGGCTCCCCAGCCTCAGCTGCCTCTGAGCCCGGCCCCGCGACCCGAGAGCTGCAGAAGCGCTCAGCTCCTGCCCCGCTCCTCTCTGAGCCCGGCAAACCGGGAATAACCAACCAGCCAGCGTGCGCTGAGGCTGTGTGTAAGTGACAAAGGCACCGATGGCCGTAGCTCTCCGCTCCTCTTCAGCATTCAGTGCCAAGTTGTGCTAAAGCATTTGGCTTTTTTCTCTCGGCAGTGCTACCCAGAAATGCGTAGCTTCTGCTGAAGACTCTCCTGCACACACGGCAGTGCAGAGAGAGAAGCAAAGCTCTCCCGGTTGTTTTAGGGCTCCCTGAGGAAATGTGTCTGCAGGGAACTCGTTTGGCGCTGGGAAGCTGGGACCTGTCAGGCTGCGTGGGCGTCTTCAGGCAAGGCAAACCCGGGTTTGGTACCAGCCATGTCCACCGTGATGTTCAGCATCCCGGGAGTCCCATAGGATGTCCTGCAGAAAAATCGTTTCTTAAACGGGGAATTCTCAAGGTTTCAAGGGTTGGTTGGTTGGTTGGTTTGTTTGTTTGTTTTAAAAATTGCTGCCTACACTCCTTATATGTCTCAACTCCCCCCATCTCTATGACTCTCAAGAAGAAATTTTCTGAAATGTAAATATATCCAAATTCTATGAAACACAGATGTTAGTTTTGCTGTCTTGATTTCAAAAAAAAAATGCAGTTTTCTGGGAACTGCCATCACTATGCTTTTTTAATATTTAAAAATACAGATCTATGAACTATGAAAACATTACGTAAGAGTGTTTCTGTAATTCAGACGTAATATGCAAGACATAAAATTATTCTGATCCTTCGGGACATAAACCACTTCTATTTTCACAGTAGTCAAAGGGATTGTGTTTTGTGTCTTTCTTTGGCTTGTATTTGAAGTCCACCAAATAATTGTTGGTTGATTTTTTTTTTTTAGTTCTTCATCAGATTATTTTTCATGTTTCTTGTGAAGCACAGGAGTCCATGGCTCTTCATAATATTTTGCTAATAAAAGGGGTTAAGATCTGTGACAATTTTGCTGGGTATTTCAACCAGGTTTCCATCCAGATCCTTTAAACAAGTTGTGTTGAGCTAAAAATGTCAGTAGTAACTTTCTGACTCTGCCTAGGAACTCATAGGGAAATTCTGTCTGTGAACGGACATGTGGAGATCCTTAATTCATAGCAGAAAATATATAAGTGAAAAAAAATTACAAACTAATTGTATGAAATGGTAAACCTGAAAGCATTTATATTTCTTTCAATAGTTGCTAGTATTAATCCACACATTTCTTAATCTGTTTTAGATGATGAGATCTCAGGCTCTAGATAAACCACATATGAAGTGATATGAATGTTAGGGCCCAATTCTGCTCCTGTTTGAAGTCAGCAATAAAACTTCTTTTGGCTTTAGGACTAAGAGCTTACAGATGATGAAAAGTGGAACTCAGCAGTGGAATATGGAAAGAATAGTGTTTTGTAGTATTGTGTTACTTTAAAAAAATAAATATTCTGTCATATCTCTCTGGATCTGAATGAAATGAGGGAATTGATCATTTTGGTTATGGTCATCTGTTTGTTCAAAGGATTCTCAAATGAATTCTCCAAAGGATTTCTTGTTATGCCAGTGTAACAGCCAGTTGGTATCAAGTAATGAAAATTTTGCAGAAACATGGAATATAAGCCTTTACAGCCTGATTCTCACAGCTGCAGAGCTACAACTTCTGCAGAGTTATGACTGTAATGAGGAGAAAAAGCATTTACTTCAGGAGACATTTCTCTTCAGTAAAACTTCTGGTATGGTAACGCTGATTTTAGTTACTTCTACTGTCCTCTTCTGTGTTTTACTTCTTTCAGTAAAAAACCCTGGTAAAGAAACACTCACAACTGCTAACTCATAGAGAGATGAACCACTTCATTTCCTAATGTAAGCCAAGGTGTCATCTTCTCTCATAAGCAAAAGCATTGATTGCCCTGCCACCAGAGGTGCTGCAGGGTGCCCATACTCCATTTTGGCTGCTTTCCTTCCTGAGGCATATCACCTCATTTTCCTTTGTGTTTTTCATTTAAAAAATTCAGATCTTAATTTAAAAATAAATTTTTAATCAGTTATTGAAAAAAGATCCTGCTTAGCTGCTGTTCACACAGCCTCTTCTGAATTTAACCTGTATTTATCCCTAAATTTCTGGATTACTTTTAGATGTGTGTTTTGGAAGTGACCATAACAAATGTTTCTGCCGAGTGGCTAATTTTCATTTGAGTTACAATTTCTTTTATGAGCATGTAATGCAGCTTCCACCTTTAAGGCTGGAAACCAACCCAGTGAAAAATTACCTCTTCCCAGTTTAGGATTACACTGAAACACATGCTTGCATTTCCTTAGGATAAGCCTGTGCTTCATAAAGTTGCATGAATCTGGGCCACAGACCTTACAATAGTATATATTACTATGAAACTCTCCCCAGATTCCCATCCCAGAATACAACTCATTTTTGTAGGACTAGACCTTGCTGTGCCATCTATGGTGGAAAAAAAAAGAAAGAAAACAATGTGTAGCTAATCAGTTTTAAAAATAAAAGTAATCCAGGAATATGCATGTTGGTGGAACCTCATCCAAGTTGTGGGACACTAAATAAAATAAACACCTGAAGTTTTCTGGCACTGCTTACAACCTAGCAATTTATTTTCAACTTCATGCAATAACTTTTTTTTTTTTTCTTTTAAGACTGGCACCATGTTGAGTAAATAAAGTGCATATTAAAATAGTGGTGACTAGACAGTCACCAGAGAAATAAGAATAGTTTTGAAAGAAATCATTCTGATCTCTTAATGGAATAAACAATAGTTAATAATTCTCTGAAAACTTATTTTTAAGAAAAAATTAAAACTAAACATGTTTAAACAATATTCAGGTTGTAATAGAGATGAGGAAAAACCAGCAAATGTGAAGTCTAGGCTGACACTTGAAATTATGCTATGTTATTCCTTAATTGGAATTCCCAACTTATTTTTGTCTATGTCAAAGTCTTAAGGTTATTAAAATTGTGCGTTCCATGCCATATTTCATTTAGATACTGACAGCAGCCCTTCCAGATTGTCTGTTGGAGTCACCAACTGCATCATTCTTACGCCCCTTCTTGACTGCCAAACACAGGACATGCTGGTACATAGATTACTGAAATGAATGTATACATCTATGATACATCAGGAACTCTAGGTGCTCTAGAAATCTGCTGACAAAGACTAAAAACATTAGATCCACAAGCAACTCCCTGAATGTAGTAGAACCCCCTATGACACTTTCCTACTTCAGGAATTCCTCTCTCAATCCATTTGATGAGGAAGGCTGTTTGAGCAGCACAACATTTATTTTCTCCATGTGACTGGGAAGACCTAATAACTGAGAAATTAGCAGTTATTTTTTACAGCAAACAGTACTTACCCTGAGCCTCTGCTGAGTCTCTAGGTGGCCCTCACAGCACTGGCATTTGGCTGCTTTCCTGCCTAGTTGTGTGGTCTCAGCAGAGCGGATGAAGCCGTCCAGGACAGTGCCCATGGTTTCACATGTTTCTCGGGCACTAACACCAGAAGGATTCTTCAATTTAAATGCTGTTTTTTTCCATACTAATAAAGGAAGTCAAACAAGGGATATAACTGCAGCACTCCAAGCAGGTAGAAAACAATGACTTCCTCAGCATTTTTTTTCACAGTCCTTTTCCTTTTTAATGCCTGTGCCTCTTCACAATTTTAGTGTTTTACAGTGATTTTTTGCAATTAGTTGTTCATTTCTGGTGCCTTCCTCCACGCTTCCATGGAGAGTGTCCCTCAGAGACTTATTACCTCACCTGTCTTGCTACCACATAGCTCCTTTCAGAAAAACTTGGAGACCATGGTCCTTCTGGAAGGGGGAAGTGTGACACTGATGAGTTTCTTCTGTGCTGGTTGGTGTTTTAAACTGACAGAACAGCCTCAAGAACTCAGATTTGGGAAGCAACAGAAATGGTGGAATAAGGGAGGAAAGTTTAAGTAGGAAAGTTATTTCTACCCAATAATTAGGTTTGGGGCAGCCATACGGTTTTGAAGGACCTGATAATCTCCACTTAACTGCACTTCCTGAAGTGGTCTCTTTTTGTATGCACAAACTCTGTGATACTTAATGTCATTTACCAAATTCTGTCCTCCAACAACACCATTCTGTGTAAAATGAATAAAATTTAGGGATCTGAAAAATTCTCAGTACTGTGATTGCATCTGTATTACTTCAATCAAGAATTCAGTGCAATGTATGAGAGGATGTAGTTTGAAATTATAAGACAGATCTCTTTTAACCTGTACCTAAATATTCTTTTATGTTTGTTGCCTGACTTGTTGCACATCTCTCAGCTTAAGCATCATTGCACTCAGATACATTGGACCCCTTTGGAGGTGCAGTGTGGCAGAGGTTGGGAAGCTGTAAAACAGGCTGCAGGTGTATACAACATATACATTATATACTGGATGTACATTATGTACATTATATACTGGATGTGCAGAGGACAATATATTTCAAGGAGCTGTATAAAGTTTCTGAGTCTGATTAGGGAACAGAAATCTAGACTACATCTGCTGAGACAAAGACTTTAGCCCTCTGGTATTGTAGATAGCTGTATCATGTAAATGAATCCTTGTGTAGTATAAAATTTGTTCTTCCACCGTTGTAAATAAGGAGCAATATTCCTGTATGTTAGTGAGCTATAAGAAGGGAATGAGAACTAGGGTAATGCACGTAGAGAAAAAAGCTGGAAAAAGATGGAGGACACACAAACAAAATTCTGTTTGGGCTTACTTTCAATCACTCTATTTGAAAGCTCTTATCACTTGGTAATTTGGGAACAGCTTTCCAGCTGGTTCAGGCTTGAATTCTTATGTTTTATAAGTGTGTGTGCACACATTTTTTTCATGGAGCTGAAAATTTAGTGCATACCTGGCTTCTGTTGATATCTGAAATCCACAACTGTGCTTTATTTCCTCACCTTCCTTCCTACAGGATGGTCCGCACGCTGTATGCCATCGGTGCCCTGTTTCTTCTGATGGGGTTTCTGCTGCCAGCGGCCGAAGGGAGAAAGCGGAATCGTGGATCTCAGGGTGCTATCCCTCCTCCTGTCAAGGATCAGCCCAATGATTCGGAGCAGATGCAGACACAGCAGCAGTCAGGCTCCAGGCACCGAGAGCGAGGAAAGGGCACCTCGATGCCTGCTGAGGAGGTGCTGGAGTCCAGCCAGGAGGCGCTGCACATCACTGAGCGCAAGTACCTGAAGCGGGACTGGTGCAAAACCCAGCCCCTCAAACAAACTATCCACGAGGAAGGCTGCAACAGCCGCACCATCATCAACAGGTTCTGCTACGGCCAGTGCAATTCCTTCTACATCCCCCGGCACGTCCGTAAAGAAGAAGGCTCCTTCCAGTCTTGTTCCTTCTGCAAGCCCAAGAAATTCACCACTATGACTGTTACACTCAATTGCCCCGAGCTTCAGCCCCCAAGAAAGAAAAAAAGAATCACCCGAGTTAAGGAGTGCCGGTGTATATCTATTGACTTGGACTAAATGGAGAAAAAGTAGCAATTGCACTCTGACTGTATGCAATCACTGCCATTGTGAGAGTGAGTGGCGTGAACTAGCCTACCTTCAAGGCTGGCCAAAAGTGAAAGGGACCTAGTGAATTACCTAAAACAAGCAAAACTCCCCAAAAAGAAAGAAAAAATTCATGTAAGGAAAGGGCATGCATGTGTGTGTGTGTAAGGGGAGAAAATGGATATGGATGAGCAAATGCATGAATGTTCACTACAAAAAAAACAAACAAAAACCAACCAAACAAAAACAGCGTATGACACATGAAAAAAAACCCTAATTACCCATAGTCATGAATTAGGTTTCCTAATTCATGTGTATATTCACAATTTTGCCGCTTGCTGGGAAAGTGGAGCTGTGGCTTTTGCGAATGTTCACCTTTGTGCTATTTTTTTTACTGTATTACGTGAAACATCAAAGCAAGAGGACAGTATATTTCAAAGCACAAATCTATTCTTATATAAAAAATAGACAAAGAGCAATTTAAAGTCTAGCACAGCCATCACTGAAAATAGAAGCTGTGTTGAGAGTTTGTACCACGCTTCTTCAAAACATAGCTGCAATCCAAAATCCATGTCTGGAGAACAATGGGGGGATGTGGGAGTGCTGAAAAGTCAATATAGGTGGATGGGAAACAGATCTACAGCAACTTAGAAAGCAAAAGGTCAAAGCAAGTAGAAAGGGAGAGTACAAAAGGGAGTAGAAAAAGGAAAGGTACATAAATAGGAAAACACAGAGGAAGATATATTGTCTTCTGTTTACGTTTTGCTTTAATTTATATACCTAGTCATATATTACATAAATTAAAAAGAAACTATATACCAGGCTATAAATATACTTCTGAATTCTGATGGCTCTCCAAACCAAACAGAACCCATTCTTATGCCACTAGATCCATTTGATGTCTTTTATTTCTGATATCAGTTATTCTTCATATCTACATATGTATGTATATGCAGTATCTCTTAGGCAGTGGTATCTATACATACATGCAATGAGTGTGCCTACTTCATTGTGTGTATCCAAACTCTTCTTTTTCACACACATACATAACCACAGCACAAAAATCTTGCTAACCAAGATCAAGTACAGAATGGCAGTAATTTAGTACATAAAGAGCAGAGCAAAAATTAAAACAAGCATCATGTGACTGAAAATGCAATAACCACACAAGAGACAAAAGACACGACATTCATGACTAGTAAACATTGCATTGTTATTGTTATTTTAGCTTTGCCACAGGCATGCAGTTTGTTGAAACAGAGATGCAGAACTTTGCCAGCAATGATCCTCTTTTTATATCTTTTACCACAGACTTGCATTTAAACTGGATTTGGAGTAAGTAAAGAGAATTAGGGCTGACTACCCCTCTCATCTGGGGGGAAAAACATAAAAGGGGACACCCTACTTCCAACAGTTCGATGACTCTCACCTGTGAGGTTATCTTGTCTTTTCTTTCGTTCAGGCTTAGGAGTTTAAAATTGATCAGGGCTGTAAAGTTTGGCAAGAGCACAGAAGTTCCTACAAAAAAGTTATTTTAATGAGGTGTGTGCTGGGGATTGGACCAGAGAGGCAGCCCATCCATGCATGTTGTCCTTGCTATCCTGAGCACTCGAAGGCCCACACTTACTGTGTGATGGGTCTTGGAGGGTCCAGGACTCAGTTTCCCCACTCAGCAGCAATATTCTGTTGGATTCACTATCAGTATAACTCTGCTCTCTCCCACCAGATGCCTCTCTCAGCCACAAGGTGATTATTTTGACATGATTTCTTGCCATAGAATATTAAGGAGGACAATCTGCCCAGAGGGAAAGATATATGATGAGTGGCATGTCACAGGTGCATTCTATGTGGCCTCGTTTTATCAATTTTCCCACCTGTTATGTAATGCATCATACATTTATTGGTGATATCCTGCATCTCTACAGCTCATCTATCTTTGTTCTAAAATCCACTGCTGTGAGGTTTGTGTTTGTAAAATTAAACTATTACAACCCATTTATTGGTATTATTAAAATGCATTTCATTTGGTATACTCTCACTCAGCAGTTTGACATGTTTTCATGGATTTTAAAATCCAGTTTTAAAATCTGGAATTATAGGAGGTAGGTTTCCACTGTGTGGAATGTGAATAGTTAAACAGAAAGATAAGGATATTTAATGTTATTATTAATACAAATTCTCTTTCACTGATAATAGGCAGGGAATATTTTCATTTAAATTTTTTTTTAATTTTTTTTCCCCAGGGGAAAGGGCCAACCTCAGTCATTGCTGGAAATTTTGTACTAGCTTGGGTTTTTGTTCAAGAAATGGGAACACCTTATGAATCATTTTTTTCTTCATGTAAAATTGACAGCAAAATTCACATTTTCTTTGACAGAGACTGCTATGTCCCTAACCCCTTAGCTGTTAAGCATAGCTTCAGAAACTCCTTTAAGTTTTGTCTAGAATTCTCAAGGAAAATTGATAAAAGTATTCCAAATCTTTATGTTCTAAAACTGCCTGTGCATAGATCATGATGGAACTCCCTTTGAGGCAGATCCCCCTCACCCATATGAATTGCTAGTTATTGCCTGAGAGTAAGAAAGTTCTGCTAACTTACAATTATATGAGATATTTAATATCAACCACAATATGTATTTAAATGTCTGCTTTATTCTAAAAACAATGGACTATATAACCTAAGGCTGCAGTATTTTCATGCTCGGTCTCACAAAGCAAAACTTGGTTTAAAATGAAGTTTTAATTATTTTGTAACTGAATAGAATTGGAGTTTTTTTTCTTCCCAGCATTATATACGTCATTTTAACTACTAGTAACAAATAAATAAAATATCTTCTCCAGCCTGTGTCTATTGTTGTTTGTTTTTTGGTTTTTTGTGGTTTTTCTGGTTTGGTTTTTCCCCCCTTCCTCAAGTTTCCAGCTCTTTCTGGATCTGTTGTACTTTATCCTGACTTCTGTGGTTTCTTCTAATTATAAAAGGCTTTACATTATGACAATAAGACATACAGACAAGCAATGGCACCATCATTCAACACGGCTACTTCAATAAGGCTTTTAAATGAGATCTGTCACTTGCCCCTCACCCTTCCACAATTTATAGAAGGAAAATCTCAATCTTTGCTCACACTTTTCCCCTTGTAAACCATAGAGTGACAGTTGAAAATATAAATCAGCTTTGAATTGTTGTAGAGTTAAAGTTGGAGTTGGCCTGCCTGCCTTATGCCTTATCTCAGTTTAGTGTTTAGCTGGCAGTTTAGTCCCACTTCTAGAAAAAAAGAGTAAGGAACACCTTTACAATACAGCATATTACAAGCTGCAAATAGGGACAGAGGAGATGCAAAAGAATTATAAAAGAAGAACAGGAAGATTTGTCACTGCTGGCAGCACATGTGCAAGGCCAGGGTTGAGGAAGGACTGCAGCCAGGGAGAACATATTTCTTCGAACTTTCCACCCTTTTGGTTAAGTCTTCCTTCACATCTAGCTTTGTCATGCTTCTAAAACTTGCTCAAAAGATAATAAAATCAGCTAAGAATCATTTTTTTTTTTGAAGGTAATTGACTTTTTCTGGTCTGAGGTATGGGCACAGTTGAGCAGAATGTTTCCTTGAGAAGTTGTGCATATCTATCTTTATTTAAATATTTAAACCAGAGAAAAACCTCCTGGACTTAGCTTTCTAGTACTCCATGGCACTGGTCTTACTAATTATATAGTAACATGTAATTTAATTATAGTTTATATTTGTCCTACATACCAGCTTTGAATTGAAGATAACCTCCCATGTGCTTTATAGTTAGTTACACAGACCAAAAGAAAGCAAGAGAGAGAGAATTCACACACCTTACTCTGCTGTCAGGGATGCAGACAGAAATGAGACCTCCTTTCTCTGTGCCCAGTGGGCTGGGCTGGGTGTGTGTGGGGTTTCTGGTGTGCTCTGTCAGCCATGTGCTGCTGGGAGCTCGCAGGGTGTGCGATTCCGAGGCACCGAGAGCGGAGCGCTGGCCCTGCCGAGCGCGCTCCCATCTGAGCCGCAGATGTGCACCGTGGGCACCGTGCCTCTGCTCCACCAGCCTGGCAACAGGCACCTGGACCTTGCGAAAATGATGCGGTAACTTCACCTTGTTATTTACCTTCTCCTGAGTGAAAAAAACCCCAAACCAAACAGAAACCCACTGCCAAAACAGAAAAAACCCAACGCAAACAAAAAAAGCAGAAAGGAGAATTAGAACTGCACCCTTGGGGCTGATGTTCCTTTTCCACCGTAGATGTAAACCTACAGGTTTTAGTTCCAAAAGGTTTCCTGAAGGAGAACAACCAAGTGAAAAATACCTAGATCTTATTCATTCCAAATAACTCAAACCTGTCCCAAAAAACACGTCATTAGTTACTGAAATACAACAGTCAATTTTGGCAGAAGAACACCCAAATTTTTTTCTGAGCTGTCCTGCTTACCTGGATGGTTGCAATCCACTAACCAAAGGGGAGAGCTGCATCATTTAAATGTTAAGGGAGTGAAAATTTAACATGTATTTGTATTTAGCCAAAACAGTGGTTCATATTTTTAATAACCATCAGATTTATTTTTTTAATCATCTGAGACTGAAAGCAGAAATTCCCAGCAATGCACAAGTATCACAAAGAGTCCCAGTGCAGATTTTTGATGCTACCTTGTAATGCATCTACATAAAAACATCTGAAGCCTATGTGCACTGCCTGCCTGGGAATGTAGCTGATGACTTTAAAGTGCCTTGTCTCAATGTGTGGCTTCTGGCTGCTTGAATTCTTCCTCAAGCTTTCATGGGTCTGGGTGGAGGAGTAAAGAAATTTTAACTGTCACTTGCTCACTTTTCTATTATTTTCTAAAAGTTTTGAAAATGAAATTCAGAATCCACTTTTTTTTTTGAAAAATCAAGGAGCAAGATATGAGAAAGTCTATACTGACATAAAAAAAGGTTCTTTGAGATTGCATTAAAACCCCCCAAAATTCTAGGCTGTGATAAGCAATAACTCCTCCTTGCTGTGGTACAGATGCAGATCACATAGCTTGGGGATGGATCAAATAGAAAAATTACACTGACTCACAATAAAAGTTCTGCAAAGAAAATTGGAACTTGCTACATTTGCATTTCTTTTTTTAAAGAATGCGTTGTGGAAAAAAGTAATATTCCAGTTCATATTACAAGAGCAAAAAGGAACAGAGGTTAAAAAATCTCTCTCTCCAGAATATTTGAGAGCTATGTCTTACCTTTCTGCCTAGTAATATCAATAAGGTTTCTGCTTAAAGCAATTGGAAAAAACCAATGTGTAATTTACAGCTCATATGGGTTAGAATACTCAAATTCATTAATCATGATTTTATCATATGTCATCACAACTGAGCACTATTGAGATTTTTGATTCATATAATGATGAATTTGCAGGCAATATTGTCTTTCTTTTATTTAAATTTTTGTAATTCAGTTTTTGAGGTGTAAGGACATATTAAATTCTGTATTTAAGAGAAGAGATATACTCTCAATCTTAGCTTTGTACTAGTCTATTGTTCTATACAGAGAATTAAAAAATCATGCTATATAGATGTAACATAAATGTATTTACTTCTCTAAACAAAGGTGTAAAAGCCAAGCCGTGCATTAGATATATTTAGAAGTCTGAAAAATGTATATTGGATAAGATCATACATAAAATTATTGAGTACTGTGTCAAGCTTCTTAATAACACATTTTAGGAGTGACTACAATGACTATTAGAAGAGTAGTCACGAAGAATTTCTTTTATTAAGGATGGGGACAGGGTTTTGTGTATTCAGTTAAGTTTATTTCTAGACAATTACCCTTAATGGATGAAGTCTTGCTGAACTTCTCTCTTTAGGATCTGAAGGACCTTGAATGTTCCTTCGAAAACAGATGTTCATGAGGGACGTGATTTCCATTTTTGTTGTTAATTTGTTTCAGCTTCAAATGAACGAAGAGACTAGAATTTGGGTGTTAAGTTAGATTTAGCAAATAAAAAGGAGAGAGAAAACTATGTGTACAATGGCAAGAACTTATTGAATGGATCTAAATCCTATGGTAGGTAATTTGATCTAATTTTTGCAGAAAGGCAAATGCCAGATGTTTGCTCCACTTTGATCTTAATAACACTTTAGGCTGCAGACAATAAGATTGGTTTAAAATTTATTGTCTCTTTGATTTCTCTATTCTAATGCTTTTTAAATTCTTTACACAAGACAGATCTATATATAGGCAACTGGGGTGGCATCAGAAGCATTGTGTACTTAAGACATTCTTGAAAACCTCAGTATGGAACAGTGTTTGCTTTTTTATGCATCAAAACAAAGCCAGATTTTATACAAGCAACATTCAATTTTCATTTTATTATAATGTCTCTTTTTATTTTGCGTATGAAGTTCTGACAGTCGCATCTGTGGCACAGCTCCTTATATGCTTTTATCTTTCAATAACCTTATTAAAAGTCAAGACAATATATTAAATCAACATTAGGCAGCAGGAGTTGAAAGTTAAGCTAATCCATTCCTTTGCATTGGGAATGTAATCTATGTAGATCTCTAATTTCACCATTGAGTTGCTTTTAGTGCTCTTTTTGCAGAGAATACGCTTTCTGAAAGGAGAGCTGCTGCTGAATGAACACCAGTGAAAGATTCTGAAGTACCATAACATCCAAGAGGTGTCCAACTTGCCTTTGATCTGGATCTTCCCATTCAAGGAGAACATTGCTCTGAGAATGTGAGTTGAACTCATCTTAGAGCTGCTTTTTAAGTGGTCTCAGGTTTCTCCCACGATACCTTATACATTCACTGCTACTGAGAAATGGTGAAAAGCAAGTAAGACTCAGGACAAACAGCAGAGCAAGAACAATGGTTAAAAGGAAACAGAAAAAAAAAGCATGCAGAATGTGTTATCATGATTCTCTAGCATATTTCATACCCACTGGTCCCTTAGATCCATGCATGATGTCTCAACAATTGGTTTCACTCTGCTCAGCTCAGTAGTCTGAAAGTTCAAAAAGTCAGACTCAGTTTTTCTCTGAAAGAAATTCTGAACTTTGTCTGGTGATGAAAATGCCATCGCTCAGCCAACAGAGAGAACAGCCACCCTGGCAGGTTTTCTTAAGCTGTCAGCCTTGATCAGAAGTCAGCAGGCTCCCTACTCCTGTACAACTAAGTTCAGTTCTTGCAACAAACTCCTTTGTAACCCAAAAAAAAAACCTCCTTCTTTCAGAATCAAATATTTTAGTTTATTACCAGGGACAAAACATTACACACAGATGCACAAAAAAAGTTCATCTCTTTCTATCACATAAGCTAAGTGAGAAGACTTGCAATTAACTCACCTCAGGAGAGAAGCTGGGTAAAAAAAAGACTCTTCCAATGAGAATTGTTCAAATGCATCTTCACATCTTTTCTTCCTTACAATTGCTATGACTACAGAGGAAAACACATCTTTATTTATCACTATTACATTGAAATATTGTTTGCATATTTCCAAAGCACATTTTGCCAGTCCTCTCCTTGACATGATATACAATCTGTGCCGTTTGAGAAGGAGCCATTTGAAACGACTGGACAAGAAAGTCACAAAACACAGGGAGGTTTTAATGGTAATTAATTTCAATGCATAAGCACTGATTACCTAAAAGGACACTAGTTTTCTAGAGTCATGATGTTATGAGACTGAAAATATTTTGCAGCACTGGCTTTTGTGCATCATAGCTGAAAAGTGTACAAATGCTACACAGTGAAATTTAATGGAAGACACACAAGGAAAGATTTTAGCCTCGACATTTATCTTTACCAACACATGAAACCACCTTGATCTGTTTTACTGTTGATGAAAAACGAAGGTAGTGTCTATTTCACAGGAGAGGATAGGAAGTAAGAGTCAGTGTGATGGATGGTGAAAAGAAACAGAGGGCAAGAGCAAAGAAATATGAGTGTCAGGTACTGATCTCAAAGATGAGGTCTAGTCTGCTGTCAGAATGTGTCTAAATAGCTTATTAATAACAGGAGAGATGTATTGGCATTAACGTGAAAGGAGGAGTGTACTCAGTTTGTACTGTGTTGTCAGAAGTGAGCCATCTGCATAGAGCTTATATTTGTCAGCTATAAATAGACTATGCAAGTACAAATCAAGCACAGATCAATTCCTGTGAAAATATTCACTTCAAGGCATTTATCCAGCAGATAACACAGCAACAATCTCTACCATCTCTATCAAATCTGTCAAATTCACTCACAAGGACATAACCGCACTTCAGTGTGGCATAAAAATCCCAAAGAAGTTTTAACCTCATGAACTTGTTACAAGTGATAATTTAATTGCAAATGCTTGAAATTTATTCTTTGATTAGTATTAGTCAATGGGTGAAACAAACCCCACTTTCTCCCACAGGGACAAATGAGTGTTACCAGGGAAATCTTTTAATCTTCCATAAGAAGTCTAAGTGCACCAATTTAGGATGATGTCATTTTGCCTCACCAGTTCTCTTTAACCTGTTAATCCCAACAGCAGCTCGATTTCTATCTGGGGCTGACATGCTGGGAAAAGGAAGACCAAAATCACTTGTTGAGGTGACACTGAAGGGTTTATGCTAAGGGAAACCCCTGGAAAGTGGGGTACTTACATCTTATTCTTGCCGGCAAGGGATTGAATTAAGGGAGGCCTGCAGGAGCAGAAGTACATCTGTGGGGCACCCTTGACAAGTTCAACAGCTTGCTGCTGAAATCTCTCCCTATCAATGTCAGAACAACCAGCACCTCCTGGGAAGTAACCTGATTTATTAATACATGCTAGATATTTTAATGATATTTAGGGAATGTTCCATTCAATATTGCAAGTCCTGCTTGATTTAGGCACCTATGTTTCATCTCCAGTGACTTGTAATAAGTATGTTTTTCTTTGATTTACTATTTCTTTTGCAATATTAATTAGTCTTGGTTCTGGAGTTTTTGGATTTCAGAGGCTTCAATAATTCAATTTGCTGATGAACAGCATACTGCCCAATAGCTACAGAAATTGGTTCTCCAATAACCTATGGATTGTGCCTCTAGGAATAAACTAGTCATAGGGTCTATTCAAATGAAATGCTACAAAGGAGTTACGGACTGTAGCCTTCCCTCAGGGCTCATTGTTGGTGCAATGATGAGAAGTGTATACCTAGAGCATTCATTCAGGTCAAAACAGCCTGGAAGTTGGGGTGGCAGCTTTAAATTTTCCAGCTTCAGCGTCATCTGTTTGTCTTTGCATAAAACGCTAACTTTACAGCACAACCTCAGACAGGACTGGTTTCATGCAGAGGACACAAGTGCCAAGAGGACACAAGTGCCCTGTGTGTAGGGCAGTGTTTGACTTCCATAAGGTAAGGCCTGGAGTGCACATGACCCTGTGAGCTGGGATCAGATGTTACACCCCGAGGCACAGGTCAGCATGTCCGTCATGCACAGACGAGATCGGCTGCACCTCTCGGTTGGAGAGGGATGTTATTTTCTTAAGGAGCAGGATGTTATTCCTAGAGGTCTGCCCCTTGGTAGGGTCAAAAGTAATATTTTATGGTTAATGTTTATGATTAATTTTGGCTGTGGCCTTTCCTTTCAGAATTTGTATGGTGTCAGTTCAAGTTGGTAAGGGGAAAGCTTGACAAGGTTAAGGCGTGAACCGTATACTCACTTTTCCTTCCAAAGTAAATACTACAACAACAATGCACATGGGAACCAAGCAGCACATTCCTAAATCAAACCAGAAGATTCATACAGGGAACTAAAACAGTAGGGTCCAAGAGAGTGGGTTTTGCCTTTTGTTTTTTTAGTCCAAAGGATACATTTTCAGAAAGATGCCTTGGGAATTAGGTCAAAATAATCCCAGGAGCAAAAAGGGCAGTTGGGCATCAGATTTCTTGTGCTCACATTACTTAAAAATTAATATTGTCTTCACCCCCATTCTCTCAAAAACTCTGCTGAAGTAAGGTGACTGATTCTCAGCTGTTTAATGCTGTTCCAAGGAAAGAACACGCATCACAATGTGATCCAAGTTTACACTAATTCTTACTTTTGGAAAATATCCCAATCAACTTCCTAACTTTGAATAGGATCTTTAGATTCACATGAAACTTGTTCTCTTTTTAAGTATGTGAACTTGGAAACTGTTTTCCCTTCATGTTTTTTATTAATGTCATGATTTGTCAACAGGCTTGCAAGTGGACTTGGTTTGATATTTTAGAAGATACTTAAGACCAGAAGAGATGGGAAACCTCTTTTAAAACCTGAAGGTGTTTTTGTTGCAGGGACATAGCATATAGTCCCATAGCTTGCTTTCTGTGGCAGTTTCAGCAAACAGAGAGCAAAGTGATATCTTGTGATATTGTGAAAACCTCCAAAAAAATACTACTGTATATAAGCAATAAATACAACTTCAGAAGTGTGTGCATGAAGCAGTCTCAGAAACCCATCTTAGATCTGCATCACCCTTTTGGAGTGTTGGAATGTATCATCATCCAAGGGGTGTGGTGGGGAAGATCATTGTATGAAAGTTTCTGATAATGACTTTGAATCTGGAAGAGAGGACAAAATTCTGGCCTTGGCCTTTTTTGTTACTCATTCTTAGGAAATATTTTTTTAAAATCAGAGAATATATCTCACACTGTGCTTTCATTTAAAATTCTGAGCAATTAAAAAATCTTTCAAATCTTTAATAGCACTGAACTTCAGACCCTAATGGTAGCAATGTGATCCATAATTAAAACCCTCTCATGAATGCATAGCCTTTTCAGGACATTTGCATTGCACCACTGCACTTCTCAAAGACAGGATTGCTATGGTTGCTGTGAATCACGTATAAAATGAGCACTGTCAGCCTTCATAAACACTTCAGTGGAAATCAAAGATTCTCAAAGTAAAAAACAAAGGGGCATTAGCACACTTGTCTGATTCACAGATTCTGATTCAATCAATAGCCAAAAATACTGCTACAGATGCTGCAAGAGTGACTGGCAAAGAAAACTAGAACATCACAATGTTTCCATTTTTGAGGTTAATAAGAGAAGCAAAAGAAAAAATACCGACCTCAGAATTTAAAAATATTTCCCTTGACTCACACACATGGTTTTTTGGAGCTCAATTGTGTATGGCCATTTGTGGGTTAAGCTTTTTGTAACAAGTTGATTTCAAGTTTTACTGCTCAGCTACTTATATATTTATAAAGTTCTCAATGGTTGATTTACACTGTCTTGATTAGTTATGAATCATAGAGCGGAGTTTTGTGCCTGACTCTGTGATTAATTGAATCTGAAATGAAAACTTGTAAGTACTAACATACTTACAAGTATGACCAAAAATATGGCAGAGAAATTTAGAGATCAATTATTGGAGCAATTTCAAATGGCTTAATCATTTCAGTCTTGGAATTTGCAGCTTGAATAAATCTTATTATTAGTAATGAACAAATATTGGAGCTGGATAAATGCACATGAAACTAGCAATGGTTTCTTAAACAGGGAGGGAGAAAGAGGAAGAAAAATTTACAAAGAGGAAACAATGCAAAAGGAAAAAAAAAAGAAAGAAGTCTTAGAAGTCTTATAACACACTGTGACTGAAAATATTATTCCTCACTCACCCCTCACATTCTTTTTAAGAAGCTGCAGAGGGTTTTCATGAAGGCCCAGCATGCCTAAACAAGTTTCACTCAGAAAGAATAAGTTGTAAAAGTTAAATCACCACTCATTTCTTTTGAGCCTGTCTTCAGTTGTGATCTGTGGAGCTTTAGTTTCTCTTTTCAGGCATAGATAAAACAGTACTGTAAGACCAAACTTGAAAACCCCTAACGTTTTCCAAGTGTCTGGGAATTGCCTTTATAAGAACAGCATTTCTTCAAGCACCAGTCTGTATAGTAAATGACCTATATGCAACCCAGGAACTTCTGAAGCCCATACACCTGTTCATCCACCATCCTCCAGGAAAGATTTGGCACGTTCATGAATGTGTCAAAGATTGTCCCTAAGAAGCAAAAAGCCCTAGAGCAAATGGACACAATGAAATGTAACAATTATATAGAAACCAAAACCAAGACTTGCAAACTGTTTTCAATACTTTTTCTGATCCTTACCAAAAACCTAGCATGCCTGGCTTTGAGGCTTGCACTTTTTTTGCATCTGGAAGCCCTTGGTTTGTTGACTTAACAGTAGCGGCACTCTCAAGAGCAAGGACTGCTTTGTTTGACCTACTGTATTCATCAATATTTGCATTGCTAATTTCATTATTTTGTAAAGGACCTTGGGATTTGTCTCATGAAAGAGGTTATGCATAGAAATCCCCAGTCTGCTTTGATTAAAATTTTCTGACCAACACATCTCAAATGCTCATTTGCTTTTAAATTATTTCAATAACTACAGTTATTCAGCTTTTAGCGTTGATTTTGCACTAGGTGTCCTTTCCTAAACAATGCATGTATGAAAATTTCATTGTAGATTGCTGAAATACAGATATTAGACTACAACTGGATCAACTTCTTTTGCCATATCAACAGAATAAGCTTCTCTTAGAGATATATATGCATTCATATTTAAAAAAAATATACATATGCCTATATATTTACCTGCATATTTATATAAAGTAATTTAAAAACTGCCTGCTTTTATTTCCAGATTTAATCCCTGGATAAATGGCTGTAATATTTACAGACATGAAACAATTAAACTCTGAAATTATTTAATTGCATAGCTCTAATCTGCCATTTAATTAGAGGCAGCAGTTTGCTTTATAGGATTTTAAATCACAAATTATTTCTGTATTTATGAAGTAACATTGTCAACAGCCCCAGAGCTGAAATACATTAGCAAATAATAAATAATACTGCATCATAGAAAATAAGATTTATGTCTGATGAGAACTTTGTGTATTCAAAAGAGTAGCATTTATTTTAGACCTTTAGGATTGGCCTTACAAATTTGGACTTCTGTTCAACATGTATGTTATTATTTTTGAAAAGAAATTCACTTTATCTGATATATTTTCTTCCCTGCATGTGGTATTTGTATCTCAGAATAACACAGGCACAACTGTATGGCAAATACTGCTTTTCAGCTAGGTGTTGTGTTGCTAAAAGCATCCTGCAATCAAAGAAGCATAAAGAAAGTTCAAGAACTTCAGGCTTCAGCACTTCTTTTGGACCCAAGGACTGAATTCAGGTTCTTAATGAATGAAGTTAGCTGTTCAGGTGGATAAACCATCTGTCATCTGACATCCTGGCATATCAGAATTCCAAACAAAAATGCTTATGAAGTCCATCTTTTCAGCAGCACATCAATTTTTTGTTTTAGAGGATCATGAAACTAGACTGCAAATAATATGAGAAGGAACAGAGAACTGTACAAGCTGGATTGCTTTGCTCAGCTACTTTTAATTAAGATGATGTAACTAATTACATACTACTTAATTATTCAGTGTTTATCTTGATATTTCTAACATGCTCATCATTATGGCATCTGGTATGTCTTTATGGACTCACAGAATGGTTTGGTTGGAAAGGACCTTAAAGATGATCAGATTCCAGCCCCCTGCCATGTGCCCACTAGACCAGGTTGGTCTAGTGCAATTCCTATGTGTCCCCTTCTACAGAAAATTGATTGCAAAGAGTTCTTCATATTTGGTTAATATCTGCACCTTGGTGATTGTTTTGGCAATATATCTTCAATTCATCTATGTAGCTGAAATCCTTAGATACTTGTCTTTTCCAGTCAAACCATGAAGAAAAATGCAGATTTTTCAACCCAAAATCCATTGATCATGCTGCTGTAGATTTGCTGAGTTTCTCCACTCCCTCTTTTAACCTGTTGTGATTTTCAGGGTCAGTCATAGAATATATTTGCTCTTAATTTCTCTTGACATGATCAGTCCAACCTCTGCTTGACTAAGGATAAGGATTTTCAAACATATACATTGATAATGTTTCCAGAAAATATAAAACCAAATCGCAGTCTTCTGGTTTTAAATTTATGTGATGTGTGAAGGTAAAATCCCACTCAAAACTGCCTAAAATAAATTTGTCTTTCAAGAATTGCTGAGCATCCTCCTGAAGATGCTTCCAGTTCCTGTAGTCCCCAAAATGGTTAGTAGCTGAATGAAATCACAGCAAAATTTTCTACTGAAACTGTAATTGTTTTCTGTTCTGGCTACAGGAAAGCTGGAAAAAAAATACACTAATGACAGTAAGGTTTCCTACACTATCAATATAGTTATACAAGTAACAGTAAAATCTAGACAAAATTATAATTAAATTCATAGTTTTTTTCTTCCCCTAGAAATCAGAATACAAATATTAATGTTTGGAGACATGGATGATAGAAAACACTGAGATTCTATTTTATTATGATTTTTTAGTTAGTATGGTCTGAGTTACTGAAAAGCTTTTCGATATTATGCATCTGGAAATGTGAAGAGTTGCCAAAAGTGGGATGAGAACTAAAGGAAATCTTCATCTTCAGATGTGTACAAATTGTTTCAGATTCACCCCCCCCAAAAATACCTTCAAGACATTGACTTCAGAAAGGTAGATATTCAAATTCTTTGCAGATCTGAGAAATAATGTCTTTTTTAACAAGCACACTGAACCTGGGATATTAACTGTATCAGTAAAGTGTTGTAAATAAAAGAAGTTATTTAGACAGAATTTTTCAAACAGAGAAACCTACAGTATCCCAATAACACATTTTGCATACAGAAAAGACAATTGAAAAAATTATCAAAAATACTGAGGAGGAAAATATAGTCTTTTATTTACAGTCAGTGTCTCCTTAAGAATTTAGTTTAAAAATAAATACTCCATCCCACTACAATAACTTTTACAAAGTCATTCATAGCACATGTTGGTTTTTGAGAAAATTATATTTTCAGATACACAGTAGAAACACACACACACACACACACACACACACACACACACATAATTACAACATGGAGCAGGGAAAAAGCACCTGAATCTATTTAACTTATTATTTTAAGACCTTTGTAACATATTTAGTCAGGAACTATTCCAAGGAGTTTAATTCTGAAAACCAAAAAAAGCTAAACCACATTAATATTCCATTATTTTTGCTTTACATATCGTAGGATGATAAATGCAAAGTTGATTTCAATTCAAAGGACAGCAAATATATAATTGCTGACTGTATTTGCAAACATTCAAGCAAAGCTCTGATTTTATTAAAGCAAATCCCACATGGACATCAGAGGCCTAAATGCTGTTATGTCTGTGAAACTTGCTAGGTACACATAGAACACTATCAGCATTGCAAGAGATTTTACCATTTTGCTACATCTTCAAAGAGAAGTTAAGCAGCCAAAGAGGCCTCTCTTTTGATGATTTTGTATCATATGGAGAGAAGAGAGGGAAGCATACCAAAAATAATAATGTTCAACAGTGCAAATATTTAACTCCGAATGATTGGAAAGGAAAAAGAACCCAAATAGCTAAATGGAGGTTGAAAATCATACTATAATCCTACTGAAAACACTTTCCAGTGGTCAGGTCTTGATTTTTCATATAATATTATTTCTCCATTTTTGCTTCCTGTAGCTTCCAAATGTGGCAAAGCTTTTAGTACAGTGAGCAGTAGCTAAGTACACTGGCAGGGGCAGCTTTTGTTCTTGAGGCTGATATACCCTCCACCAAAAATAGTGTCACTATATATCTGTGTTTCTTAAAGTATATAGCTCTGTTATTCCTGGGGAACATACAGTCAGTCATCATCTGGGCACTCACAGCTTTGCTGAAAGCACCTACAAGAAACTGCTTTTATCAACTCTGTGCAAAGTCCTTATCCAGTCCCTTATCTGACAAGGAGCATGAGTCTTCCTTTGCAACAGGTATCACTGGTTTCAAAACCAATGCAATATGACAAGCACATTTCATTTGACATAGCTTTTCTGAACTTGGCCCCAAAAAATCTGTTCAATTTCCCTCTCAAGTCTCTCCCTTTTCTGAGCTATATGGAGATGAAAGTGTGTTGTTCAGGCTACATGCCTGATGAGCATACACACAGATTATTTCACTTGACCACAGTAGCACTCAGGCCGCCTTAGAAACTTATCCAAGCAAAGCTGGCTTGATTGTCTGATATAACATAATCTTTTAATTAAACAAAGCCCAAACGAACCCAAGCAAACACTTGAGTTCAAAAGAAAATCCACAAGGAAGATATAGTGAGGTTAATATTGTTGTTTCAATGGCACTGCAATGTTTTCACTCTTTACAGCCCTTCTAAAACACACTGGACTGTAACACAAACTATAAAAATTAATAGAACGAGAAAAAAGTATTATTTTTATCTGGAATGAAATCAGTTTTATTTATTCACCTTCCTGTCAGATATGAAAAAAGTCTAGAATAGAACTGTGAGCTTGTTCTGCTTTGATTAATTACAAAATGGTATGCTCCCATATAAAATCTAGAAGATACCCACACCACAAAAAATCATCCTAATCGAGAGGAAAAAAAACCAAAACTATAAGAATAAGAACACGGCTTTTTTCCAGTTTATAGTGATTAGCTGCTATTGGCAATACACCCCTAAAACTACTTTACACCTAAGAAGTATCAGGTGCTATACAGCATCTATGTTAATATGCTGACAAGTGATGCTCCAAACTGTAGGAAGCAGTGCCATAATCTTAGATTGCTACCCAGTTTCTGCAGTTTCTATAACATACTGTTTGTGGATAGCTGCTCAGGATTTATTCAACAACAATGGATTGTATTTACAACATGCCAAATGAGACAGTAAAATACTAAACTACAAGCTTGGCCCCTCTGGGACAAGTCAGAGAGAAAATGTACTATATAAAGTACTCAAATGCATAGTTCAGAGATTGAAAAATCATTTTGAGGAAGATTAAAAAAATTAAAGAAAATTATCAACCAGTGAACAGATGTAACAGGTCCTCTTTCTACAGTCACTTGAACTTCTATAATGATGCCATTCATCAGGACCAATATAGTACACAAATCTCAGCCTGTCAGTACTCTTCAGGTCTTTGAGCTGACCAAATACATTATGGTTCAATGTCAATCACAAAAACATCCTACCATCCTTAGTACTATTTTGTGCTACAGTTAACTTCTAATTGCAGTGAAGACTGCAGTCATCAGTGATGACAGAATTTGGCCCCATCACTTGGCCCTATGATACAAGTACTAGCTTATGATTAAGAGAGGCTGAGAAGGCAGATGTCATGGCAGCTAAACTCATCTTACCTCTAGGAAAATATCAATGTTCCTGCCAAGACAACACTGGAAAACCTGAAACACAGCTGTCTGTCAGGACTCTGATGATGGATTGCTCTTTCAAGAGCTTTTGTAGTCAATATTCTACTGGTCAAAGCACAAGAGTAAGACAATATAAGTGATTTTGTTCATTTCAAATAATCATATGATCAGTATATAGGCACAGGATGATGTTCACATACATGAATGCAGCATTTCTGAAATCTGTAGAACCTAATGAGCGGATACATACAACTCTACAAAACTTTTGCTATTTTGGAAGAGTTTTCTAGCTTTTACCTTAATCTGGAAATATAGGTATGATCTCTTTCCCTTTTGAAAATCAACCATTGACATTATTTTCCAGTCTCCCTTCCAGGAGTCCCCCAGGCAATCTATGCTCAGGGAATTCTGCAGTGTAATTCCTGAGAAACAAACTGTTGGAAACTGATGGATAAAGCAAAGATGCCCTGCAACAGCTTTCTCCATCCTCCAAAAGCTCCCAGGCCTCCAAAACCTTTGTAGGCAGATCATACCACAGAAAAGAAATCATGTCCCATACTGGGACAGTTCAGTACAGTTTTCCTAACAGGATTCTAAAAGATTTTATCCAATCCCATGACCCCATAGTGTTCCCTATGGATATTTTTTACCATGTGGGCCAGAGGAATACATACATAAGTAAACCTGCATGCATATATAAGCACTATCAGCCTGTATAAAAAGGCTTTTTATTTACTCAATATTAGCTTATTGAAGGTCAAATTGAGGTGAAAAAGTATGAAATGAAATTAACCAGAAACAGCTAATGAAAAAAAAAAGCTGCAACCTTTAGTTTAGTCTGAGATGACACCTGGCAGAAGGAGATCACAGGAAATGCAATGCTGTTCTACATTAGGGAAAAGCTTATGTCACTTGATAATGTCCTCCCAGGAAGGTGGAGCACTGTCTCTAAGCTATTTATCAGTTCAGCATTTTTACTTCATTGGTTCTTACAATATATAATCTTTTATATCCAGTGCTTAAATTTTACTAACAGGTCCTAATTTAAAAGCTTGCATTCTATGATGTATCAAATAAAAATTTAAATACAGTTGAAGCTTGCAAAATTTCCTAAGATACTGTTTAGGTATACCTCATCTTCAACAAGTGGAAAAAAAAAATTTTTGTAACGTTGTTAGGAATACTTTTAAATTGAGAGAATTGTTTATAAAAACAAACAAGAAAAGGTCTTGCAGGCATTTTGAAAAAAAAACAACTTGCAAAGCCAAGTATTTTTGATGAGGTCTACCAATTTTGCTTGCACAACTTCTGAACTTTAGATCTCTAAAACAGTTGCATAAAATTCTTATGGTTTAAACCCTATTTACAGTGGAAATATTTAGTAATGATATTAGCAGGCCATATCTAAAAGTAGAGACAGTTATCTAAATCTGGCACCATGTTAACTGTACCCAAGGTAAAGTCTCTTGCAGATGCTCAAACCTTTGACTACTAAGGAACTAGGGTTTCTAGGATTCTGGGATTTCTCACTGTGCAATCCAAAATGCCAGCTTTCTAAGACCTAGCCTGGGAATCTCCAAAACAGTGTTGAATTTCAGAGCATATAAATTTTCTACCTTAATGCTGTAAGATGCATCCAAAAAATGTTAAGTATTAATAATTTGAAATAGAAATATTTATATACAGAAACTGAAGTTCATAGTTTCTGTTTTGATGCAAAAAATTCTAAGTTAAATATAAAAGTTTAATATTCAATATATATATTTACAACCCTATGATAAAACACAAGGCAAAACAATTGCAGGGGTTAATGATGGCAAAACACCTGGGTAGTTCTCATAGTTTGGTAAAAACCTAATGAAAAAAGATTTTTTAGACCTCAAAGACACTAAAAGATCTTCCATTTTAAAATCAACAAGTGGTAATGTTGTAAATAATGTAAAGAGCACTTTGCAGATTATTATCTACTCATTCTACACTGAATTCTTCCTAATAATTTGATTTAGAAATTAGTACTGTATATTGTCATTGTGGGTAATAAGCACCTAATGAGTAACATGGGTTTTAATAGTCCTATGCTTTACAGTCTTTGAGAAGCTTGGCAGTAACAGAAGAAATGAAACCAAAACACAACAGAAAATTCCCCTTCTTAAGCCACATCTACTTTGCAGTCACAGAAGTGACTTCTGTGAAGTGTTGAGGTATTTTAAGTTAAATAGACCAGAAAATTGTAACTGTCTAGCTATTGCTGCTTGGCTTAACTGAGTCCACTCTTTTACTTCCTGACAGCAACGTAGACATGTGCCACAGACTTCTGTTCCATTCCATCTTTGTAGTTTCCTTCTTTTCTCCTTCTGTCCTTTTATTCTCCCCAAACTAGGAAGCTCAAGATAAAGTGAGGCATCAAACTCTAAAGCTTAAAGCTTAAAACATAATGTTTGGTGACATTTGGTGACCCCAAAGAAGAGTGGTGGTTGATGCACATTTGTTATGCCTGAAGTGTCTAAATATTTCAGAAATAAACAGCTTATGTAGACATATCTGTAGAAATATCTCCTCTCTAATACACAGTTTTAGTTAAAGCCAGCTACTGTGGCTTCAATCACTGCCTGAAGACACTTGTGGGTATCACTGGGGGAGAAAGTGTGATATTTACCTGATGAATGCCATCCAGAAGTCTTATAGTCTTGATTAAGACAATGAATCAAATAATCTAGGTGAGTTCTTCTTTTCATTTAAAAATAGTTCAATTAGTAGTAGAGGATTTAAGTCATGGGTTAAACTGGAATCAGAAACTTAGACTTGAGAGGAAAATCAATACAACTGAAAATTAGGAAAAGACAAGGTCCCTGTGCTATATAAGTTTTTGAATCTTCTAAAAAATAGCATTAATTCTCAAAACCTTGGCAAATTGCTAATTTGATAAAAGAATTATAAGTCTGATCAAGTGTTCAATGCTTCAAATGAATAATTTTAATTTTAATCCCTTTTTATATACATTTTTCAACATTTCAAAATGAAGTAAATTTGAACCGAAAAATGAAAATTCACATTTAGAAATTTTGAAAGAGAATATTTCAATAAGTTAAAACCTTTTTTTCCACAATATACTTTTAATGGGAATTATTAATACCATCCATTTTCACAAACAGTGCTGCTCTTGCTGAATAATACTTCAAGAAATTCATTTCATTGAAAAAACTCTCAGTCAGGTCAAATGGCAATATACACTATCTTCATGATAGATAGAAAACTATATAAAAAATAAACACTGTTTGCTTAAATACTCATCAGAATTGCCTTGCTTGCTATTGTTCTTTGGCTTTTATAGGCATTATTGCTCCTCTTATTTATCACTAATAGTGTTGAAAAGAAATGTACTTCACCTAGTTAGTGGAAGACAGGAAACTTAAATCTTTGGAATTTTCTTTTTCTCTGCAATGGGACTAGTCAAAATACAAATCAGATTATTTTTGCTGGCATGTTATTGACTGCTTTCATAAGAATTATGCTTACATATCTTGAGTATATCTGCAGCAGGTCTAAACTCCCAAACATACAAGAGACTCTTGAGTCTTTTGTTTTCATTTATGCAGGAATGAGAGAGACACTAATTTAAGAAATCTGCACTGAATCCTAAGTTAATTTATGAATGTGTCTCCAAAACTGCCATTTTTCTTAATATAAATGTACACTGCTAGGGGGGACTTTGCCTAGGTTTAATCTCAGTCTCTATGGAATTTGCTGTATGATAACTGATGTCTGTCTCATGCATATTCTTTCCAGTTTCAAAGCAAAGGACTAATGCTTTTCCCCTACTAGCTTTTTGCACCTCTCTGCTTCAGCTAATTTCTCTTTGTAATCAACTTCATACACCACTATCATAAACTCATTTTCTCTCTTGTAGACAGCAAGCAGAATCACTTTTCTCTTTTACCTTAAATTAACTTCTGCTTCCAGATTTCTCCTCCTAAGAATCCAAATCCTTAAAATGTAGTAAAAATCTTCAAGTAATGGTGGATATTCAGTAGGGTTATTTTTAGGCTCTGCCACTTTATGGCAATGGTTGTAATGTTACAGGAGGACAGCAAGACCCTGTTAATTCTTTCTGAATTTTACTTATTATATTATGCGTGTGTATATATATATATATATATATACACACACACAAATATAAAAACCATATATATATATATATATAAATATGTAGGTATGCTTAACACATTCTTCATACAAATACAGAGGGACAAGAGCAGGCTGCATAATGTATTTTAGAGTGAGTTAATGCTGTTAAAAAGAAAGCTTTCAATGGAATTAAAAGTCAAATGTTTAATGGCAAATGCCTAACTTCATGGAGAGATATTATTGTATCTTAATGAATAATGACCTATAAACTCATCACTTTATGGAATTGTTATTTGCAATATATACTGAAATAAAAATATACATTTTATAATTTTTTCTTTCGAAGCTCAAAATTTAGGAAATGTTAGATTAAAACCATAAAAATAATAAATCTGTTATGTCATCAATCACAAAACTAAAGAATTTGAATATTCCTTTCTATGTGCAAAATATTACTCCCATTTCAATGAATGGCATGAGCTGAAGCTTCTATAAAAATATTCATAGTAAAATACAGCATGAATCTATGCTTACATTTAATCAGTTTTAGAAAGATGCATCCAATAGTTAGACAGTGTAAAATTATTTAGAATCAGTCAATCTTACCTCAGTTACTGCTGAAGTAACAAAAAGTATGCTGCAATAGACCTTTGTGAACTGAATGGCATATCTGCTCTCATGTACATAAAGCCCTGTAAATAACCTACAGGTTGTTAGTCATTACTTAACTCAGCATCCAAAATGCTCATTTTAGCTCTTCCATATAAATACATTATACACAGACTATTTTAATAAACCATTGACAACAAGATGCATTTTAAGCAATGTAAGGAACAGTTACAGAAAAAAAATTTGACTTCCCATGTAAAGACCTTCTTAGAATTCCCTCCACTGAACATACAAACCCCTCTGAAGGAACTCAAAAGTCTTTAATGGATTGTCTTGGGACAGATCAGCAAAGCAGAATTCAGTATCTAACATAAGGTGCTTCCTGGGCCATTGGTGTAGTAAAGCATCAGGCAATGTATGAAATCACTGCACTGTTTTCATTCATCTTCCTTCAGTTGGCAGTCACACTGGCTTCCTTCTGACGTAGTCTTTCTTTCTGTTAAAGAAAAAAAAAGAGTTTTATTTTAATTCTTGTCTATAATTTTCCATCTCCTCTCAAGTTCCCATGAGCATTTGGTTTAGAAGATGAAGAAGTAAGTCACAGTTTCAGTTTTCTTTAATTAAAAAATGCTTGGAGCACTCAAAGAAGGTTTAAAACTTCAAAACACATTACTTACTGAGTTTGCTTTCACTACATACTTATCAAATACTGTGTACCTTTAAAAATACACATCTGTGATGACCACTGCAGCTAGAGAAAACGAGATACATTACAAATTCATGTGACTCTAATACCTTCTCATGTCTGGAATGGCTTCTGCTGACATAAGGGCTCTAATTTAGCATTAGCTAGATGATCTTGCTTAATGACCTCTTTCCAGGCAAGTGCAGTCATTCATATCTCTGCTGCCTGATCTGCAACTAATAGGCTCTGCTGGGAATGGAAATAATACCCTGATTCCTTCATGTACATTTCCTTCCCTTCTCTTGCCTTCTAGAGTTTGAGAAATGCTTGTCTAACATATGTGCCTTGCACACAGATAAAAAAAGGAATTATATACAATGCAAATTAGCAGATCTCTTACTGTGTTGTATCAAAAACACTGGTGTACAATAAAGAATAAATGGGGATTAAATCCCTTCTACCACTATTCCACAGAGAAAACAAGATTTTTAAGGTTTTGAAAAAACCAGAGACTCCAGCCATTGGACAAATATATCTAGTGAGCTTCTGCACTTCGAAGCATGGAAGAAAATACAAGAGACTACAGTGGAAGGGACGAAGAAAGCACAAAAGCAGCTCTTTTTGTTATCTAAAATAGCAGAGCCATGCTTAGGCACAATTGAACTAAATGTTAAACATAGCTGTTGACTACCAAAGGGCATAAGCTTTAACATTTCTCCTTGTGAAGAAAATCAATCTGCTGCATTCAAACTAAAAATACTTCGCTCTCCAACAACAGCAGAAACCAGCCATCATTTTGAATGACAAGAACGGTGTCACAAAATCCCTTTGGAATGTCATACTGAAAACCACATCATACCAGGCTAGCTGTAGGATTGATTTTCTTCGTTTCAACTTTCTTCTCTGCAGTTAACTTGCTCACTGATTGCTGAGCCACTTTAATTCTGAAACAGAGAAAAGGAGTCATTAGATTTGATGAAATGAAAGGTATTCTGGCTCTGCTTGATATATACTTTGTAAGAAGCCTCACCAGTAACTTTTCTTTGGGCACATTAGCCCAACAAACCACTACTTCTATTTAAACGCACTTAATAAACTACCAAAAATAGATCAAAGTACATTTTCAAATGGAAAAAATCAAAAGCAAAAGGACAGCCTGTCTCTATTGCTCCTTGAAAATGTCATCGGAAAAATGATTTCTCTGTTCTTGCAGGATCTGGATTTTATGGAGTATCTTTCCCACCAAAAAGATGTGCTATCAAGGCAAAAAGATCCTCCTCTGAAAAAAAAAAGAGCTAGCTGGCTTAATCTGTTGTACACACAGAACCTGCTATTTTAGCAGGCCATTTGCCAGGCTATACATTACATTTCCTCTGAAAACCTTGAAATGAAAGCATCTGCCAGTTTTTTTGTTAATGTTTTCCATGTTGCTTTAGATGGAACTGACTGACCAGCCTCACTGATGTGGCACTAGGAGGTACAAGAGGTTCTTATCTCAGGGTAGTTAAAGCTGTCTTGTGTACAGCAACAGACTAGACTGCCAAAAGTACTGTAGAGATAAGGGAAAAGAAGAACACATCTGATTCCTCTGCTTCTTGCCTTTTACTCTCAGGGTCTTGCATACAGAACCTTTCCTTCTGTGGGGATTTAACAAGAAGAACCAATGAGAAGTTTAATCAGGAGGAAGAGGAGAAACAGAGAATTAAAGAAAAAGGGACTTGATTCTCCTTGTACAGACTGGAAAGTGCATAGGAAATTATGTGCTAAACAGTGATAAAAAGGAAATAAAATTCTTGGCACTCCTAATAGAGGATCTGCCCAGTGCTAAGTGCCTCTATAATACTGATAGTACATTCAACTACTTTAAATTCTATATGCAAAATGCAAAAAGAGGGAGGTTGGGAGTGAATTTTTACAAGCAAGGAGAACTCAGTAAAGCAATTTTCAGTAATGTACACCAAGTCAAGTCTTTTACTAGAAGCAACACAATTCTTGGCACTCTCAAACTGAAAAATTCTACTTTCTTCTCCTATTTAACTTTTTCCACTGGCAGAAATAATTGCTATGCCCAGTCAAAAAGTATTTAAAATACCACGTCCAGTTCAAACCACTTTTGACACACTCAATTTTTGAGGAATTTTGGAAGAAAAGCAAAAAGAAAAGTGGATTATAGCTGCAATTACTGATGTGTACTTCCTTGTTGTAACAATAGCAGCAAGCTGTATTCTTTTTAAAACACAGAACACATTCATACATCCATTACTGTCTTTATCAATGTTGGAAATGTTATCAGTGTCGGAAACAAAAAATTTCTTCTCAGCGTATTTTAGAAGCAGGTACAGGATAGTTCCTGGTGTTGTCTCACTTTTGAGTGCTTAAGAAGAGGAGAAAACAGTTACACTACTTTCAACTAAACTTACTATTTATTATATGATTATAAATTATTATTCTGTACATTTTTTAAACACAGCTGGTGTATTTTTAGAACTTAATTAGCGTTCCCTGTTTCTACATGTAAACAACTACGTGACAGCACACCATTCCATCCATCCCTTTATTTTTGTTAATCTGCACAGTTCACTTCTTAATGCAGGATGACTGCACCCACTGGACAGCATGCTTTTCCTCACAGCTACAACATTTATGCAAAGATGATGATGAATTTCAAGATGGTTTTCTTCTCATCAGAATCACACCAAGTGATCAGCTCCTAAACTCTTCCCTATTTTGAGCACATTTTCTATCTGATCACATTCTCCTTGGTTCTAGAAGTGTTTTCAAATAGTTTTCAAATGTCTTGAGTTCACACTTCCACACAAAGGTAGAATTATAGGGATTACAAACTTTTAGATTCAAAAAGAGAAGATTATGCCTACCACTGATACAGACCTAGCTCTGTATTATAGGGCATATTTTCACTATTTCTAGGAAATAGTGATGTTTAAAAATAGAATGAAAGATGGGGCCAAACTTTAGGCAGGGCCTATTGCAAAAGGAAAAGGGGTAATAGTTTTAAATTAAAAAGCCAATTTAGATTAGGTATAAGGAAGAAGGTTTTTACAATGAGGGTGCTGAAACAGAATCAAGCCCTGAAATGGAGGGCCACAATCTACAGCTCACAGTGACAAGGACAGTTTTGGACAGAGAGCATTGGTAAGGACAAAGAGACCAGAATGGATGACAGAGTAGCTGAACCACAACACAAGACAAGGGTGACTGAGCACTGGAACAGGTTGCCCAGAGAGGTTGTGGAATCTCCCTCACTGGAGATATTCAAGAACTGTCTGGATGCAATGCTGTGCCATGTGCTCCAGGATGGCCCTGCTTGAGCAGGGAGGCTGGACCAGGTGAGCCACTGTGGTCCCCTCCAAGCTGGCCCGTGGCTAACTGAGCAAGCAGTCATGAGGCCAAAACATTATGGAATGCAGGTCACCCAAGCCTTCAAATCTGATAAGCTGCAACATGGATGTGTTCAAAAGAAAAGTTATTCTCCTTCAACTGTGATCAAAAGAAGTCAATGCACCTTAATTAATAAAGAAGATATGGTGTCAAACTGAGTGGTACTGCACATTAGCACACAATATGGAAAATATTGAATGAAACAATTAACAAAACTATGTATTTTTAAATATGAGAACCATGACTCCAATACTGCATATGTATCCTTACTATAATCTATGGGAATGTAATTGGCTTTTCCCTGACTCTATGTGGCAGTGGTGTCTTCCTCTGTAAACTGGATGAAAGCCAAACCTCAAATTAGAAGTTATTAGTGAAAAATAAAGACATTATTTTTATTCAAAATTATTTTCATTCTGTACCTAGGGATGCAGAAACCTGATCTAAACATAAGGCTGTGTTTATTATAAAGAAGTTTCCTCTGTAAGCTCAGGAAAATACGTTTTTTTCCTTACAGGAAAAGATACTACCAAGCCAGGGACTAAGTAGATAAAGTGATTATCGTTTTCACCTCTGGTTTCCACTCAAGTCAGACAGAAGGCAGCATGGACTGTCACACTCCATCCTATGAAGTTTCCCAGTTAGGAAAACCAGAATCCCTTGTAAATGAAGCAATTGCTGCTCACATACTCATGTTCTGCTCTGTTATTGTGCAACAACAGAGACCAAATTATCTGGTTTTCTCTCAGCTTCTCAATAATCTGGAAAATCCATTCTTTTTGCTTCTACAGCTCCTTTCATGCAGCTGGTGGGTTATGTGGATAGCTGTGGGTTAGGAAATAACTTGGAATGACAGTTCTTTGTCACCTGAGCTTCCCATGACTAGAACTTTAAAATTCTCCCATAAAACTGTTTTGGCATAGGGAAAAGTTGTGCAAACAAAATTTCAGATATGGGCAGAAATGAACAAGCGGAGGTAGCACAGTCAACATCAACTACTCAATCTAGAGCCAAGCTGCATATCCAGTCCAGACCCTTAACACAGCTGAACAGTGACTTCCCTTAGGACAGTGAGAAATCCCCACAGCTTACATTCCTTTCATGTGTTAAATGCCTTTCTACTCTCGGTCCTATTTCTGTATGCAGCTCATAAACTAAACTCAAGTCACAGCTCCATTTCCTGACAACTGTTAGCCCATGAAATAAAACAGGTTAGATTTCAGTATCAAAATTTTAGAAGACAGGTGTTTGTGTAGTACCTGGCCTGGCAGATGGTTTTACAGAGTACTTAACTAGCTTTAAAATTAGAAGCCTTATACCAGATTCTGAAGTTTAAACGTAGCCACTTCTATTACTGTGTTGTACAATACAACTTCCCATCAAGCCTTCAGGCCTAAATCCTCTGGAAAGAACTTGGCCATTACTGATCAAATCTTTAGATTGCATTTAAACTAAATGTTCACTAACTAAATTAGTAAAATACAGTAAAATGTATGTTGTCAGTGGATTTTGTCATTAAACCTCAAATTGCCAATATGTTTGATATGTTTCTTTTTTTTCTGGATGTACTGACAGTGGTTTGTATACAAAGTTATCTACAAAGTAAGTGAAAAATTTCATCTCTGTAGCAACAAAGAATAAGATTTAATTTTTTTTTTCTTTTAGGAAAGTTGATGCATAAGAAAAACCAATAGGAAGACAAGGGTTAAAGAACAAAAATATACTTCAGTTCATCTGAGATGGCCACTGGCAAATATTTAGGAGTATATAAAGACAGCTAAAGCCTAGTGATAATCACCAGAATGCTTTTGCAGCTGGGAACTCTCTTAATGTGCAAGTCCTTCATAGATTTTGCTAATATAATTTTGCATTGCTACCATTTAGAAGCAATGCAAGCTTTTACCATCTGTGACATCTTGTGACAAAGTGTTTCTGTTTTCAAGATGAAATATATAATTCTGTTCATTAAATAGTGATCATGTCTTCTCCAGCTATTGAGACAAATTTTGGTTCTGTTTTTGATTTCTGAATTCTGGCCTATTTGTATGCAGATTCAATCTGAAAGAGATTACTTCATCCAGTACAGTAACCATTTTTTTGTAGCAATCTTATCCTTGCAAGAGTCAGCAGTGAGTTGAGTTAAATTAAAAGCAACAATTCTTTCCTATTTTAATTATTTCATATTTGAAGGGTAACAGGCATAAACATATTATTGTAATCTTTGTCACATTTATTTTGCAAAACATAATCACAGTTTGTGATGAAACTCACTGCAAACTACTAGTATTTCTTCTGTATTTATACTTTTTCCTTATTTCAGACTTGTCTAGGACATCCTCTTAAAATATAATTTAATATGTATAATGGATTTAAGTTGTTATATATAAATATTTGTTTTGGTTCTGAATTCATAGACATGCTCACTGCAAATAAAATTAGTACTTTAAGAAAAGGAGGTGACAGTGGAAATATCTGCAATCCACCTTGCTCTAAGTGCTTTATTGCCAAAAACTCCAACTTTTTAGTCTTCAATTCAGCTATCATCTCAAAATTTCATACACAGAAAAAAGCATAAAAGCAGTTGATGTACCTGAATGCATACACGTTGTAAATTATAAAACTGTCAACAACTGAATTTTGATTCAAAACAGCACCAAAAAAAAGTTTCCAACATTAGGTGCACTTACATTCAGCTGTTTGTCACAGATGATGTGATCGTCAAAGTAAATTTTATTTCATTGTACTTGAATTCTGGTATTGAAGGGAAAGTAAACTGTCATCTTATTCCTATCAGACCTATGGTTTGGAAAATAGTTTTCATTTTATCCCTATAGTCATTTAGATATCATATCATATCATATCATATCATATCATATCATCTTTTTTTTTTTTTTTTTTTAATCTGTAACTCCATCTTGCATTCCCAAATTATGTGCAAATTTTGTCCAGGAAAGACACAATGACTCAGTTATATTTTGCAGGCAGCTAATTTATTTTCATGGTGAGGTTAAATGCAGGGCAGCTCAGTTGAAGTGTTTCCTCTACTTTAGGAAAAAGTGTCATTGAAATCTCATTAGATTCCTACAGTTGTGTTACATTTGGCAGCCAAGCAGCTTTAGACAAAACAGGCTCTTTGCAGCTGAGACTGTCATTTAGTTAAAGACAGCACGCTTTTTTCCTGAAACTCAAAGATTTTAAAGATGTCTGTTATACAATGCAATGTAGTAAGTTTGGGATACAAAATTTTAATTTTGGAATCATAGATCTTTTGAACTATTTTTTCTAGTATTAAGTTTAACCTAATAAATTTTTAATTATTCCTTTTATTAATGATCATTCTGTACATTATCATCAAATTTTTATGTGTCATATTTCTTGAAAGACAAATTACAATCCACTATTAACGTTCCTATGTAAATGTAAATAATTAGCTAATTGCTACGCATTTTATATTGGGTTTCTTCAGGTCCTGAAATTTGAAAGGTGGAATAGGAAATTTGAATAGGTGGATAGGTGAACTATCATTCACCTATCATTAGGTGTTCACATAATGATATCAATGCCTCAGTTTCAGAACTTACATTTGCAATTACTGACTTACAATGTTTCTTCCTCTTTAAAACTTCCTTCAAAACAAAATAAGGGTTCATGACAAAAATGTTCTCTTTCCTTTTTTTAAATTGAATTGCAATCTTTAAAAATGCACAACAAATAGTGCATCCAATTAATTAGCTAGTAAAGGAAGACAGCTGTCCATTCCTGTCATTCTAAGGTTTTTAGTTACCAGTGTGTACAATGATTCTTCCCTTGCTTTCAAACTTTTTTGGACAGCAGTTCATCAATTGTTAGTTTCATACTTTGTTAAACAGGACCCTTAAATGATTAAGACTTTACAAGACATTTTCAGGTGATGTAAAAAGCTTTTCCACCATTCTAATCTACTGATTTCACTATGTCTTTCTTTTCAGTAGCACACTACAGAACAATTTATAATGATGAAAATAGCTCTTTTGTCATTCTAATTGACTATTTACACAAGGCTCCTCATTTTAACAGCTCATCATCTTGATGAATCACCCAAGTTTGAATGTAAAGGGCAATAAACTGTGCTTTTGAGACTAATGAAACTTTGAAAAATAATTTGAAGTGAGCTTTGAAGAACAGTCTATATGACCCAGAAAGTGTCAGCACCTAGAAGTATTACAGTAACTGCTGCTCTGCATTCTACTGTATTGCTGTACCTGGAACAGGAATAAGGCATCTGTCAGAGGAACTGGTGATATATTTGTTCTGTGTTTTTATTTGTAGATTTGACTGATACAGCTATTAAACCACAAGAAATTGTCACCTCACCTGAGTATGAAAGCACACAATATAGCAGTCTACTTACAAAGATTTTGTGATTATTGTATTAAGATAGTTAAGAAGCTATGTACTGTTAAAACATAAGCCACTTCAAATCAACTTATTTGAAAGGATCATTGTGTGGCATATGATAGAGATAATTCATGCTATTTATGTATAAAATATTGTAGAATCCAAGCTGTGTCTTTGACCACCCGGCTGGGAGCAGAGCCTTATTTTTATTCAATTAGTTCCCCGACAACGTGTAGATAATATCAAGCCGGTTAACGTACGAATGAAACCTTCCCACCATGATTGCTGACTTCCCTGGAATGTCAGGGCCACTCACCAGGACCTGCACCTGGGAAGATTGCATCTACCACACTCAAGCACTGGGTGCCACCCTGCTCTATGTGAATGCAGGCTCTTCCGAAGCGTTCAGACAACCATCTAGACATCTGGACTCACTTCTGTCTATTCCTGCACATCTATGGCCCCAGTTCTACATGTGAAGGGACACAAAGGAACATCCGGTCATTTCTGCCTCAGGCAGAATAAACTGTATGTAAGCTCGCTGCATGGAGCACGCTGACACTTTGTCGGTCGGATACGCAGGGTTGACGCTGCCTTGGCTGTGGTGGTTTTTCTCGAAATTCTATTTTGTTAACGATCTAATAAATCATTGCTAAATTTTCTTATAAATTTGGTTTCCAATTTGATCATTTATAACAATTGTGTACCATTAGCAAGGTGCTAATTACATAAAAAAGAAAGGTCTGCATGGTCTGGATTTTTTTTTTCTCGGGCAGTTAACTTCTCTTCCTCCTAACTGCTTTTGGAACAAAAATAAGTCATGATTCAGCAGAAAATATATCCCTGAGATGATCTCTATCATGACCATAGCAACATGCTTGGGACTTTTTATTTTATACAGTTTTTAACATGTAAACCAAATTTGCATATTGATTTAGATACAAAGAAAGAAAAGATTATTTGTAAATGTTTGCATTTGTCAGCTTCCAAAATCAATCAATAGATGATACAAAAAGCTACAACTTTCACATGTTTTAAAACTGTAAAATCTATAAAGCAATGCTGATAAGGTTGATAAATGAAGAATTTGTAACTTCGACATCTAGTCCTTCAAAAAATCTACTTTATAGGAACTGAAAGCGCCACTGATTTGAAGCAAAATGGAAAATATAAGTGTAAATGAGTGTTCTACTTTTGCTTGCTCTCTTAAAGACATTTTAATCTACCTCTTTGTCAATTTGGTACAAGCACCTGGATTTAAATTTCATGCTGAAAGTAATTGCTCCATTCTTTTCCAAAGAATGACTACATTACCACTCTAGGTCTTTTCAAATGAATTGTAACATGCTGAGCGTGATGAGCTTGTAGTAGAATTGCTTTTTTTTGTGTAAAAGACTTAAAGTTTCTTTAAGAAAACCAAGAAAATAATTGAAGGTTTTAGGTTTTTGGGTTCTTTTACTCTAACTAATAAAATCAGGAGACTGTTGTGAGATCTAGCGGCAAGCAGTTTGATGTCCTCAGCAGGACACCAAAACTCAGAAGTAGTGCTGTAAATTCAGTGTGGGGCTTCGACACTATGCTAAGTGTGGCCTGAATCTCTGGGGCTTCTCTTTGATGCAAGTGCAGTATATTAACTGGAAAAGCATTCACTTTTATTTGTCTGTACTGTCTGCGACAGCAATATCGCCTCATTTAGGCTAGTTCAACATGAAAATGCACAGAGAAGCAATCTGTTATAAATTAGCACAGCTCTCCTTTCATTTTACTAGCTAGTAATTGGAAGGGGTTACAAAAGTGTAATTTATCAGATTATATGTGTTTATCTTTTTGTGGGGACAGCATGCCTTTGGTGAATTTTCCTACGCACCCTGAGGGAATAATCTTTCCTTGATGTCCATTAGATCTGAAAGTAAACAATGACGCCTGTGAAATATAGGAGTATAATTTGTTGGGTTTGAGAAGCAGCAGTTTCCCAGACATCTAAAATGGTATTAATGACTTTATTAGAACCTTACCGTTCCTTGGAAATGCTTTTGCTCTCTCGTTTCCAAATGGTCTTGAAGTCACTGCAGAATTCGTACCACACTGTGAAAACGTAGTTTGGTGTGATCTCCTTCTCACCAGGCTTTGGCTTTATCCCAAAGTATCCCACTGTTTCTTCAAAGCTGCAAGGCAGGGGGAAAGAAAAGAAACCAGTCAACACATAAGCCCACTGGGGAAACAGTTTCTCTGATTCAGTAGTCAAGGCTGGCAATTACCATAACTTCTCTTTAGCCTTGGAAATCACAGCAGCAATTCTTGCTAAGTATAACTAACCTTCCAACACCCACCTCTTTTCTAGGAGGGTAACTTACAGATGCACAAGCCACCACAGAGATGTCACACTGGCAAATCATGGGTGTTCAATTATAATGAGAAAAGCTTAACTTCTTGCCTTACAGGGAATGCTGTAATATATTTATTTATTTTATTCTGCTGCACTCCATGAAGATCCTATTCTCCCATTTAACTTTACTGAAGGACTCTGGAAGAGCCACACACCAAGTCAGGAAAAAAATCTCTAAGTGTGACTGAACATAGTCTTCTAGTATTTAGGGAGAATTGGGAGTAGCAACAACCAAGCCACAGACAGTGCCAATAGTAATTCTGCAAAAGTTTTACTGAAAATAATCTCCTTTGACATATGTCAATAAACAATTAATTTTACAAAAATACATTGCCAGTATTAGAATGCTTTTAAAAAGATTTTATAATGTGGCTGTTACTGAATTGCTATACAGCTGGACATTTTCAAAGTATTCTTTTATTACAGACAGTAGTTCCAAGAGCATTTTAACTGATTGTGCATTTTTAACTTTATGACATTGCTTTGTATACCTAAAATGGAACAACTCTCATAACTAAGTACTTATATAAATAAAAGTATGTTCACTTTTGTTAAAGTTGAATCCCTTTTCTCTGCAAAGTAGATGCAGCAATCCTGAAACATTTGGTGATATTTGTTAAAAATAATGCTATAATTTAAAAGCAATGGTAACAACATATTTTAAAATAAGTAATATTTCCTGGAATAATCATTTTATTTAATCATAAGAAAGCTATATTCTTCTTTAGAGTTGCAAATAGGTTCTTAATCTAAACACCGGATGTGTAAATTTTGAAAATAAAATAAATAATTTTGAAGACCTGTAAGGAGTCTCCAGCCATTCAACTTGTTACATGAACAATGGATGCAGCTTTGGCATCTTTCTTCATTTATATTTGCATTTGCAGAGTCCACATTGCATGTTTTCATACAGAAATACAAGGTTAGGCTCAAGATTTTTTGACTTAGTTTGAAATTAAAGCTCTTTAGCTTAGTTTGAAGAATATAAAGTATTCATCAAAAACTACAGATATTATCCAAAATAAAGCAATATATGCTCGAGCTACTTCACAAAGAACCTTGGATTTTATCCACATGAGCCAATATGCTCTGGGATTTTTTTTTGACACATTAACGATAGAAACTATGCTGTGCAATATCCCATACTGTTCAAGGTAAGCTATTAAAATAATAGTTTTTTAAAATCCTCATATGTGATAACCTTAACCTTTTACATTCTTGCTAGGTTTTGCATGAAACATTTAACTATATTTCAAATTAACTGATGTTCCATATTTAAACAATCAGAAAGAAATATGTGTATATAGGGCCATACATAACACTCAGAGTTAATGGGTCTTGCAGTGACACTAGGAGGAGAAACAGAAAAATAAACAAACAAACAAATAAACCAAATACCGCTTTAAATATCTGTGCAAAACGTTTTTGTTTTCAAACTCTAAAAATAATAAAATACCTTAGTCATAATTACGTGGTTAAAACCATTTATGGTACTGGGCAATGTCACGTGCATTACGTTCACTTGGGCCAAATGCTCCTCAGCTGTTCACAGCACTTTCACTGGGATAGCTTCACCAAGAGCAGCAAGAACAGAGACTCTTCTCAGCTTTGCTTCATGTAACAGCAGCCCCAGGTACATTGTGCATTCTTCTACCTAACAGAGCCCTTCACCATCCCTGCTGGAGCATACAGAGGCGGGGTCCTGAAATCCTGCACCATCTTTCTCTGCCTTCATCCTGACACTTTGCATCCTCTCTTCCTTTCTTCATGAGCCCCATTAGCACTCCTTTGCTTTTGCCCACCTTAATCTGGCTTCCTGGGCTACTTTCTGCCTTTCTAAAGTAGTAATTTAAAATACTGAATATTCAGTTGGCAATTAAAAACCCCAAACTCTGTGTTGGACAACTAATTCTTTAAGTCAGCTGCATACTGGGTGCAGCTCCACACCCTGGAGAGTCTATTCTACTCTAGAAAGGCTACAAAGCAGGTAGGATAGGAAGGAGCTTTGTGCCAAGGAAGTTAGGTTTGCAGCTAAGTAGAGCCAGTCAGAGACTTGAAATGAGGAGGTAAAGCCCCAGCTGCCATCAGCCAGTTGTTCAGCCAATATTTAGGTAACTTCTGCAAGCAGATGGGAGCAGCTCACCTAAGACTTGAACTGCATTTGGGAAGTGCCCCTTATCTCCCTCTTCCTGAGAGCCTAGGAAAACTAACTGAGGTGTCTCGGGTGGAGTGAGTATGGTCTGTGAAAAGTACAATTAAAATCCAAATTACCACAGGTCTGCCTTCAGTGACCAGGAAGAAAAAATATTGATAGGAAGTGAAAAATTATTTTATCCCAGTTTATTTCTAGCAGGTCCATAGCTAAGATGGATGTTTCACTGTCACAAAACTACAATTTGGTAAACACAATGTATTAGTAACATTAACTTATTGAATATTTTACTATCAATCTATAAATCAATCTCACTTTTTCTATACTTTGACTCCTTTGGCCTAAGTGAGGCACAAATATTCAAGCAATAAAAACACTGGGATTTCAATGGCTTCTTAGGCGACCGAGTGCTGTATTCTAAGTGCTCATAATGTCCAGTGACGATGAAATATATTTTTATGTTATAAAGTAGTTAATCAGTTATTTATCTTTTCTATAAAAGCCTCATTCAGTTCAATGCTGATAATTATTAAAACCTCAAACACAGTACACTGTTTGGATAAAAACACAAATGAAGTTTTTCCTGGAAGATTATGTAAGAGTTGTTCAGGAAACATATTACTTCTATGAAATGCAGATCCTTTTTGCTATTGAATGTAATTCCTAAGTTCAATAATATCTTTGATCAAAATAAACTGTTAAAGAACACTAGCAAAAATCTTACCATTTTTGAGCATTTTCCAAACTGTTCTCTTCTTTTTTCCGTTCTTCTTTAGCTGCCA
Source organism: Agelaius phoeniceus (assembly GCF_051311805.1). NCBI lineage: Eukaryota > Metazoa > Chordata > Aves > Passeriformes > Icteridae > Agelaius > Agelaius phoeniceus. Next base: position 32,939,841 of record NC_135270.1, on the reverse strand, counting down.
ATGAGAAACATTTTAAAGGTATAAATTACTGTCTTACTGTTTTAGAAACCCCACAGATTAAATATTTCTTCTTTACAAAACTGCACAGTTTGTATACTAAGTATAAAAAAAGTAGGAAACACTTGCTAATTTTCAATTTTTACATATTTCTTGTATACAATGAATGTTTCTTCTGTAGCAATAAAGTGTATTGGATTTGGAAAGTAATTTAAAATCCATATAATAATATATACTATTAGGCATAATTTGAATAAAATGTAAATAATTAAACTTCACTTTCAGATTTTTTAAAAAGAAAATATTTCGTGTTTGTTTCTTTATTGTTGCAGGTCAGAACTTATAAATTTAAATGTGTTTCTGCAGCATAAATGACTGGAAGTTCAACTGCAATTGAACAGGTACCAAACATAGTTAGCACCAACTGCTCCTTAGAGCTATCACATTTTGTTCTGGAAGCTGGAAAGTGAAAACACATGTAGTAGGTTTTAAATGTATGGCATGTACATGGTTTTTTTGGAAAAATCAGCCAAGAATTTGAAATATGGTTAGTGAATCTGAGCCCCTCTATTACAGAATGCTCACATGAACTACTTAAAAGGATTTGATTTTCAAAAGATACACATTCTCTACTACTGGAAATGTTTCCTGACCTGGATACTCATAGCAAAACCACTAGTTTTGGTTGATCAAGTCTTCTTAATACAGAAGAGCAACTTCAGCTCCAGCAGAATACCACCTATATAAAATAATGCTACTGTTGAAAAGTCATTCCTACTCCATATTAAAATAATCCTGTAAGTGGTAATGTTAATATAAACAGAATTCAGACATTTTTTATACAAAAATAAAGAACGTTATCTTTTTGCATCTCAGTCCACAGGAGTGCCTGGTTGAAATACAGTTACAAACTTGAGTTTACAGACAAGGCCATTGAGAAACTGGTCCTGAACAACTCCATTTCATTATAAAGCTACTGACAAAGAGGTTTGTACTATGATAGTTTAAAAGGAAAATAAAACTTGATTGCTTCAGCACGTTTGCTGTTAACAAAACAAGTTAACCTCAACTCATACATTTACCTGCCTTGGGTAAGTGTGTTGGAGATATTTATTCCTATTATTTCAATGTGGCCAATAGCCAGAAACAATGTTGTGTGCCCTTTGCAGGGAAAGCAATTAATTCTATATGATTAGGTTCTCCATCTCAAATCTTAGTGGCAAGACAGCTGCAAGTGAAATATATAGGGCAGCTCTGATTTATCCCATTCACCTCAGGGTCCCAAAAATTTGCCTGAAGCTAACCCAATACACTTAATTCATTATTTCAATTTTATACCATTAAAAGCAGAAAACACAGGTTGGAATTCTACTGATTCATAATGATATAAAGTTAGTTACACAAGCTGAACTATGTATAAAATTGTACAATTCATTATTACACTAATAATTTCTTTTTGGTTTTCGAAGAGATGGAAGATTAAGTATGGCAAATTTCCCAACATAGCTACATTCCCAGCTACAACAGAAACAGTATCTTCAGGTCCCTACATATGAAACACAATAACTAACAAGGACAACATGTTTATGCATTTATAGTTAGGTGGCAAGACTGGATTTACTGGTTTTAATCTTGCAAGAACAGGATAAGGAAAGATAGTGGAAAGAAGTTTTAATTTTTTATACAAAGTAGAAAATAAGTGTGACTTTTAGGAAGAAACACACAGAGCCTACATTAATATAACAGTGTTTGTGTACCAATAAAAGGCGAAACAGGAAGGAAGAAAATAGCTGTATTATAGGGCAAACAGTATTTTCTGTATTTCTAACTGTAAACATGTCCACCCAGGAATTGTTTAAAAGCATTTATTTGAAATTTAGATGTTGAGACTTGTTAAAAAAATAAACAAACGACTCCATATAACAAGTTTTATAATGTGTAAGACAAGAAACTAGGGCAATTCTCTTATTTTCCACTCAAAATCTGAAATATCCTGCTCTTTTTCTCCCGCCCCAGAACCTGCAATGACTAGCACAATCAATGCTGTCAGTATAGGTTTCTATGAAACAATGTAATTTCCTCAGGAGAGCCTTCAAAGCCCCATAGTCAAGATATCAATCCTTGTCTAATTTGTGGAGTTACTGAAGACAATTCATATGAATTACATAAGTGAAAGAACTTAATTTTTTTTTTATTTCTCTAGCAACACCATATTTGCTTGCATAGGATTTGCTTTTTGCAGAAGTGGAATGATGTAATCCTTCCACCCTTAGACCACGTGTTTGATTTCAGTTTCATCAAGTTAAGACTATATTAGCAGCCATATCAGACTGGCACAGGGATTCATCCAGCCTAATTATCCTGTCCCTGGCAGGCACTGAAACAGGTGCTCAGTTAGAATTACGGACCAGGACAAACACACTTCCCTAAGTGAACTCTCTGCCTCTGAGATTCTGTAGCTCGTACAAAATGTTTCCTGCATTGAATGGCATTGTAATGTAAGCCTCAATGGATTCTTCTTCAAGAACCTGCTCATTCTTTGCTCAAGCTTTTAGAAACTTTTTAACTTCCAAACCTGCTGTGGCAAGTGTCCTATAGTCCACTATATGCACCACATTTTGTTTGAAATGGACACCTGATATCACTCTTGTATCAGAGAAAACCTGACTGCAGTGAACACTGCAATACGGTGTCTACTGGCATGAGCTTTTTGATTAGGATGTTTTTGAAGCAAATTTCCTCAGTATTCCCCATTTAATGAGGATTGTTTTGGTTTGCAGGTAGGTTTTGGTGCTTGTAAACTAATTTCCATTAGGAGGAAATTAAACAGGAAGCTCCACAGCAAATGCACTCCAATATTAAATAGGGAGAAAAGGACTAAAATAAAATTTGGGCCTTCAGATATCTTTGAATACATGAGATGGATGATCTAATGAATTTGCCTTATGAATCACGTATTTGTGATGACTTCCTTTTACTGAAATGGAGATGTCAACTTGAAGATTCATGATCCTCTAACAGCTTAAAAAGTGAAGTAGTATTAGAGTGAAATGGTAAAAAAATTCTCCAATATATTCTTTCTAAATATTCTACTCTTTGAGGATGGAAGAGTACATGAAACACTATACTGAAAATGAGAAATTACCAGAAAATATTTTTTTTAACAGGTCTAATGTATGCACAGCAGCTCCAGATACAACAGAGCCAATACCTCTTCATGCATCAGGCTACTATGAAACAGATCTCTAAAGAGCAAAGGAAAGAAAATACTGGATACAAATTCTGGCACAGACGAAAATTGAGAAGGTCAGTAACTAACAGAGGCAACCAGAGAATGATGATGCACTAAGAAAAGTGCAGGGAAAGACAAAGAAACACAAAGAAAAATGGGTAGCCACAACTACACAAACATCTCTCAGTTACTTCTGCCCCTCTAGTGAAAAAGTCCAGTCATTGAGTCTGACTAAACAAATTTTCTGGTATTTCTCTCAGACCTTAAATATAGAATGCACTTAAGAATGATAACTCACTCAAGCGTATTGATTTAGCTGGATACATTACAGCTTTTCTTTTGTTTTTCAGTATTTTTCTACTTTCATAATTGAAAGATCTGATGCATAAAGTTTTACAAATTTTTAAAGCATTTTGGAGCAGTGAAAATGTCCACAATTACAAGAAAACTGTAACAACTACCCATTAGGGTGGAGATATCAGAACTCTTAATTTTATATTCCAAGGCTGAATTTCTGTGATTCAAAAATATATGCTTCAAGAACATATGCTTCAAGAACTTTAGGAGACAGCTTTGTAAATTATAGTGTTTTCTGCATAGGAAAAACACCACCCTAAAACAAGGTATTTGATTTTTTTTTTCCCTTGAGGAGGGAGATATGTCTTTTCTGACTCATGTCTTCCAATCAATCACAGTTAAGATTAAGACAGAATCTATAAGACATAGACAAAAAAAAACCCCAACCAAAACTCAACCTTAAAAGTAAACAACAAAACCAACCAATGAACCAAAACAAAATCCCTACTGACATTCCTCTTGGAGCTTTATAAAAGCCTGGACAGAGACTGTTAAAACAGTGACAAAAGGTTATTATGACATTTCTAGTCTCACGGGAACCCACCTTCCTCATTAGTCAAAACTAAAACCTCTTAGGTAGGCATGTTGAAATGTAGCCAAAACATGAACCCCATCCTAGAAACATACTAACCCATGATTTAATGGCAGATGAAGAAAAGTATACCCCCCAAGAGGTTATCTTTCCCCAAGCTGAGGAAAGTCACATTCTAGGACATTATCAAGTTAGGAGAACAAGTGACAATTGACCTTATTTTCTTGGTCTTTGTAAAGCATGAACCATGCTTTGAAAGCATTATCACCATTTGAAAACAGAGATCCAAATCTCTTAGATATTATCACTGGTGATACACTTGGGTATCAGAAGTTGAACCCAGAAGGCTCCCAGGCTAGAAGTGTAGTAGATCTATTTCTACCCTCAAGTACAACTGTCATGCAAGAGAAATTGTTTAATAACCCTGTTTAATCAGGGATTTTGGAGGGTGGAAGAAAAATCTCAAAGGTGCCCTAGGTGGGCAAAATGACTACAGAGGATCATCAAAAGCGCTGCATTTATACAGTTTTTCTGTTTCTGAACAAAATTCTTGATGTGTTCAAACTACTAGCACACTGCACTATGGTAGTACTATGACCAGCAGGATTAGAGTGGGATGAAATAAGCCTTCTTTGGTTTTGATTTCAATATATCTGTTAACACTGAAAATTTTTGAACAGATTTAACTTTTAGGAAATGCTTGACTCAAACCATATTGACCTAAAAGTAGTATCATGGAAAAGAAAATTTTAGTAGGGATGCACTTGCTAGCACATGGCATTTCTCTGAGCTGCAAAGAACTACAACAAACAATCTAAACCTCTTCCCAAGGGCTGCTATTTTAGAATCATCATGGATTAACTGTGGCCAGTAGCTATGCATCCCACAACCACTCACTCACTTTTCCCCCTTCCCTCTCAGTCAGATAGAGGAGACAATAGGGAGAGCAAAAATGAGAAAAACTTATGGGTCAAGATAAACACAGTTCAATATATGAAGAAAAGGGGAAGAAAAAACGGAAGTGATGCAAGGGCAGAGTGATGCCTCACCGCTTTTGGAGCAATACTACCTCTCCCAAAATCCTTTCCTCTCCTTCTTCATTGCTGAGCATGACATTGAATGCATGGAATGCTGAGTTTGAGTGAGCTAACCAGGTTGTGACCCCTTCCAATTCTTGCCCACCTATCACTGAGGGGGCAGAGTGGGACAAAGAGAACACCCTGACAATGTGCAAGTGCTGCTCAACAATAGCCAAAACACTTCTGTACTATCAACACTGTTTTAGCCACAAGCCCAAACCACATCCCACACCAGCTGATACGAAGAATATTAACTCCATCCCAGCTGGACCCACTGCAACAGCACACAGCCATGCAGAGTAATCATACAGCCATGGAGAGGAATCCTGAGATTTAGACAAATTGGATAATTTGGCTGTTTAAATACATAATAATCAAGACTATAGGTATTTTTTTTATTATAGTGAAGGTCCAACAACTTGATCCAGAATGTTAAACAATCTGTAGTTTTCAATGCAGTATGAAGCTTTATTGTTCGTGCTGATGATAGCAAAGCCAACAGCATGTAACTAACAATTCATTAAAGTGTTCATAAGTATCATCAATACCCATTTAATCTTTTTATTCTTAGTGTAATCTCACTGTCTAGAAAAAGACTGGGCTCTACATAAAAGGCCAAGAATAGAACACATTAGAAATGTTATAAAATAATTTATATTATATAACATGTGAAATTGTATTTTAATACCTGACACTGCCAGAATCTGCTTCCTTGAAATGTCAATTTTAAAGGAATGGAAATAAAATTAATAGCATCTTTTAAACAAATTTAAAAATGTCAAGTGCAAATAAACAAGTATTAACAAAAATCCACATATGAATGCAAAAGAAAGTAGATTCAGAAAATGGATTGTCTTAATTTTTTAAAATTTTGAAACCCTGGAATATATTGTTTTTTAAAAACATGGTATGACTAACAAGTGTGAGTCTGGGTGCTCGGTATGAAAATTGGGGCCTAGGAATTGTTAAAGACATGGAAAATAATTTTCTACTCTAGTGTCATATGTTACTAGGATGAAGTTTTTAATTTCCTACAGAATGAATCTAATTTTAGAACAGATTTACTTTTTCAAAACATATTATATAAAAAAGAATTTAGCAGCAGAGGGAATAGAAGTCCTCAGAAAGTAAAAAACAATTTTGCAGTTTCAGATATTTATACTTTTAATTCTAATTATTGAGCAAGTTTTCTGAATAATCTTAAATTTTTCACAAATTATGATGTTTCAAAAATTCTAAAGGAGCTGTGTATCCGGATCTAGGAAGACATATTCTTGAGAAACATCTGTCTAGAGCTATACATAAAACCTGAATTTTGTCCTACTTCTATATTTTTATATTGAGTTACTTCTAATATAACTCTGTATTTTGAGAAAAAGTATTACTTTTAATTTAGTTCTAAACAAAAGAATTCTTATTACTTAGTTGATTCCATAT